>NW_027526214.1:95190268-95250210 GCF_048455015.1 Haemaphysalis longicornis
TAATATTTTGGGCCTCCAGGAAGCGGTCGGCATGGTCCGCGAGAGAACTCAGCGTCTTGCAGTCTCGCTCCTTCAGGAACACAATGAGCTTGGCGTGGCAACATCGAAGAAACTGCTCGGAGACGATAAGGTCCCTGAGTCCTTCGAATGTTTTCGGCACACCTGCCATCTCGATCCAACGGTCAAAACAGCCTGAGAGCCGGACAGCCAGCTGTCGTCCAGTCTCCCCGTCCATGGCTTGCGCTCCCCTAAACTTCTCCTGGTAGCCTTGGGCAGTGAAGCGGAAGCGCTGCAATAGAGCCTTTTTGACTGCGGGGTAATCCAGCGATTCTTCTGCTGTGAGACGGCCTATGACGGTCAAAGCTTCCCCAGAGAGGCAAATGCTGATGGCCGTGGCCCATTTCTCTGGTGGCCATTCTTGTGCAGTAGCTACCCGCTCAAAGCGCTGTAGATATGCATGTAGGTCATCTCGGCGCTCATCAAAGATGGGGAGAAGCTTCTGGGGATTGACCACGGCCCCAGGAGGTATTGTGCCGACCGGTCCAACGCCGTTCTCGTGGGTCCCTGCAGTTGCCGGCGTTTCCCGAAGTCGGAGCTCCAGCAACAGAAGCTCTTTGCGCCTTTCGTCCGCGGCCTTCTGCCGTTCTTCCGCGGCATTCTGCCGTTCGTCCGCGGCCTTCTGCCGTTCGTCCGCGGCCTTCTGCCGTTCGTCCTCCTAGCGGTTTGCTTCCCGCTGAGCGACTCGTTCAGCGCGCTGGTTGGCGCGTTCCTTCTCAACCCACTCGCGGAGCTCATGCCCAGATAGGCCGTACTGGACGCCTAGCGCTGTAAGCTTCTCGAGGTCCATGGTGGTCTTTCTGTACGGTACGGAAGTCATATCGGTCAGTATGCTAGCTGGATCCTGGCAGGCTCGCCACTTTTGTAATGATCAGGAGTCCAACTAGTATATCGCACCAGACCTACCACTCGCTCCGTTGCACGTTGCCAGCACTTGTATTTCCAACACAAAGACAAGACCACGAATTGAAAGACTGGCGAATAGTTCCCAGCACCAACACACATAGATGGGCAGTTACGCTAAACACAAGTCTCTGGAGAATGTCCTCGCAGCGTCTCACCAAAACCCACTCCCGGCTCGGATGTCAGCGTCGGTGACTGGCCGAAACTGCTGAGAAGTTGAGTTCCTCGGGCCTACGCCGCGAGGCAAGCGGGCACCAGGCGGTTTGAGCGCTCCTCCGGAAGAAGGACGAGAGGTACGCCGTGTCTTCTCGCCGGCCTGGATGTCCAAGACGCAGGCCCGAACCACTGATCGGGCAGTTTCGGTTAGCCCGTCCCCTCTTTTTTTTCTCGTCTTCATCCTCTTCCTACGGCCTAATCGAGCCATCTGAACGTCCTAGAGGTTGGCCACACACGCTTTCCGTTCACCTTACCACAGGGGCACAACAAGTGCCCACAACTATACCAGGATAATTAAATTGCTGAAAAACGTTCTCCGAATTTATATGAATTTCAACTGTCCTATGATCAACTTAAGAACAGAGCCCCTCTTTTTAAAATATAGCATGCTCTGAGCAGATCAGATTTATGCTCTGAAACTACTACAAATTGTGCACAACGACAAATTGGCCTTGACAACAGACCCTGCATCAGCTACGCAGTACTCACTCCGATGCATAACAAGGCATCCGCCTAAAGCGAAGACCAACTACGGCAGACAAACCTTCCTGTTTCAGAGCTTCAGCATAATTTTAAAACTATAGAATAATAAATTTCTCTCGCGCTCCCGGTGTGTTTAAAAAACAAATAAAAAAATCCATATTAGAAAATAACCTATGTTATACGTCGTAGAATACTAAGGTATGTGAATTTACACTGTTACCGTAACAGTGGATATTGTGGTTTTTATTTCTTTTTATGTTTGACTTATGCTTGTTATTCCGGATCTTGGATGTCATGATGATTATCCAAAGTATTTTATCAACCTGTGTAGACACAAATTTAGTGCTGTATAGGTCTGTGTATATTGAACTTGTAAGTGCTTATGTATGTCACAAGATTTATTTTTTTCTGAGTGATTTGTGTTTCATTAAATGTGTACTTTATGTCTGATGGGAGGCAATGTGACGCATGCGATATCTCGAGAGTGCTCTTTCAATTGTCTTGTATTTATCAAGGTATGTAACCTTGCGACTGTGTTTCGGGGGAGTCGCCTCGTCAAGCCGCCTCAACCAGCGGCTTCTTGCCCTCTCCTTTGTAAAAAAAGGAAAAAAAACAAAGACTTTAGACTCAAGAAGGTGGTGGGGAAAGCCACTCCGGTAACGTAGTGGTTATCGCACCAGACGCTATTCTGGAGTTTGTGGGTTCGGATTCCACCCGGTGGGAATTTTTTCACCCCTTTCTAACTCAAACAATTCTGCAAGTGTTTCAATGACCTACCGCCTTCCCCCTTTGTTATCCGAGGTTTTATTGACTGCCAATCCTTATTCGTCTTAATTCGCCCAGCCACTCATTTCCCATTTCTGATTCGCTGTAAGCATAGCGAAGGTCTTGGTTCTGGCAGTCTTGGTGCCAAAGGTAGCTTAAGAGGTTTCAACGCTGGTCGACCACTGTCGACATGTCGTAGACACTCGAGTCACAGCCCGGGGGTTAAAAAGAAGGTCCACTTTACCCGGGCTAGTCGGTGTGGCGCTGGCTACCACCCCAAGCGCAGGAAACAAAATATTTTCCCCACCACCCAAGAAGGTGGTGGGGAAACAGCCCCGCCGGTAGCATAGTGGTCATCGCACCAGACCGACATTCTGGAGGTCGTGGGCTCGGATCCCACCGGGGGGGCATGTTTTCACAACTTTCTCACTCAAAACATCCTTCATGATTTTCTATGACCTACCGCATTCCCCCCTTTGCTTTCAGAGGTTTTCTTGACAGCCAATCCTTATTCTGTCTATATATATATATATATATATATATATATATATATATATATATATATATATATATATATATATATATATTTATATATATATATATATATCTATTTTTATAGCCAGAAAATAAGGGTTGGCAGTCAAGAAAACCTCGGAAAGCGAAGGGGAGGTTGTGGTGGGTCATAGAAAGGGATGAAGAATTTTTTGAGTCGAAAAGAAAGTGGTGAAAAAATTCCCGCCAGGTGGGACAGGTGGGATCCGAACCCACGACCTCCAGAATACCGGTCTGGTGCGATAACCACTACGCTACCGGCGGGGCTCTTATCCCTGCACTTTCTCGGGTATTTATGTTAAGTAATTTTTTGTTTCCTGCACTTGGGGGTGGCAGCCAGCGCCACTCGGACTTCCCGGCGTGAAGGGTACCTTCTTTTTAACCCCCGGGCCGTGACTCGAGTGTCTACGACATGTCGAGAGTGGTCGACCAGCGTTGAACCCTCTTAAGCTCCTTTTGGCACCAAGACTGCCAGAACAGAGGCCCTCGCTATGCATGTAGCGAATCAGAAAATGGGAAATGAGGGGCTCCGTGAAATAAGACAGAAAATAAGGGTTGGCAGCCAAGAAAACCTCGGAAAGCAAAGGGGAGGTTGTGGTGGGTCATAGAAAGGGATGAAGAATTTTTTGAGTCGAAAAGAAAGTGGTGAAAAAATTCCCGCCAGGTGGGATCCGAACCCACGACCTCCAGAATACCGGTCTGGTGCGATAACCACTACGCTACCAGCGGGGCTCTTTCCCCAGCACTTTCTCGGGTATTTATGTTAAGTAATTTTTGTTTCCTGCACTTGGGGGTGGTAGCCAGCGCCACTCGGAGTTCTCGGGGTGAAGGGGACCTTCTTTTTAACCCCGGGGCCGTAACTCGAGTGTCTACGACATGTCAAGAGTGGTCGACCAGCGTTGAACTCTCTTAAGCTCCCTTTGGCACCAAGACTGCCAGAACAGAGGCCCTCGCTATGCATGTAGCGAATCAGAAAATGGGAAATGAGGGGCTCCGTGAAATAAGACAGAAAATAAGGGTTGGCAGTCAAGAAAACCTCGGAAAGCAAAGGGGAGGTTGTGGTGGGTCATAGAAAGGGATGAAGAATTTTTTGAGTCGAAAAGAAAGTGGTGAAAAAATTCCCGCCAGGTGGGATCCCAACCCACGACCTCCAGAATACCGGTCTGGTGCGATAACCACTACGCTACCGGCGGGGCTCTTTCCCAAGCACTTTCTCGGGTATTTATGTTAAGTAATTTTTGTTTCCTGCACTTGGGGGTGGTAGCCAGCGCCACTCGGACTTCTCGGGGTGAAGGGGACCTTCTTTTTAACCCCCGGGCCGTGACTCGAGTGTCTACGACATGTCGAGAGTGGTCGACCAGCGTTGAACCCTCTTAAGCTCCCTTTGGCACCAAGACTGCCAGAACAGAGGCCCTCGCTATGCATGTAGCGAATCAGAAAATGGGAAATGAAGGGCTCCGTGAAATAAGACAGAAAATAAGGGTTGGCAGTCAAGAAAACCTCGGAAAGCAAAGGGGAGGTTGTGGTGGGTCATAGAAAGGGATGAAGAATTTTTTGAGTCGAAAAAAAACGGCGAATTTTTTCTCGACTTGAATTTTCAATTGTTTATTCCTGCAGAAAAACAATGCAATCATACCTCATTCGGCACTATAAAACACTGTTAAAACGCCAAACAGCACTCGCAATAAGGACTGCAACTTTTATATATATATATATATGTGTATATATATATATATATATATATATATATATATATATATATATATATATATATATATATATATTTAGCAGAACAGAGAGATACGGGACGAGGGACTCGGTAAAGATACATATCAAGGTTGCAGTCGTCATTGCCAGTGCAATTCGGCTTTTTTTTTTCAAAATATTTAATAGGGCCGAATGACGTGAGCTTGTCACGTTTCTTTGATTCATTGATAAATAAGCGAAAATACAAGTCGAGAAAAAATCCGCCGTTTTTCCGGGAGCGGGACTCGAACCCACATCTCCGCATAACCGGTGCGGTGCGTTTGCCATTACGCATTCCCCACAGCGGCTTCTCTCTCGACTTTAAAGCGGGGTTTATATTTACAAGAGCTCTGAGGCCGGTCAACTAGCGCCGCCCCTCGACTACCACGGGAGACGTAGAACGTCTTCTTTCCCAGCGGCCGCCACGTAGAACGTGGTCGGAGGTCGGGGTTAGCAATTGGCATATCCGAACTGCTGGAGCCAGTGCCTCGTAATGCATGTAGCAGAACAGAGAGATACGGGACGAGGGACTCGGTAAAGATACATATCAAGGTTGCAGTCGTCATTGCCAGTGCTATTCGGCTTTTTTTTTCGAAATATTTAATAGGGCCGAATGACGTGTGCTTGTCACGTTTCTTTGATTCATTGATAAATAAGCGAAAATATAAGTCGAGAAAAAATCCGCCGTTTTTCTGGGAGCGGGACTCGAACCCACATCTCCGCATAACCGGTGCGGTGCGTTCGCCATTACGCTATCCCCACAGCGGCTTCTCTCTCGACTTTAAAACGGGGGTTTATATTTACAAGAGCTCTGAGGCCGGTCAACTAGCGCCGCACCTCGACTACCACGGGAGACGTAGAACGTCTTCTTTCCGAGCGGCCGCCACGTAGAACGTGGTCGGAGGTAGGGGTTAGCAATTGGCATATCCGAACTGCTGGACCCAGTGCCTCGTAATGCATGTAGCAGAACAGAGAGATACGGGACGAGGGACTCGGTAAAGATACCTATCAAGGTTGCAGTCGTCATTGCCAGTGCTATTCGGCTTTTTTTTTCGAAATATTTAATAGGGCCGAATGACGTGTGCTTGTCACGTTTCTTTGATTCATTGATAAATAAGCGAAAATATAAGTCGAGAAAAAATCCGCCGTTTTTCCGGGAGCGCGACTCGAACCCACATCTCCGCATAACCGGTGCGGTGCGTTCGCCATTACGCTATCCCCACAGCGGCTTCTCTCTCGACTTTAAAGCGGGGGTTTATATTTACAAGAGCTCTGAGGCCGGTCAACTAGCGCCGCCCCTCGACTACAACGGGAGACGTAGAACGTCTTCTTTCCCAGCGGCCGCCACGTAGAACGTGGTCGGAGGTCGGGGTTAGCAATTGGCATATCCGAACTGCTGGACCCAGTGCCTCGAAATGCATGTAGCAGAACAGAGAGATACGGGACGAGGGACTCGGTAAAGATACCTATCAAGGTTGCAGTCGTCATTGCCAGTGCTATTCGGCTTTTTTTTTCGAAATATTTAATAGGGCCGAATGACGTGTGCTTGTCACGTTTCTTTGATTCATTGATAAATAAGCGAAAATATAAGTCGACAAAAAATCCGCCGTTTTTCCGGGAGCGCGACTCGAACCCACATCTCCGCATAACCGGTGCGGTGCGTTCGCCATTACGCTATCCCCACAGCGGCTTCTCTCTCGACTTTAAAGCGGGGGTTTATATTTACAAGAGCTCTGAGGCCGGTCGACTAGCGCCGCCCCTCGACTACCACGGGAGACGTAGAACGTCTTCTTTCCCAGCGGCCGCCAGGTAGAACGTGGTCGGAGGTCGGGGTTAGCAATTGGCATATCCGAACTGCTGGAGCCAGTGCCTCGTAATGCATGTAGCAGAACAGAGAGATACGGGACGAGGGACTCGGTAAAGATACATATCAAGGTTGCAGTCGTCATTGCCAGTGCTATTCGGCTTTTTTTTTCGAAATATTTAATAGGGCCGAATGACCTGTGCTTGTCACGTTTCTTTGATTCATTGATAAATAAGCGAAAATATAAGTCGAGAAAAAATCCGCCGTTTTTCCGGGAGCGGGACTCGAACCCACATCTCCGCATAACCGGTGCGGTGCGTTCGCCATTACGCTATCCCCACAGCGGCTTCTCTCTCGACTTTAAAGCGGGGGTTTATATTTACGAGAGCTCTGAGGCCGGTCAACTAGCGCCGCCCCTCGACTACCACGGGAGACGTAGAACGTCTTCTTTCCCAGCGGCCGCCACGTTGAACGTGGTCGGAGGTCGGGGTTAGCAATTGGCATATCCGAACTGCTGGACCCAGTGCCTCGTAATGCATGTAGCAGAACAGAGAGATACGGGACGAGGGACTCGGTAAAGATACCTATCAAGGTTGCAGTCGCCATTGCCAGTGCTATTCGGCTTTTTTTTTCGAAATATTTATTAGGGCCGAATGACGTGTCCTTGTCACGTTTCTTTGATTCATTGATAAATAAGCGAAAATATAAGTCGAGAAAAAATCCGCCGTGTTTCCGGGAGCGGGACTCGAACCCACATCTCCGCATAACCGGTGCGGTGCGTTCGCCATTACGCTATCCCCACAGCGGCTTCTCTCTCGACTTTAAAACGGGGGTTTATATTTACAAGAGCTCTGAGGCCGGTCAACTAGCGCCGCCCCTCGACTACCACGGGAGACGTAGAACGTCTTCTTTCCCAGCGGCCGCCACGTAGAACGTGGTCGGAGGTAGGGGTTAGCAATATGCATTTCCGAACTGCTGGACCCAGTGCCTCGTAATGCATGTAGCAGAACAGAGAGATACGGGACGAGGGACTCGGTAAAGATACCTATCAAGGTTGCAGTCGTCATTGCCAGTGCTATACGGCTTTTTTTTTCGAAATATTTAATAGGGCCGAATGACGTGTGCTTGTCACGTTTCTTTGATTCATTGATAAATAAGCGAAAATATAGGTAGAGAAAAAATCCGCCGTTTTTCCGGGAGCGGGACTCGAACCCACATCTCCGCATAACCGGTGCGGTGCGTTCGCCATTACGCTATCCCCACAGCGGCTTCTCTCTCGACTTTAAAGCGGGGGTTTATATTTACAAGAGCTCTGAGGCCGGTCAACTAGCGCCGCCCCTCGACTACCACGGGAGACGTAGAACGTCTTCTTTCCCAGCGGCCGCCACGTAGAACGTGGTCGGAGGTCGGGGTTAGCAATTGGCATATCCGAACTGCTGGAGCCAGTGCCTCGTAATGCATGTAGCAGAACAGAGAGATACGGGACGAGGGACTCGGTAAAGATACATATCAAGGTTGCAGTAGTCATTGCCAGTGCTATTTGGCTTTTTTTTTTTTCGAAATATTTCACAGGGCCGAATGACGTGTGCTTGTCACGTTTCTTTGATTCATTGATAAATAAGCGAAAATATAAGTCGAGAAAAAATGCGCCGTTTTTCCGGGAGCGGGACTCGAACCCACATCTCCGCATAACCGGTGCGGTGCGTTCGCCATTACGCTATTCCCCCAGCGGCTTCTCTCTCGACTTTAAAGCGGGGGTTTATATTAACAAGAGCTCTGAGGCCGGTCAACTAGCGCCGCCCCTCGACTACCACGGGAGACGTAGAACGTCTTCTTTCCCAGCGGCCGCCACGTAGAACGTGGTCGGAGGTCGGGGTTAGCAATTGGCATATCCGAACTGCTGGAGCCAGTGCATCGTAATGCATGTAGCAGAACAGAGAGATACGGGACGAGGGACTCGGTAAAGATACATATCAAGGTTGCAGTCGTCATTGCCAGTGCTATTCGGCTTTTTTTTTTTCGAAATATTTCACAGGGCCGAATGACGTGTGCTTGTCACGTTTCTTAGATTCATTGATAAATAAGCGAAAATATAAGTCGAGAAAAAATCCGCCGTTTTTCCGGGAGCGGGACTCGAACCCACATCTCCGCATAACCGGTGCGGTGCGTTCGCCATTACGCTATCCCCACAGCGGCTTCTCTGTCGACTTTAAAGCGGGGGTTTATATTTACAAGAGCTCTGAGGCCGGTCAAGGCACTGGCTCCAGCAGTTCGGATATGCCAATTGCTAACCCCGACCTCCGACCACGATGCACTGGCTCCAGCAGTTCGGATATGCCAATATCTAACCCCGACCTCCGACCACGTTCTACGTGGCGGCCGCTGGGAAAGACGACGTTCTACGTCTCCCGTGGTAGTCGAGGGGCGGCGCAAGTTGACCGGCCTCAGAGCTCTTGTAAATATAAACCCCCGCTTTAAAGTCGAGTGAGAAGCCGCTGTGGGGATAGCGTAATGGCGAACGCACCGCACCGGTTATGCGGAGATGTGGGTTCGAGTCCCGCTCCCGGAAAAACGGCGGATTTTTTCTCGATCTATATTTTCGCTTATTTATCAATGAATCAAAGAAACGTGACAAGCACACGTCATTCGGCCCTATTAAATATTTCGAAAAAAAAAGCCGAATAGCACTGGCAATGACGACTGCAACCGTGATATGTATCTTTACCGAGTCCCTCGTCCCGTATCTCTCTGTTCTGCTACATGCATTACGAGGCACTGGCTCCAGCAGTTCGGATATGCCAATTGCTAACCCCGACCTCCGACCACGTTCTACGTGGCGGCCGCTGGGAAAGAAGACGTTCTATGTCTCCCGTGGTAGTCGAGGGGCGACACTAGTTGACCGGCCTCAGAGCTCTTGTAAATATAAACACCCGCTTTAAAGTCGAGAGAGAAGCCGCTGTGGGGATAGCGTAATGGCGAACGCACCGCACCGGTTATGCGGAGATGTGGGTTCGAGTCCCGCACCCGGAAAAACGGCGGATTTTTTCTCGACTTATATGTTCGCTTAATTATCAATCAATCAAAGAAACGTGACAAGCACACGTCATTCGGCCCTATTAAATATTTCAAAAAAAAAAGCCGAATAGCACTGGCAATGACGACTGCAACCTTGATATATATATATATATTTATATACATATACATATATATATATATATATATATATATATATATATATATTTATATACTTATATATATATATATATATATATATATATATATATATATATGTGTGTGTGTGTGTGTGTGTGTGTGTGTGTGTGTGTGTGTGTGTGTGTGATAAACCACTTCTGTGCTGAAAACGAGAGAGAATATGTGTGTAGGAAAAGTGCACACCAAAACGGCCTCAATACTTTGATCGTGGTTACACTATAAAACGTGCAGATGGCAAAGAGACGAGTATGTTTTACTTACACAATGCTGAAAAACACCATTCTCTGAATAATTAACAATTTTATCGCAAAATATGACATGACTTCTGTTTTTACAGTGGCTTAAAAGCAACATACGATGAGAATCCGATGTATTTCGTGTTATTTATGCATCGGTACTGTTAAAATATGCGCATTTTAATGCTAGCCACTTTGTTTTATCTTGCTCGATGACTTCACACAATTTTTGTACGCAGCAAAAGCAGCTACAGATAGGATGATTAAGCTGGTTCTTTAGGAATCAGTACAGAGTAAAAAGACATGCATTCATAGGATTTCGTTGGTAAACCTAGGTTTGCAAAGAGTTTTGGTTTCGGTGCACCAAAGTACCTAAAAAAAATAACGATTCAGCACCATTCATAATTCTCGGACCTTCGAATTCATTATTGCCTCAGCATAGAAAGCAGGCATGTAGTCTAAATAATAGCATCAAATATGGTTTTCTGTGTATCGATATATATGAGCTGTCTATTATGCGAATGGAATTCATATATTGGAAAATAACCTTTGTTGTGAGATATTAGTATAGATAGAAGAAACCAGGATTTGTACGCTTTATTCGGCAGCCATGCCCATTTTCTTAATATGCACCTACCACCCGACGCCAGCTAGAACATGCGCGTCCCCCGCTTGTGTCATAGTGGGAAACGGTGGTGGTAGGTGCGTGCCGGCCAACGAAAGACTGTAGGAAACACATCGCATGCGGAGCTGCTCCAGAGGAGGGTGACAACTAGCGCTATGCAGTAGACCGCATTTTCTGCACCGTGCTTAGTCTGTTGTTTGTTTTAAACGTGGGTCATATTTCGCACGGCAAGGCCGTTGGAGATTTTATCACCATAAAGAAATATACATCCTCTATGAATCACGACTATGTAGATAGGGACGAGTAGTATTTCCTACAATACGACGCCTCGTATTATAAAGTGTCACGGACGAGCCCTCTTATCGTAAGCAGAGTCACTTTTCACACGGCTACAAAAAGCCACAAGGGTAGCACTGTGGCTGTTTGTTAGATTCTGTGTTACGTTGTGCGCTTCTATGCATTTCTACCTTTGACAGAGTTTAGTCCTCTTGTACTAGCATTAGGCGGCATAATACGCACAGTTGTGCTGTATTAGGGTAATCTGTTCGTGATAATTATCAACGAAAGGAAGTCCACCAGAAATTGTTTACGATTACAATGCATCTTAAAGAGACCCTGTACACTTATTATCCACTACTCGGAATGTATTTTAAGGTAAAGTCTATGGTCCCAGCAATCTGTTCACGCAAGAAATGTAAAAATTCGTTCACTATCACCGAAACTACGTGCGTTGAGAGATCGTGCATAGTTGTTCCCTCTTTACTCGACCGCGGACAACGCGACGAAAGCTGCGCGCTCTCTCCAGAGGGGGGGCTGCTCGTGGCGCCTTCTCCGAGGCCTTCGATATATTGCCGCGAACTAGGCACTGGGTTTGTTTGTTTTGTTTTTACTGACCGCCGCGCCCGGCTGTGTTATTTGTGTCCAAGGCGAAGCGTGTGTGCAATTTCTTACTTTTTTGCCTTACGGGTTATCTCGGGTAAATTGACCGGTAAATCGACTGTTTGAGAAACACTCGCGCCGACAGATAAAAGCCTGCAAAGCAGACGCCGTGGCTTTCCAGTCGCCAACGATCGCTTCCGTACGTCACTTCGCTGACTTCTGCTTCGTTGCCCGTGTATTCATTGAGATGTTAGAGAAGCACAAATTCGTTCCAATAAACTTGTTTTCCTTGAAGCCAACTGCGTCGTCGTTGGCGCCGTGACAATATGACAGGCCGGAGAGCACTCCTATTTTCTCCGAAAGGTGGAGGGATGTATTTCCGGTTTGGTGCCACAGAAAAGCAGGCACTGCTGTCTGCTAGCAAGCGCGCGATCAGGCTAGTCGGGCGTTTTCGAAGCAATAAACGGTTGTTGTGATGTGATCTGTCTGAAAGGAGAGTGTTAAGTTCGTCACTCAAACACCATGCGCACTCCAAACACTAAAGAAATGTCAAAACTGTGCGTACAGGCTCAGACATAGACAAGGTTGGTACACGGCGAAGACAACGGCGTATCGTCGAAGGAGATGCGAGAAATAAGGCGCGAAGCTCAACATTAACAGACAATACGCAGCCATGGCCGCAATGACGTGGTTTAGACCATGCTACAGGTGCATAAGGGGGAAAATTGAAGGAAGCGCGGTTGGTTTTTCTGCGTCTTTCACAGTGATTTCCGCGCTCACCACTTTACTTGAGCATGTGATATTTGACTCTGCTTTTCCTGGCAGTGTAATGTAAACGTTGCACAGATTCACTTACACTACTCAAAGGGTGTTGCAGTGTCCCTTTATAGCGAAATTTGTGCGTAGCAAGAACTACAGTCTTGTCGGTCACGGCGCATAGCTGCTGCATCTCAGGAAGTCATCGCGTGAAGAGAGAGTCACGGCGGTGCGAGCTACTTTACTGGTATCTCTCAGTCTGTCGCAGCCGTGCAGCATTTTGTCGTGCATCGTGCTTAAACCTCCCGTGCAGGCGTCAGCAACCTAATATGTTTCGTCCGCAGCGTGTACTGCGTCAGAAAGAGATCGCAATTTGTGTTTCGGTAAGAATCCGCGAACTGCGTGTCATGAAGTCAACGCGTCATGTTCGAGCGCACGACGGCACGCCCTGCTATAGCGTCATCTCGCAGGGCATGGCCACCACCCAGCATGACTCACCGTCATTCCATCACGCTTGCGCCATGTGCCGCCGCCAAAGACATACTCGTGCGGGGTCAGCATACTTCCCTCACCTTACCCTATCTTCTATCCATTCTCGATGTTTTTTTCTTGGAATATTCATTTGTTTGCTCGGTAACGAGAGCTACTCTGCTGTCAAAAACAGTTGCGGAGACAAAGTGCTGTGCACAAAATTAGTATTTTATAATGATGGTTGCATTTTATAGCCACAAGGACAACTAGTGGCAAGAGCGCCAAAAACAGATGACTAGCTATGATATAATAAAAGCGGATACTTAAATAATAAACCAATGTGAATATAAAAAAACTGAATTCTACTAGGGAACCCAGTGCCGTCGCCGAGCACTGTGAAGTGGCCGACCACAAAAGTGACATCTCTGGAACGGCCATCCTCGAAAGGGCAACGAACTGGAAGAAGCGACTTTTTCTTGGGTCGTGGCACATTATTGGAACCCGAGGGAACCTTAATCGTTAGCTTGGTACTCTCCCTTCAGTGTACACACACGGATTTCGTGCCGCAGAGAAGGCCTTTGTGTGAGTGAAGCAACAGTGAAAGACTATACGACGGAGCTGCAGTGTGGCCCCAGTCACCCCTGCAGATGAAGCCCAGCCAGCTTCGAAACGTCGGATTTTGTCTACGTACGGTTAATTGGAGCATAATTAAATTTCGCTTTAAAACTGATCCCCAACACAGGTAAAAACAAAGACCTAGGAGATGGCTGGTGTAGAGGGCCAGGTTGTGGTTATGCATGATGAGATATGAGATTTAGAAATTTCACTTCTGGTAAATACTTAAAAACACGTTTGACACAGAACATTGCTTCATTGCCAAGAAGTGGGAAGTTTTGTGTTCGATTGGTCGTCTTTAAATTTCTGTAAACGGCTTGCGTAGTTTGCTTTGGAGGCCCTGTCCAGACTTGCTACACAAGGGTTTTCAAGACCCCGTGAGTACGTGTGAATGTGTTACGTACGTTTGGCCTATCCGCAGCCTGGCTAAGGCTACTTCCATGTGTCTGAGATGTCTGTCCGTTACGTATTTGCCTAAACGTGGTATTACATTGTGTAGCTTGTTTGTGTTGTGTATTCGATATTTCTTGCCAACAATTAGAAAGAGCCTCTCTTACAAATGGTTTCACGTCGAGGTAGGGGACGTAGGCTACATCGACAGGTCTCCGGAGAGTGACTTCAGGAGCCTTCTGAACAGCGATTTTGTTTCCCAGAATGTGGCTGTGTCCCGGAAAATAAACAACTAATTATATTTTGGAGGTACACGCAGACATTACAGAACGAATTAGACAATTGAGAACCCGTTTTTTTTTTGTTTTAAGGATTTTAAAGCACTAACTAAAATTTAGGGTCTGGTAAAAATATGGATTGTTGTGTTTGTTTTGTGTGATGGGCTGCAATAAAATTAAAATTCCGTGGGCTTCGGCGGTGAATGTACTACCGTTCATAATTATTGTCGTTGTGCTAGAAAAACGGGGACCATGTGAAACACATCACACAGAAGAAGAAGACTTCTATGCATCAGTGTAAAAGGCGGTGTACACATATTTGCCCGTAAAAATGCTTCATTATTATCTCTCTCTGCGCGTTTTGCTTGTCAATAGACCTAAACTAGATGGGAAAAGAGATTGCTGACCTGTGCCAAGGCGGGACTAAGTCAGCAATAGAGGATTTCACGCTCTCATTAAAGGAAATTTCTAGTTCCTCCCCATCGGCTCCACTGTCAAGGACAATAGAGCAGGTGAAGATAGACGTGCGGCATTGAAATGAGTGAATGAACTGTCATTACGAATAAAATTCGGAGTGTGATTTTTTCTGGAAGCCACCTTTATGGCATACAGCACTGATGCGAAAGTGCGCTGCTGCTCAAGGCTCCACTTATCGCACTCTCCATAGAGACTTTCGTTTGTGCTCGTCCGAAAAGCTCTTGCTGCGAGCCATACCCTAAAATGTAGCAAAGGGTCTAACATTTTCAATGCGGTTTTAGAGGCGTACTCACAGATGACACTCCCATTGTCCAACCATGATCCAAGACGACTGGAGAAAACACGGAGGAGTATTTGTTTGTCTTTACCATAGGAGCAATGCGGGAGGTCCTTCAGGATATTCATTGTTTTAGGACACTTATGCCTAACTTGCTGGATGAGAGGAATGAAATTGAGTTTATTGTCACACCCTACCGCTAAGAACTTGTGCTCCTTGTTCACATGAATAGAAACACCATTGAGCATAGTGTCTGGGTTAATCCCACGCTCCTCGGAGAACACCACGCAAGAGCGCTTTCTTGGATTAGGTTTAAAACCATTCTTATTTCCCCAGCCGGCAGGGTTTTCGACAGCAAAAGAGACTTGACGTTCGCATATGGACATATTGTGTGATTTAAATGATATCTGGACGTCATGTACATATATTGAATAAGAGAAGGGAATTTATCTTGACTACGAAATTAGTGCAGCGTTATACTCCACGTTGAGGCACGCGGTTTTCTTGCATGTGAACCCTCGAGACTGCACTACCGACTCTCATGCGAAAGGTTCTTTCCGACAAGTAACTAACAATTGTGTTTAACATGTTACCGGAGATACCGGGTGACTTGAGGTAATTAAAAATGCAATAACATCAAGCGGTGTCATAGGCCTTCTCGATGTCGCAAAACAGCGCAAGGATATACTGTGTATGCACAAAGGCATTCTCGATGCACCATTTAAATGGCACGAGTTTGTCATTCGTGGAGCACCCCGCCCTGAAGCCTGCTGGCCAGCTCTCGAACGACCATTGTACTTAAGAAAGCACATCAGTATACTGTATACCATCTTCTCAAAAGAGCTTGCACAGGCAGCTTGTCATGGCGATAAGACGGTAACTTGAGTGGGACGACGGGTCCTGTCCCTCCTGCAAGAAAGCGACCACAGCCCCCTTTGCAAGGCTTGGGAAGTTACTCCTAAAGCCATATTTTATGGTATCGATGAAGATGTGTTTCACGTGTGTCGGCATGTAAGTGTTGTATCAGAGTGTATGTAAAGTAGGGGCCTCGAGCTGAGGGTTTGCACGTGCTCAGAGCATACCTCAGCACATGTAGTGAAAAGAGGGAGTTGTTAGAAGGTTGTGGTTGGTTGTTGTCGCGCAGGGACGTCTTTTCACAACAGGATTTGTGCTTCAGGAAAGAATTCGTGTAGTGTACTGAACTGGACATGTGTGGGAAGTGTTGTGCGAGTGTTAGCTGGGTCTACCTGTCTGACCCCTGTGGTAATAACCAGGGGCAGGCTGTGTGTTGTTATTTGAGTTAGCGTATACGTGTCGAGACTTTGTGAGTTTTGGTGTATGGGTTTATGGATGTTATGATTGATGCTAACTCTCTCGTTTTGCCTCACGGCAACGCGCTTCCGAAGTGCTTTTTCCTATTTAAAGGACATCAGTTTTCGCGACGTTGCGCACTGGCGGAGGACATCCCACGGCTTTGTCTGGGCATGTCACTCCCTCCTACAGACCTAACTCTACCACGGCCTTCTTTGGTGGCGCATACCACCAGAGGAATGGGTAATAGACTTTTCGGCAGCGTCGAGGATGTGCGCCGTGACAAGTTGGGTAGCTTCTTCTACGGGTAGGTGTTTTAAAGATGTGTAGTGTAAGGATGTTTGGGTATCTGTAAATCTATTCAAAATTCCTCTTGATTCATTGAACCTATATTAGAAGAACTGCTTAGTTCATTACCTATGTATGTTAGTGAAGTTGGGTAGTGGTCGCTGCCGTGTGGGTTTTCACCAACGAATAACTCAAGAGCTGGAAACAGAACTGCAAATCCAATATCCCAGAGAAGATTGAGTATGTTTTGTGTACCAAATTATAGCACGTAGGCTGTTTTTTGTTGAAAAGGCATTCTCCAGGGGATCTTGGAACCTCCTCTACCAGGCGACCTCAGGAATCCATGCTGAAAGAGCCTCCAAAGAGCATTGTGTGCATTTAGGTCTCTATTAAGGTTGAATGGCTCAGGCAACTGGTCTACCACCTCCTCAGCATCAGAGCTCGAAAGAACAAAATCAGGATGAATGTAAAAGAGCACACAAATCAACATAAAAATATTAATGTGCGAATTGCTTCAGCCTCAAGGATAGTGCCCAAAATAATAGTGCGGCGTGCTAAGGATTTCCAGGTGATTTTTGCCACACCGCCAGAATAGTGTATGCAGACATTCTGTCCTTTCTGAAAACCATGTAATTATTTAGGACGTTTGTGTTTACTATTAAGATGTGTTTCCTGTAGACCCATTACACATGGCTTATTGGAGTGCAGCATCTCCTAGATATCATAACGATTTTTAAGAAGATTTCGACAGTTCCATCGAATTATGTTTTCTCTTCCCATTATTTAGTGTGACAGCTAGTGGTATATTCCTGTTGTCTTTCTTGGTGGTGTAATGAAGCAGCGACGTGACCAAAGAGATCGTATAAACTTCTGGACGGAAGATGGCTCTCGAAAACTTACGCTTACGACCGCCATCTTGCCTTGGGCAAAAAGCTCGCTCCGTCGTAGCAGGTGCACCGCATCCGTCGCGTTCTGCCTGCTCCCCGTGGCACGTGTGTCAATGTTGAACGCTTGCACGTGAGCATTTATGACTTAGTTCGTTATGAATATTGCCTGGACACTACAAAGATGAGGAAATGAGCAATGATGCGTTTGCGCGTCACATTATTCGGTGGCGCTAACCACGCAAAGAACACTCCGGGGATCACCTTGGGTTCTGTTCACTGTATATCTCGCGTGTACTACAGCGTTATAAGTTTACACTTGCCCACTATTTGTACCGGCTGTGGCAGGTACTGCATCTCAAAGAAAATTGGGCGTAGCTCCGGTCCTCCATCTACTTGTTAACAAACTTGCTTACGCAGATATGTAAATCTGTTTACTCGTATCTACGGTGGTTTTAGTAGTAGTTCGACTGCGCGAAATCGCGTTTACATTTTATGTATGCCTCAATTTATCGCTCCGCACTAATTCAAATTCCCAGTGTTTGCTCAGATAGCAACTTACATTTGCCAAGACAGTTCCGTTTCATAATTCATTTTCGCTCAATCGGCCTTTTGCGAGTACTTGCGCGGTTTTCATGAGTTCAATAGTAAAGGCGAGGTTAGCTGAGCCATTTCGCTTAGCTTTGTACACGTCCTTGAGGCAATGCTTTCCCACAATCTCCGTCTTTCTGGTTTTCTTATCACTGCAGGAGCTACTTGCACGCAAACGTACGCGGTTAGCGAGGCTGTGAACTGCATTAGTATTTAATGCACGTAGTTTTGTTATAAATAGCAGTCTACGCGGTGCCGATGTCAGTGGTTAACCAGCTGGAGAATGCAACTGAGCAACCCCCTGAAAAAGTGAAACAAAAAGTGGGAGTGAGTCATGGAAATGAAATGAACACGTCAAGCGCATTAAATATCTCGCTTTTGTATCCATACGTGAGATTAGCACGTTTACCCTTGTCGCAGGTTTCCTAAAAATGAACCTCTTCGTTTTGTGTGACAACATGCTGTTAGGCGAGATAACTGGAACCTGAGAGACAGCGACCGACAGTATTGGATTCGTTTTCAAGCAAAATTTCTGAAATTTGACTCATGCTTTCTGTGATGTAGATCAATGATACTGACTGTACACACCGAGCACACAAGCTCATTTAGCTAGCTTCAGTGTACGTCTTATACGTTTTTTAAAACACAGGGAAAGCTATAAATGGCAGCATTGCGCTGAGAGAGGAAACTGTAAAGTGTGGGCCGCAAAGTAACTGAGCATGCTACTTAATTTGGCGATGTGCATTTGTAATGAGTGGGGATGCAGTGTAAACCGGAAAACGTGCATAAAAAACATACAATCACTTCAATATCCTCATTACTTGGAGCACTGCCTAAATCAAGTACACCGGATACACTGCTCCGACAAAGCTTGCTTGGGTGTGCGAGTTGCATAATAAACATTTATAAATTCCAGCACTCCTGCTAGAAGAAGCCAACCTTAACTAATTATGCTGGAACAGGGATGTCCTTCAGTTTGTAGGGTCAAATGCGGGCATTAGTAGCCGTTTTCAGGAGGCATATTCTGCCATGTAAGCAACATGACGTAATTTCAATGCATAAGGCGCCGCCTATACCCTTAGAGACACTGAATAAACCTTTATCGAAATGAAAGCAGGAGTGGGGTTTTTAGCACACAACTCTAGGATATTTCCCCCGATTACGGCTTTCGAGCAGGGATCTTCACCACGGCTGTTAACCAAAAGCTTCGCCACCCACAGATATATAAAACACTAACCCGCTGCTTAAATGATGTCAACAGATTACGCGTCAGGCGAACTTAAGGCTGCCGTCAAATATCCTAATTGACGAAGCCAACTTAGCTGTCGGTATCTCCCGCATACACCCAAAGAAACACGCAAACACTTCAGCCCTCCTGCGAGATAGGCGCCCTTTCTACACACGGCAATATGGCCACCGACTGGTTTTACCGGCTTCACCTCCCCGCGTTGGCGGGTATGGGAGGCCTCCACTCCAGAAGTTTAATACAACCTGCTTGGACGTGACCTGCACCCAGCTGCACGTGTGGCATACTGTTCTTTAATAAACGTTGCACAAATAAATACATACACAAGAACACAGTGTTGGAACCCCAAACTGAAACCGAAACTGAAACTACGTAACTATGTACAGGATACAACTTATTTCCCTCCCTCAAACTTTTAGCAAATGTATTAGTACGTTGGGACAGGTTAATCGCGCTTAGTTTCTAAATAGCAAGAGAATATACAGCAAGAAAGAAATCTATACAACGAATTACAAATACACACAAAATACTACATCAGAGAATACACTGAAAATAGGCACACCAACACTCGAGAAAATCCCTGAACATATTCACAGTTCGTATTCATATCTAACCAGCGGCCGTCCTTCTTGGTGCGGTTGAATACGACGGCCGGGTGGGCACGACCCCAAGTGGTTGTTGTCCCGTAGTGTTCAAGGGCCAGCCGCAGAGGTCAACCGCAGGACACTGTTCTGCGGCTGACCTCATTGGGAATCGGGATCACATCCTGCACTGGGCACAGGTAGTGCTGGGGGAACACTTGCCTCAACAGACACTGGATGCCATATTGCAGCTGACCAGTGTCACATCGCCGGGGTCACCATGAAGCGACGAGTCACGCCAAACGGGAACAGAAAGTTGCTGAAGGCCATTGCTACCCGTGCAAGGAGCAGGCACCTTGCTCAGCTTCGCCGCGTTCTTTGTGCTTTCGTCGTCAAGGAGGAAGGATGCTGGACCACGTTGCTCAAGGACTTCCCTGGGCTTTAAAAAAGCAGTGTCAGCCTTGAATAAAATCGATGGTTTCTTCCCCTGCAGCATGTCTCCTACTGCCACCACCGTCGGCTTTACCGCTCGCCTCCGGTCTGGGTGGGCTTTGCTATACTGTTGACTGATCTTGAAACGTTGCCGAAGCCTCGCCAGTTCCTGGAAAGGTGTCTTCGCAAACGACTCGGGCGATAAGCCAGGGATGTCAAGCTGTGTTCTTGGCAGCCTTTCATGAAGCAGTACCGGAGGGGCCACTCCTGTTGGGGCATGTGGTGTACATCTGTAAGTGGCGAGATGATGCCGTACAGCAATTCGCAGGGAACGCTGTTCCAGACCAGCCATTTGGAGGTACGTCTTGAACGTCCGGATCAACTGCTCGACCTGTCCATTTGCCTGCGTGTAATAAACAAATGAATGCGACAGGCGGATCGCTCGTTCTTATACGAAGTCGATGAATTCTTTCGCGGGTTCCTGCAAATTCGACGGACAGCGCTCTCGAGACAGGGGCGGTTCCCATGCGTAACTGCCTTATCACGTTGACTGAAAGTACGTGCACGCGGCCGTGAATGCGGTGACTCACCACGATGAACTGTCTTTTGAGCAAGAATGCGGAGATACTGGCTGCACAGACACCGAAAATTCCTTCATTTCCGCGGCAGCTAACTCGATTTGACTAGCCAGAGCAACTGCCTGGTCGAACGACAGTGAAGACCCTTCTCTCAAAAGACTTTCCCGAATACGATGCGATGACACACCGGCAACAAAATGGTCACGGTGTAACGACTCTTCTGGCGATTTAAACGAGCACATCGCACCGGTCTCAGAAAAGGCGGTCACGTACTCTTGAACAAACCCGCCTTTGGACGGGATTCAGTTGTGAAATCGGTGGCGCTCGACAACCAGGTAGCAGGTGGTATCTAAATGCGTGCTTGGCCAGTGTCGCTACAGAGGAGGCATACAGGTCTGGCGTTGCTGCGGTGCCTTCCTTCTCCTTTGTCTTCTCTGCCACCTGAGAAACAGACAAGGCATTGAAAATACCTTGACTTTCGGGTCCCAAGGAATGTAGCAGAATAGCCTTGCGACGCTCTGGGGAGAACTACGAAGCCCCAGGTGCGTGCAGGTAGACCTCCAACATGTCGTGTCATTGTGACCATGGCTGCACGGGCGAGCGGTTGTCGGTAAGAACGGCTCCGGTGGGGCGATGCCAGTGAAAGCCATCGGGTGGGCGTGGCTGGTTGGGTCCCGGGTAAATACACGAGAACTTGGTTCTAAATCCTCGTCGCCATTGTAATGAAGGAGTGACGTGACCTGCACCCAGCTGCACGTGTGGCATACTGCTCCATAATAGATGTTCCACAAATATATGCATACACAAGGACACAGTGTTGCAAACCAAACTGAAACCGAAACTGAAATTACCTAACTATGTACAGGATGCGACATTATACAGGATGTACAGGATACAGTCAGAACCTGGCAACGTTTAACGCGTGAACCCTTTCTAGCGAAGCGAGTCTAGAGGTGTTGTTCGAGGAATTAGAGGGCAATAAATGGGATGTAATAATGCTCAGCGAGGTTAGGAGGACAGGCGAAGCCTTTACGGTGCTGAAAAATGGACACGTCCTATGTTACTGGGGTATAGAGGACAGAAGAAAACTGGGAGTGGGATTTCTAGTCAGTAAAAGCATAGCTGGCAACATAGAAGAATACTATGGCAATAACAAAAGGGCAACAAGTCTTGTAATTAGACTCAATAGGAGGTACAAGCTCAAGCTGGTACAGCGCTACGCGCCCACACCCAGCCACGACGACCAGGCAGTGGAACGCCTCTATGAAGATGTGGAATCGGCAATGGCTAAAGTAAAAACACAGTATACCGTAGTTTAGGGGGAATTCGATGCTAAATGAGGCATGAATCAGGCTGGAGAAAAGGCAGTTAGGAACTATGCCCTGGGCTGCAGGAATAACCGGGGGCACCTAATAGTTGAGTTTGAAGAATGGAATAACCTACGCATATTGAATACCTTCTTCTGTAAACGGGAGAGTAGGAAGTCGACGTGGAGGAGCCCAAACGGGGACCATAAAAATGAAATACACTTCATAGTATGCGATAACCCTGACGTCGTAAAGGATGTGGAAGGGCTCGGAAGGGTAAGGTGTAGTGACCACAGCATGGTAAGATCTTGAATTATGCAAGATTTGAGGAGGGACCGCAACAATCTAGTACCGCAACAATCTAGTAGTATTTTTTGCCGCTCGCCCTGCTTTTTTCCTTGGTGCTTCACTTCCTAAAAAAGTGAGTCGCAAACACCAGACAAAACAAAGGCCGGAAATCCTGCTTGTTTTAGCCGTTCAATCTCACTCCGGGAAACAGGGTCTCTTCAACGCGGCTCTTACGCATGTCAAGGCTGCAGCCCTTTTAATTATTTTGTGTATGCGCAGCCACAGGGAATGAGTTGCTTGTTGGCACGTCGGTGAAACTGACAGCACACGTGGGAGTCATGGAACGCAAGTTGCAAATGTAAAAAACGCATTTTGTTTCGGACAGGTATCTACCACGTAAACTTCAGCGCATCAGACGCTCCGCTAAACAAGTCAACGACTTTGCTCACTGTGCCTTCTGCGTCAAACAATACCTAACAAGCGAATACAGTTGTGACGTCATGTTTGGATAACATATAACTGATGGTTGTTTGTTTAATAACATTTACAGTAATACCTCGTTAACTCGAAGTCGTAAAAACCAGAAAAAGTTCGAGGAAAACGGATTTTAGAGATAAGCAAAGTTGCGCTAATCGCCGGGAAACATGAGCGCTCTTCAGAAAAATCACTACTACTTACCGGCTCTTCAGCGGCAGTTTCTAATCTTTCTTCTCGCGCAGGTTTAAAAGAGAAAAAAATAACATACAAGAGACTTTAACCGGCAGGGTTTTACCGCACTACCATTTTATTTAGCAGAGAAAAACTGCCTAATGCTCGTCTGCTTTGCGGTCGTACTCGGGCCTAGGAAGGCGTCCTCCAGCTGCTTGACGCATCGCATTAGTCGATCTTCTCCGCCGCTGCACTCGACCTTATTTCGAAGCAAGCGCAGCACATTTCTCGTCTCAGAAGATGTCGCCACAGTCAGCGCAAAAATCCGTACCGCACGGTTTGCGCAGATGAACGGAAATCACACATCAGGGAAAATCACGAGCACTGCACTCCCAGTCAGCGAAAAATCTGTAACGCGTGGTTTGCGCAGATGAACGGAAATCACACCTCAGGGAAAACCATGTGCACTGCACAAAGCGAACGAGACAAACTACGCCAAGCGTGGGCAGAGGGCCTCCCTGCTCAGCGCATGTGTCACATGACGTGCCACAGGGTTGCTTGACAAAGTTGATATGTCGCTGGGCTGTGACTTCGCGCACTTCGCGTTCGCGGAAAGCATCGACGTATGGCAGGCGCGGATAAATAGGAAAAAAAAATCGACGGACTTCAGGCGTGGCAACATCGCGCGAATCTTGTGAAATGGTCCGGCGGTAGAATTTTCGTTCCACTCCCAGTGAAGATTTCGAGTTATCCGCAATCCGACCCAAAAATACTTCGAGAAAAAGGGAAAAATTTACATGGGACGTGTAGGAAAATGTTCGGTGCCGCGGAAAATTTCGACTTAGCCGATTTTTCGAGATATGCGAGTTCGAGTTAACGAGGTATTACTGTAGTTAGAAGTGGTGCTTCATTTGTCTTGGTTTTTTCTCTGCTAGTGTCCGCGTTTTTCCTTGCGCCTTTAAACCCTGTGATCAAGTCTGCTTACGAGCAGCTGGTACTCCAGTACCCATACCGCAAGTATGTGACCACATCGACAACGCTGGGACTCTTCCAGCACACGCGCTTACCGTTCGGCGGGCCCTAAGCACCTGCCATTTTCCCAAGTGACATAGACAAATTGTTCATTGGCGTGAAGTACATGGCGATCAGTACCGATGTCCTCGTCTTCTGTACCGATCTTGGTGATCGGTACAGAAGACGAGGACCACCTGCAGATCCTGCACAGTGTTCTGGTGCAATTACAGGATGCCGGGCTGAAGCTCATTCTGCAGAAATGCATTTGCTTGGCCCCAGCGTCGAGTACCTGGGCAACGTCATTTCCCAGGCCGGTCTGGCCCGGGCACACTGAAAGGTTGAGGCTGTGTTGAAGGTTCCCAAGCCCCAGAACAAAACAGAGCTGCAGAGCTACCTCGGACTCATCAACTTCTACAGGAACTTTCTGCCGAAGCTGTCGTCGCATCTACAGCCACTCCATCTTCTGCTTCGAGATGGACAGCAGTGGGCCTGGAAGAAGGAACAGGACGTGACCTTCCAGCGCAGCAAGGAGCTCACCACAAAGGCTCTGGTGCTGGTGCACTTCAGTCCGGCCACGCATGTCGTCCTAACTGTCGAAATGTCGCCGTGCGGTGTGGGAGCCGTCCTGCCCATGGGCGGGGGGAGAAAGGCCAGGAATGCCACATATTGTTCGCGTCCGGTCGGCTTCATGCTGCAGAACACCGGTACAGCCAGCTGGACCAGGAAGGCCTGGCCGTTATGATTGGGGTAGTGCGCTTTCACCAGTACCTGTGGTGCCGAAAGTTCGATCCGGTAATGAACCACAAGCCAGTGCTGGGACTGGTGGGGCCTGACAAGGCAGTTCAAGTGCAGCTATCACCTCGAGTGGTGCGCTGCGCCTTGAGGCTTGCTGCCTACAACTACCACCTGGTCTACTCTCCGGGAAAGGACCTGGCACCTGCTGATGCCCTGGTATATAACAGCCCTTGGCGGAGGTGCCTGCCTGTGTTTGTGAGCCTTCAAAAGTGTTTATACTGGACCACGCTTACCCGAAAGTGGGGTCCAAATCGACTGGCCAAGGCGGTGTCCCGAGGTATGGTGTTTGCGGAGGGACGTACAGCCACAAGGCTGCCGAGCTGAGCCTGCAGCAGGGCTGCCTGCTGTGGAGGTCCAGGGTGGTGATTCCACAGAGCCTGGGGTCCAGGGCCGTGCAGTTTCTGCACGCGGTCATCCAGTCATGGAGAAGACCAAGATGGTGAAATGGTGGCCCGGTCCAAAATTAGGTGGCATAGCCTGGTCCCAGACATCAGTCTTGTGGTGCAGAGCTCCCAAGTCTGCCAGGAGAACCAGCGAGCCTCGCGCCATGTGAAGACCACCAGCTTTTCGTTCTCCGAGACAGCCTGATCCGGCCTACACATGTATTCCCATTCAAGGGTCACTACTTTTTGGTGGTGGTGCATGCCTTCTCTAAGTGGCTGGTGGTCCTACCAGTCACCACTCCATCATCAGGAACAACCATTGCGGCGCTGAGCCACGTTTTTGAAGCCGATGGGTTGCCGAACCTCATCGTGTCCGTCAATTAACCCGCTTTCGCCAGCGAGGCACACCCGGCGTGGCTGATGAAGAGCGCAAGTTGTCGCATGATGGTTCCGCCGTACATCCCTGCATCAAATGGTGCTGCCGAGTAGGTAGTGGAAACTGTGAAGGAATATCTCAAGTTCAAGGCTAGGGATTTCTAGACGCAGGTCTCCCGGGTCATGTTCAAGTATCTGACCACACTAAACAACGACATGGGCCGTCCCCCCTGCAAGCTACTGTGGGCAGGGATGGTGAACACACTGTTGGACGTGTTACATCCCGACCTCCAGTCCACAGCGCTCCTGCAGCAGCTGAAGCAGAAGCTGGCTGATGACGAAGGATGCTGTCTAGGGTGTTTCCCATAGTCTGGGGCTCCGGTTTTCGCCGGAAACTTCTGGCCTGGTCCACCCTGGTCCTCCAGGCATGTGGTCTCTCCTGCCAGTGCATCATCACTGCTCCCCCGCATGTCGGACGGGACCACGTGGCAATGGCATGCTGACCATGTGAGGCCTCGCCTGCCAACCTCAGCCACCCCTTCAGGAAGCCAGCAGGCAGGAGAGCTAACTTCGGTGGCCGCTACCAGCGAACCACCAGGGGCGGTGCTACTCGTGCCACTGTGGCACCACTTGGAAGTCCGGTGCTACCTGCAAGGCTGACGGATGGGGCGAGAGTGACACAGGCGGCAACCGATGCTGCCACGCCTTCAGCGACACATGTGTTCAGGCGGAGTGCGAGGCTTTGGAGGCCCCAGGACCGGTATTAGGAGGGTAACAGGTGTAGTTTTGTGTTTGTGTTGGACAAACAAACTTGTGGTTAAGGGGTGTGCTTAGTGGGCGGCGCCCCCTGGCCGTAATCTTTGTTGGCCGCTAAGTTCGGTGGCCCCACTAGGCTCGGCGAGAAACATTGTACACGGCTGGCGAATAAACAGTGACGAGCTCAGCCACTCGCGGTCAGTCACCTTCACTACAAGCACGCTGCGTGTCGTCAGTCGGCTGAAGGGTACCCCGGCCCTCCAACGTTCACGAATGCGGGGCAAATCGTGACATGTATTGTCCAGTAGTGGGAGGGAAAGAAAAATAGATCCATGGCAACAATACCTCAGTGCACCAGCTTTGTCTACGTCTGTGACGTTCGCTGCTCAATGGCGATGGGTGGCACATTTGAACCGGAAGAATCTGCAATTGTGTTCAGGAGGCACGTAAACAGTTTGGAAATTCTTGGAATTTTGGTATTGTTGAAACTGCGACAATCTGTGATAAAGACATAAATGATTGCAGGGCTCTTAAAACGGCCAGATCAAGAGCGTCGTACCCAATGGTTCTCATGATGAGACCAACCTTGTCGGATTCTCTCATTACGAAAAAGTGAGGGTCAAGGTGTAGTGGGGCAATCGAGAGTTACCCGTCCCACAAGGACACCTAAACTGCACCGAGGACCACCGTCCTGCGGAGCGGTTGAGAGCAGTCAGCAACACACATCACCACAAAATGGACAAAACCACCTTTACTAGATACTCCAATAGCGCACCGTGGAGCGTAGTTCAGTGCTGATAACGCTGTCCGGACAGACCAAAAGAATGGGGTGAAGGGCATGCAAGAAAGACCAAATAGGAGCCCCTACAGTTAGTATGCAGTGCCAGCCGCAGTGTCCAACTGACACCTTTCTCTCGATCCGCGTACCCGGACCGGTTTACCGAGTCCCCAACAAACCTGTCACGGGAAGTGTTCAGCTGCATCACCACCTGGATGCGACTTGCCTACAGCAGGCTGTGCGCGGCCACCGGAGAGAACAGAGGAATAAATCTTATCTTGCCTTCACAACGGGCTGTTAGAAAAGCGGAACAAGGCGGATCCCCGCGCATCTAGAAAGGCTTCAATCTATGAAACGCGAAATTCTGGCGATGTCTGCAAGTCAGACGCCTTCTTTTTTAGGCTTTAAACAGTGGCCTAGGTATTGTCCAAAACTTTAACAATATTCTTGGATTGCTTTAAACTCGGACCTAAACCTACCCTTCCTGCTGTATAATATTTAAGCGCGCCTGGGCAAGCGCGCTTACGCAACCAGTCCACTGCTCAAGCTATGTTTCCGTCTCGGTGTTGCACTATATAAAGGACGATCGCGCAAGAAACCGATGATCATTCTTCGCTGGGAGCCAGCTTTCCTCTGTTCCAGATAATCACGGACGAAACAACTGCTTTTTATTTTTCTGCTTCACTTCCCAAACTAACGTAGCTTCTAAGCTGCCTTTATTATCAGTAGTGGACCCTTGTAATTATTGATATTTCAGAAATGTGAGAAGAACCAAACACACGACCACATCAAGGACCAGGTACAACTTTAAAACATGGAGATGGCCTATCACTTTCATGACGCGGGTAGCGTAGAGGACTCCAGCCGCGACAGCATTTGCGCTAGAACTGACTTTTTCATAGCATGAGCACACGTGAGGCTGCGCATAGAAAAGAACGCCCAGTGCTGTACAGTCCCGCAGGTGGCCTTGCGCGAACTGACCAGATACCTGCCGTCGACGTCGCCGTGTTTGATGAGGCGGGACATTGGGACGACAGTAACTACAGTCGCATCAGGAATAAACTGCTCATATGCTAACACCGCGCTTTTTATACTAAACTCACCTCGCACACAGTAGATATACTTCATTACTGATGCTTTCTGCACGGCAAACACTCGCATTTGGGCTGCATATTTCTCTCAGAAGTGCAGCAACCGACACACTCGACGCTGCGTTTCTATACAACTGCAGAAAGCCCTCCAAGGGTTCGACCAATGAGCACACCTATCAAGGCGGCCTTGCTTTTGAACGCCACTTCCATCCTAAACTCCACCACCGCCGATTAGCCCTGCACAACCAGGTCCGTAAAGTTCTGCTGATCGCACCGACACCAATGTCAGAGAAATGGGGCATATCAAAGATCAGTTACAGCCTTTTTAAGTTTCTGTCACGCCACACAACGAGCCATTCCTTCTAAGGCTTAACACTCCAGGCCATGCCCTGTCGCCGACGCAGGAGCGCAGGTGCACGCGCAAGCTGCGGTGCCCGTTTCAACACCCTTAGGCCATGGAGGTTACTGTTGCGGGAGAGGAAATCAACCCCACGGAACTCAGCCAACCTATATGGGTTGAAATTCAGCGTCTACAGCAGGCCTTGCACTACGCTCGCTGTAAATGCCAGCTTTAATGTAAATACGCTCGCTGTAAATGCCGGCTCGCTGTAAATAAAGATCCAGCTTTCGCCCGCCACCCCGCCAACCGCCCACTTTGCCACAACTGGCCACAAACATTCAAATCGTTCTGCGCTTGCGCAAGCAAAATCTCCGCTCACGCATGCCGTCACGCACCAACTGGGTGTACCTTTAAACCCCTTCGATCAATTCCGCATCCAACGCACTGCCCCCAACCGAAGGTAGCGCGATGTGTACAGCGTAAACTCCATCACGATTCTGGATGCAGTTCTACGAAGTGGCTGCTCATGTGTCGGCACCCAACAACACTATCGCCGGAATGAGTTTCAACATCCCGGAAGATGATAAGCCAGAGAAGGTGTGAGAGCATCGGCAACTGAAACCCAAACCTTCTCATTCTTCAGCTGAAACGCCGCAACACAATGAATATGGCACAAATACGATTTGATGGCACAAAGGACCTTTACTTGATTGGTCATTCATCCAGCACGTCCAGATGCAGAAACCTTCAGCGCAATAGCGTAACGTGCGCCCGTTGCTGCACAACCGGACGAGGAACTGGCGTTTGTCCACAGCCCAACTGTTCTACTCTCTGTCCCACTCACAACCACACGCACAACCATCCTACAAGTATTACGGTCGACCACGTAGGCCCAGATTGTCTCCATAGGCAAATATCTACGCTTACCGACCACCAAAAGGACCCGGCACCTGCAGTCAAACCCTCCATGAACAGGTAAACTCTGCAGGCCTGCTTGCCCGTCCTCTCGACCCATACTCCCGACCTAATAGCTCCCACTCACCACCATATTGGCACATTCAAACGCAAAACATGCTCTAGAAAACACGACACCTCCTCTCCAAACAACTCTACAACAAACATAAGAACGTGTGGCTTTCCCGTGAAAATGCCCTTGGAATCCCGTTAGAGAGGACTTCCCAGGCCACCATTCCACCCTCCTCTCTACTGGAGCAAGTGGAGCCACCTCTAAAACGTGAGGTCCTGATGTAAACTATTTCTACCCCAAAGCACCATAACTAGTGTTTCCGCGCTGAAACAGAAGATATTTTCAGTACACTCAAACAGCACACACACCATTAAAAACCCGCTGTAAACAGACACTACAGGACTTGCGCAGTGATTTCCGCAAATGGGCCACAGAATTTGACTCGCACTACAGTATGGCGTCTGCATACATTGTACCTTGAACTCTTTGTTCCACCATCTGCCCGCTCTTCATGTATAAGTTGAAAACCATAGTACTCCCTATAGCCTCCGTCGTAACCCAACCATGTACATCATGATCAGAAGTGGAGAGAGAGGACATCCGTCTTTTAACCCCATCTAGGTGTACACTCCCACCCACACTCCCACCCACACTACTCCCACCCACACTATATGTACTTGTTTCTCCTGCAACTTTTCCCAGATTAAGTTAATGATTTATTCCCTACTCCATCGTGCTTAGGGATATACCTTAGTCGCCCCCTGTCTAAGTAATTATACGCCGATTTATAGTCCAGAATGACTAACCACAAAGGTCAGTTCTGCATCTTTGCCGCCTCTATTTATTGGATTAATACAAACAGGTTGTCATCGAGTCTTCTGTCCTTTGGAAGCCAATGTCGATGTTCCCTGAGTATCCAATCCTCAACCCACGAACATATACCGAAGTCTATGCTGTACGCCAGATGGCTAAAAATGAGTGCCGTTGGCTTCCCTGGCGGCAAATGGTGGATTCAGCTTAGCCGGATGGGTGCAAGAGGATACAGTCCCTGAAAAATCTAAAAGGGCGACTTTCCGCTCAAATATGCCCTCAAATAGCGCCGTGTTTGTGTGATCCTACTATCGTCTCGTTCCTGCGCTGTTTGTAACTCACTCAAATATGTAATAAAATTATACAGAATGAGGGATATAAAATATAAAACAAAACATTTGTGTTAACAGTTATACATTGTTAGCAGATTTCAAACCATTCACTGAGCTTGGGTGCACTACATAGAAAAAAACAGTTTTCACTTGGAATTGTTACCGGGTACAGTGAACCATAAGTGTAAGTCTTCACTTGAATTGGAAGGGTGACAGAAATACACGCTTTATATTTGATTAGAAAACTGTCAAAAGATTATAACACTTAAAAAGTTATAAAAAGGGCTGCGGAAGGTGCAGTTTAAAAGAGAGGGTAATATATAACAGATAAAGCCTGAAGCAAAAACACTTGTTTCCTAAACTTGAGATTGGCCCGCTAAAGCTTACTTATTATTGCGAATTAAACTTCTGAGACAGGTTTATTTACAATATAACGGCCAATCTTGAGGTGGAGGTTTCAGGCCAAAAATCGCCGAGCAAAACAAGGACCTTTCTGCTTGCAACCGGGGAGGATAACCAGCTCTTGTCCGTTTGCAACACCGTGGTAGGAACATGAGAGATGTTTGTGAAATCTTTTTAAAATCTGCCGAAGTAGAACACATCTCTGTAGGTGTTTCTGGGTTTCTTAGATACCCAGGACGCGAACATTCCCGGAATCCAGCAAGTTGTAAGAGTCAAGATAAGTTTAGTTCTTTCAGGCAAGAACACCGAATACAGTCGAACACGGATATATCGAACACGGGTATATTGAATTATTGTCTATATCGAACTCATAAATTATCCCCTTGAAAGTTCTGTGTAAAAGTATAGGAATTCGTACGTTTATATCAGTTAGATTTCGCCTCTCCATCTTCTTGGCGAACTGATGGAGACGAAATAGTGATGTTCTTTTGATGCGCGAGCCGAGAGGACGATCTCGACTCGCTCCGATGACCGACGACCGATGCTTGGAGCGGGTGAGGGACGAGGACTGCCTTCCTTGATAGATATTAGGTTTATTTACATTATTTACAAAACTCCAACTTTACATCAGGTCAGAGTGACGGTTACATTGTCACTCTGACAGCAGCAGCCTGTTCGGCCGAGATGTATACTAAACTAGATCCCCTCTCGACCGACCCCCGACAAAACCCAACACTCCGGTTTTGATAGCAAAAACCCCGCCTCCATAAAGGGGGCGTTCAAGAAAGAGAGAAAAAACCTTCAAAACAATTATTACAAAGCATTGATTGGCCACAGGAACCAGCCAATCACACACATGTCCCCACCTGCGGTCACGTGACTCGACACTCTCTCCTATGCACTCATGGTGCGTTTTCCACGCACGCTATTACACCCGACAAGCAAATACAGGACATCTGCGGCCTAAAGTGAACCATCCATTACGTTCAGCGGGCGGCATCTGCACAAACAACAGCCAAGCCGAGGGCCCGGAGCGGTCCTCGCGCGGCTGACCTCCCTCCGCGCGACGCCTCCCACGACGCCGTGCGTCTGCGCACGCAGCGGGACAATGAGGATTGCTAATTCCCTCCCAGACTAAAGGGGCGCCGTCGCCTACCTGAACAGACCACGGGGAGAGACGCCGCCAGCCGAGGCGACCATCGTCGAGGCGAACGACCCGTCGATGAAGAGCGCCCGCCGCCGGAGTCGAAGATTTTCCAAACTTACACCGCGCGCGCTTTCAACACTAAGAGATACGATAATCTGGCTTCCCGTCAGCTTGTTATGCCAAATGACCCAGCCACCTCCGACGCGACAGAGGCACTCAGGCTGATCGCCCCCGTCCTTTCACACACAAAAGGACGGGCACAACACACGCTCTCCGCGTCCCCAAACTTGGCGTCCGTGCGGCTCCATGAAAGGGACACGGGAAAGTAGCTACCAGCGGAGGCGACGCCAATACATGGGCCACCGGCGGCCTTCATTAATTACATGCAGAGCCCGAACTTAACACCTCCGCACTAAGAATGTTGTCCGTACACTAGCTGTACGTACAACATTAACTCTCACTGCACGTTATGTCTTACTGCAGAGCAAGAATAAAAAAAACGCACTCAAACCGTTACGCAAGTACAATACAACGCGAGTACACTACAGTACAACAATAAAAAAAATTACCCCGGCACACACCAACCCAACCAGCACAACGGCCGGCCAACTGCACCAAAATCAGATACCACACGGCACACTTAGTGCCTTGGCCTAGCCGTTGCTTGTGCAACATCAAACGATAAAAGAAAGCACTCAACTACAGGGCCCGTGAGAACAAACTCATGGCACCCTCTACCATTAAAGGCAACCAACCCCACGGAGGGTACAAATGTTCAAACTTCACAACTGAATGAATGACACCATCCACATCAAACGTTACGTGCATGCAGGAGCATTCTTTCTCTCCAAGGGAAGCAACAGACACCCGAACAAACCCAAACGCACAAAATGAGGCTAGTCCTGTACAAATAAAAAAAAAGGTCTAAGGAAGTTCAGCGTCTCTTCACGCACTCGCGGACGCCTGTTCTTTCAGAATGCGACACAGATTGTTCGTCCCGGCTGCGGTTCATTTGCTGTCCACATGCGATGTACTGAAAGTTCACTTTTAAGTACTTCAGACACTAGTTCGCACACAAGCGCCACACGGGGGCCCTACTTGCACATTCCATGGCCCACCATGACCACAAGCCAACGAGCACAAATAAAGGAATGCACTCGCCATTGTACCCAGAGGTAAACTCCCTACCGTGCTGTAACAGCGGCTCTACTTCCCAAGAAGACAGAGTTAAGGCCGCCAAGCTGCGCTACTCGCTAATCACACACCTTACGACAGCTGAACGCAACCAACACATGCACAAACAAAAAAAAACTAACAACAATGGGAAGAACTACAATACAGGTAAAACTAACAATAACGCTCGTCTGGGCGAACCCTACACATAAAAAACAGAAAAAAAAACGCAAAACGCTAACAACTAAGTGTGCGGCAAACAACGCTGAATCGTCCCTGTCTCGTACTGCATGCTATTCAGCGCGTACACCTCCTTCCACGGTGGCACACAGCGACCGTCGCACGGTGGCTGATTCCGTTTTGTGCGCCACCAGCTGATTCTACACGAACCCTGGTTTGGCTCGCGGTGTCCTCTGCTCCCGGGAGAAAAGGAACACCCTACTCGGCGGTAGCGCGTACGACGATGTCGCACCTGCGCCGCCACACCTGCCCCCGCGTCCCGCGTTCTCGGGCCCGTCGGAATCGGCCTACGCGCAAGACGCCGCGGGCTGCAAGCACATTCCTGCTTTGCGCACGGAAGGTCCACAATTAGGCGCGCCGATCCGCTGCCCTTGCCCGACCCCTGCGCTTCCTCTGCCTCCTCCGAGATGATAATGCTTTCTGCAGCTTCGCTCAATCTCGGAATTAGCTCATTCACGAGAGGCTCCGCGCAATCGGCCGCGGACTCTATGTCGGGGCATGGGGTGGTGCTACACTCGACACTTCCCTGCGCAGCCACGGCAGCATTGCCCGCCGCCACGGAAAGAACTGCTGCAGCTAAGACATCTGTCTCACGAGATTCCACAATCTCATCGGTAGCACTGGGAACGCTATGGTGTCGCTCAACAACTGGGGTGGCTTCGGCCACCTCCACTACATTCCCACTCTCCTCATCCCGTGGCGCTCGAAGCGCCCACGAGGGAACAAAAACTGTGAAAACATTGGTATCCCCCTCGAGTTTACCAATCCTGCGGAGCTTGGCTTTTTCGTAAGCGATCTCCGCTCTCCCTTGGGCTAATTGAGCGCTAAGCTCCTCAGCCATCCACACGGACGGGCTACCCGTGCCCCGGCTACCCGCTAGCCTTGCTTTTTCTAAAGCGTGCTGGGCATTTTGGAGAGCTATCTCCGCTCTCAACTCCTCAATCTCGAGCACAATGGCACTAACCTTTCGGTCGGTGCCGCGACATCCCGTTAGCTTAGTGGCCATGGTGAACCCGGAGAAAGCAAGTCAGGGCCCACCTGTGCCCGCTCCGGGTTCGGCCGGGTCGCAGTGTCACTGGTGCAGCAGCTCGTGGACCCGATGCGCCGCTCTCGCCGCTAGGATGGGGCCGTGCTCCCTGGGCCGGAGCCCGCGAGGCCTCCCGCTGAGGTGTCGCCCCGTTGAACTGCGGCTTACGCCGCCCTGGGCCAGAGCCCACGAGACCTCCCGCTGAGGTGTCGCCCCGTCGATGCTTGGAGTCTGGCCCGTCGTTGGTTGGAGCCGAACCTTGCGTTGAAGGAGTCTCTCTGCAATGCCCCACCAGCCAGCCGATGGTCGTGGTCATCCTGTCGACTGCGCCAGTTAGATTTCGCCTCTCCATCTTCTTGGCGAACTGATGGAGACGAAATAGTGATGTTCTTTTGATGCGCGAGCCGAGAGGACGATCTCGACTCGCTCCGATGACCGACGACCAATGCTTGGAGCGGGTGAGGGACGAGGACTGCCTTCCTTGCTAGATATTAGGTTTATTTACATTATTTACAAAACTCCAACTTTACATCAGGTCAGAGTGACGGTTACATTGTCACTCTGACAGCAGCAGCCTGTTCGGCCGAGATCTATACTAAACTAGATCCCCTCTCGACCGACCCCCGACAACACCCAACACTCCGGTTTTGATAGCAAAAAACCCCGCCTCCAAAAAGGGGGCGTTCAAGAAAGGGAGAAAAAACCTTTCAAAACAATTATTACAAACCATTGATTGGCCACAGGAACCAGCCAATCACACACATGTCCCCACCTGCGGTCACGTGACTCGACACTCTCTCCTATGCACTCATGGTGCGTTTTCCACGCACGCTATTACACCCGACAAGCAAATACAGGACATCTGCGGCCTAAAGTGAACCATCCATTACGTTCAGCGGGCGGCATCTGCACAAACAACAGCCAAGCCGAGGGCCCGGAGCGGTCCTCGCGCGGCTGACCTCCCTCCGCGCGACTCCTCCCACGACGCCGTGCGTCTGCGCACGCAGCGGGACAATGAGGATTGCTAATTCCCTCCCAGACTAAAGGGGCGCCGTCGCCCACCTGAGCAGACCACGGGGAGAGACGCCGCCAGCCGAGGCGACCATCATCGAGGCGAACGACCCGTCGACGAAGAGCGCCCGCCGCCGGAGTCGAAGATTTTCCAAACACACACCGCGCGCGCTTTCAACACTAAGAGATACGATAATCTGGCTTCCCGTCAGCTTGTTATGCCGAATGACCCAGCCACCTCCGACGCGACAGAGGCACTCAGGCTGATCGCCCCCGTCCTTTGACACACAAAAGGACGGGCACAACACACGCTCTCCGCGTCCCCGAACTTGGCGTCCGTGCGGCTACATGAAAGGGACACGGGAAAGTAGCTACCAGCGGAGGCGACGCCAATACATGGGCCACCGGCGGCCTTCATTAATTACATGCAGAGCCCGAACATAACAATATCTAACCATATTTTTTCCCGACTTTGGGTATATCGAACAAAGCGCGAGCTGGAAGGTGCTCTTCGGCGGTCGCTGCACCCCCAATTGAGGTTGAGGAGGATGTGGAGGAATGCGCGGGCATGGCGAAGACTGGCTCCCGGAACCAATTCCCCCTACCGGAACGAATTTGCGCTTGCCCAGTCGGGCCCTGCTAACGGCCACCGTAGCGTTAGCGGAAGAAGCCCGGTATGCTAAATCTCGCTAGGCACACGTGCCCGAACGCTCGGAAGATATAACAGTGCGAGGTAGGGATGCCCGGACTGCGCACGTCCTCTTTTTTTTTTTTTTTTGCAGCTGCGTACGTTCCTCGGCTTGCCGAAAAAGAGAATTTTTTTTTTCTCTCTCTCTGGGTCTGTCTTCTCCCGATGTCGTCTCGGGAAAGGTAAGAGGGAACAATCGAAGGCGCTGGCGGCCTCTGCCTTCTTTTGCATTTTGCTGCTGTTGCTGCTGTTTGGCGAGTTTTCCCGCACCTTTCGAGATCACTGTGTTTCTCTCCGAGATGACCATCGGCGAGTGCTTTGTTAGAGTCCGTTCAGAGAGCCTTGGAATTGTTACCTTCCAAGTTATTGTGGTACGTGCGCGCTGTTCTTCTTTTGCGTGCATGGTGTGCGAAGGCGCAGCGTCCTGCTGGAATTTTCTAGTTGTGCAGCCTCGAGAAAATCGAGACCAGCGTTTTTAATTTTATTTCTTGGACGAAGAAGCAGGCCAAGATCAGCGATTTGTTTTCACGGAAATAAAGCATCCTGTTGCGTCGTTAGTGCGGAATTTTGTCATTTTTGAATGCGACGATCAGTAAGTGATCGTCCGTCATAGGTGAGGTCTCAGAGCCTATATTTTTTATATCGAATTTTTCATATATCGAACTAATTCGCGATCCCCTTGGAGTTCGATATATCCGTCTTCGACTGTATGTGCATTTCCCCCAGGAAACGCTTTTTACATTTCAAAATCGGACCTGCTTGCTTTTTATGGTCAATTAGCAGGCAAACGCTCCAAATTGTCACTGAGAATGTTCTGGGAAAATAATAATGTCACCAAGATTGCACAGAGCTACTCCCATTTAAGGCGTTTTGTGGAGCTCTGTATGAAGTTCTGAAATGTGGCCGTACAGTTGCTTATCCCGAAAAGCATTAAATTTTGTTCCGTATGCCCACTCGTGTAACAGACACTTTTGGTTTGTTGCCCTATCGATCGATCGAAATAAACCAATAATTGCATCAGACATTATAAAAAAGTACAATTCCCAGCCAATGGGGCTTAATCAATTCATGTAGGGTCAGGGTCGTTTAGATGCGACGTTGAGAGCATCTCTTCCTCTAGGCTATGTCCCTAATGCGTCTGTCCGGCGTCCGCGTCCCCACAGGTGATGATGATAATGATGGGAACCCCATAATGTGATTGAAACGCAGTGGACGTTCACTACACGTTTCACGCAATTCGTGTAATCGATACAACGGAAACCGCAACACAACCCCTTTCAGCGTCCCATCACACCAGGGTTCCCGCGAGGGGAGGTGGGCGTAATTTTTTGTGATTGCGTTTAGTCGGTGATACTCCAAGAATAATACTGAATTATCCTTTATTTGCACCGTAAAAAAGGACCTTTCAATATTGTGTAGAGGGTGATCACTGAAAAGTTTAAATGTGACTTTTTTACCCTTGAAACGCTGTAAACAGCCAAGGACATGGCCAAAGAGCCACGAACAATGCGCAGCTTGTGGCAGTGCGCGCGCACAAAAAAAAAACACTGGCGTGCGTCATCTGCTCCCTTTCAACCCAATTCTAAACGGTCATCTCAACAGAGATTTTATTGTTCGCACTTTCATTGGAGCAGGAGCATTACTTTGCGTTCGGTAGGGTAGAGTTTGCAACATCAAACACAAATAATGTGCTTATCACAGACCAGCACCACCATCCCCCGGAGCCCTACGTAACAAGAGACGCTGCACTAACATGGTTGCATGCATGCGTACCACGTCATTGTTTACAACCTATACGATTACGGACAAATGAATGCCGTATTACCAGCGTTGATTTTTCGGTGCATGAGGGACTTACGGGGATAGCGGATGTCTCTTTCAGGTGCGAAGTACCTTAGGACTGCACAATGCCCACCGCGTCCATGCGCTTAGCATTTTTTATCGCAAAAATTTAAACACGTACCGGAGGGATTAGAGCCTGTGTCTAGTAGACCAGAAAAAGGTAGTGTCTGTCGTCTCACCCGGCTGGATACGACGGTGAACTGAGTACCTGAGGGTCAAACGGCTGACTCCTCGCCTGTAGCGGTGCCAAGTACCTTAGGACCTCCCAAAGTCCGTCAGTTACCATCCGTGCGCATGCCACCATCAAGCGAAAATAAAAGAAATTTGATTTGAGCCATGAGCGACAGATTCAATAAATCAATAAGCAAGGTGCAACTCACGGTCGAAATAGAAAGATAATTGAGGCACCAATCGGATGTGACTCGGGGCGCAACTTGGATGTTTTTTCGAGTCCCCGTACTACGCACAATCGCCATAATCCATGGAGTGGTGATGCTGTCATTTTTTTACAAAGTCAGACACCACGACAGACTTTGTCAGTTCACCTTGTAGAGAACCTTGCTGTATTGAAGGCAGCGATTGGTTTATCATGATGTGCATGGTCACAGTATAGTCTGAATCTTCTGTCGTGCTTTGGTATTATATTTATAATGTGCATAGATTGTGACGATTAAGCGCTCATCAATTTTTGTGAGCAATTGACTGTGTGGCCGGGTCCTCGCCACAGCAGAGTAGTCCACGGTCCATAACTGCATGCGGCTATCCACTGCTTCCACGTGCGCTTGGGGCCCAGAAACGCTTTTTTCATACATGGTTCGTGGCAATATTGTCTTGGGCATCGATTAGGAAGCTGCAGCTGCCGGCGCAAGTTCAAGACGTCACAATGGGGGCCAAACGTGCATTCGTGGCTGGAAAAAGCATGTTCTCCATGACAGAAAACATCTATTCGACTTACTTGTGCTCGTCTTTTATAACACTGAGCTATATTCCACCCTGAAAAATCTCGCCGAGTTCAAATAGCAGTGCTCGGCGGCTCTGCCTCTGACACGATGCATCGTTTGACGCCATTCGTCTTCCTAACGCAGGTATTAGCCGCTGCATGCCTATTCACACCCAGACCGCCCCCGAAGCAGCAACTATCCCTTCCTGGAGCCGACTACCGGTCGGCACAACAGTTGACCACCACTCCAGTCGACACAGCAACCCTCAGCGTCGCTCTACCCCTCCCCAACAGTCCTAAAGTGCTCCCCTCATCAACATCGACAGTGCACATGGACATAAAAGCACGAGCAACGCGAGCTGCGCTCGGTAGGCTCAGCGACTATGCCTCTGACAGGATGCATCGTTTGGCTCCCTTCATCTTCCTCACGCAGGTATTAACCGTTGCATGCTTATTCGCACCGAGAGCGATGCCCGAAGACGCAACTACCACTTCCTGAAGCGGATTCTCGCGGCGCAACAGTGTTGACCACCGCGTTACTTAATAGAGCAACCTGCAGCCTTCCTCTACCCCTCCTCGACTATCTTGAAATGTACTCTCATTAACAACGACAGTCGACCGGGACATAAAAGCAGGAGTGCCGCAAGCGGTGCTCTTTGCGCTCGGCGGCTGTGCCTCTGACACGATGCATCGTTTGACCTCCTTCATCTTCCTCACGCCGGTGCGTAGATAAAAACCTCTCCTTACAAAAAACCAGCAATTATTTTTTTGGTGCAGCCGCCAACCCGTTAGTGCTTTGCTACCTTGTTTTACCATTTTACTGATGTTGGTGACCAACTATTATTACTCCCAGGAGAAGTGGAAAGAAGCCCAGGGTCCAATAAAACCTTGCAAAACGCACACTGCAAACCTGACGACGACGTACACTCCGTACTAACCAAGCTTGAAGAAGGTAAAGCCACTGTTTTGACTGAGCTGGAAAATATAAACGCCAGACTCAGCAAAACTGAACAAACCATAGCCAACCTAGTCGCTCAAATTTCCAAAACGGAGTCTGAGTGTTTAACTTGCCTTCTATCCGTACAGGCCATTAAAAGTTACAATCTACAGCAAGGAAATCAGGAAAAGCGTTTTGTAACATCAATGACAGACTAAACGATGCAGAAGATAGGTCCCGCCGCACAAACCTAATCTTCTTTATCTTCGCAGGAAGCGACTCCGAAACGTGGGGCGACAGTGAAGAAGTTATTACCGATATTTGTAGCCGGCGTGTCTAGGTACCTCTTGAGCCTCACGAAATAGAAAGAGCGCACCGCATCGGAAAGCCTCAGGGTAACAGAAAACGGCCAATAATTGTTAGGAGAAATAGAGTACTAGCGAAAGGAGAACTGGCAGTTTTTTCATTCAAAATAACCGAACTGAGTAAAACATTTAAACCAACAATCACAATTAAAGGAAGACTACCAGCTCCGTTGTTCACCAAAACAATTTAAGAATGATAGGGGAGTGGCCGCCAGGGAGCCATGGAGAACGGACGCTTCTACTACGGCTCCGTCTTTTTTATTTAACTGGCGGCAGCTAACATCTGAAATCGGGTCAACCACCAACCCAACGTCTGTCTAAAGGTGTCCGACACGAGTGTGTACAATTGTAATGTCGTGCAACGGCTGGCCCGGAGGTCAAGAGCCTTTTCTGTTCGAGGCGGCACGCCCAACTGCTAAGCCTCACGAGGAGTCCGCCAGCCATCGAGGGAGCACGACGCGGCGGCCGTCTAGGGCCATCCCGTACGCCTTCGCGGGGCCCCCCGTAGGTGTGTGCTTGTGCCATGGACGTCGTGTTGGTCGAAGGTGAGTCCATTTCACCCGATGACTTTAGTGGAGAAGCGGGCTGGATAAATAGCCATCGCAGGAAGGGGGTGAAAGCCCTAGAAAAGCTAAGCCAATTGCTCGAACAAGACAACGCCGGCCTCCCCAAGAGCGCCGGGGTCAAAGGTCAAATGACAATAGCGCAACACCAGCGCGGCCGCTCCTCCTCGTCGCGGCGCAGGCAACCGAGGGCGCCACGGGTCCCAGACCTCCCCAAGGAGGACGTAAAATTTGTTTTCAGACCACGTGACGGTCTCGACTTGGCGCGCTGCAGCCAGGCGCTGCTGAAGGACGGCGTTCTCCGCGCCGCGAATTTCAAATCCGAAGAGGTGGACGAAGATACACTTCGCGTTACTACCCTCGAAACATTGTGGTAGTGAGCACGCCCAGCTTGGAGCGAGCCGCCACGTACGGCAAGACCGAGTCGCTCATGATAGGAGACAAAACCTACGGAGTGGTTGCATACGTTACGCCGCCGGAGGATTGCGCAAAGGGCGTAATCTACAACATTCCGGCCACGCACAGCGAGGAGAACCTTTCAAAAAGCCAAGTCAATTGCCGAAACACGACTGTGCTCCAAGTGAGACGCTTGGGGAAATCGAATGCAGCCATCATCGTCTTCGAGGGGAAACAAGTCCCCTACTTTGTTTACTATCGAGGGGCGGAATACCACTGTTACCTTCATAGGAAAAAAAACGAAGTCTGCGAGAGGTGCGGACGCCTCGGTCAGAGTCGACGTGTGCCCAGTGACGATGGCTACCGTATCGGCAAAGAAAGTGTGTGGGACATGCGGTGCCACGGAACCGCAAGATCATCACTTGTGCGAACCAAAGTGTGGCTTTTGCGGCAAGGGACACAAGACCGCGGACAAAAAGTGTCCTCAGCGGTACCAAGTTCCGCACCTACTTAAGAAAAGAAGGCAGGAGAGGCAACAGAAGAAACGCAGCGGAGAAAACACCTCCAACAACCACCAGGGGCGCCAAGCACTCAAGGCCATGGAGGTATTGTCAAGAACTGCAATGATCGTTCCGAGTCCTTTCCTCGTCTCCCGTCCCGGAATGACGGAAAAAACCAGCGCCAGGGTGGCCACGGGCCTCGGAGTGCGTCGCGTTCGAGCCACCGACGTCCGAGAGTTCCACATCGTCTCGCACCGGAAACTCTAGCAGAAAATCCAAATCCAGGTCTGCCAGCAGACGCAGAGGAGGGCGACGGGTTTCCAGATCGCCGTCGAGACCAGGACGACAACAAAGCGCCTCCACCTCGAGAGGAGAAATGGGAAGAAAAGGCAGCAAAGAGGGGAAACCGGCGCTGAAAGACAAGGGACAGAACTCGAACAAGACCTGGGAAGCGCTGACACTGGCGGCATCCTCGGTCGAAATCAGGGTAAGCTGGGCGAGCGCGGTCTCCCAACCTAAGGGGCAGGGTAGAACCAATGCAGATAAATATGCACGAGCGGCAGAAGAGCAGTCCGAGCTAACCAAGGTTAGACAGATGCTAGAGATTCTCACTGCAGAGAATCGCTCCTTAAAGAGAAAATAGCGAAGTTAGAATCCGCTGGAGAAAAGACCGCCGCGCCCAGCGCTGGGGGGATCAGGCCTCCGCTAGCGAAATCGAGGAGATGCTGGTGGTGGCCTCCGATGATAAAGGTGAAGGGGTTGGGACGAAGCCGAGTCTCCCCCTGCAGCCGACATCGGGGCCATCGGTTTCTCCCGTGACGACGGAGATAGAGTGAAAGCCGCCAGCGGCAGAGGCACCCGAATTCGAGAGAGACTTAGACCTGGGCGACCCCGAGATTGAGTCTCCTCCGCAAAAGCGAAGGGTAGGCCGCAACACCGGCAGATCAGGAGTCAAGCGCAAGGCCAAGAAACAAACGAGGATACAGGAAAACACAGAAATAAAGTTTGAGGCATTCAGTAAAGCTTTCGAGGCGAAAATGAACGCGAAAGTCGTAGAGATAAGGGCTATGTTCAACTATTTTGCGTAAAACGTAACCAAGCAGCTTGTCCCTTTCAACATGAGAGTGTCCGCACTAGATAGTGCACAGACCGCAGCCAGACAGCAGCACCAGGGTAGGGGAGTAGGCGCAATGAAATTCACAAAGCCGTACTCGAGACCAGCAGCAGAGGGTTTGAGATCTGCCTTGCTTGATACAACGGTAGCAAATCGAAACTCAACCGAATAATCATGGCTAGGGACGATCGCAAAAACAGCAACAGGTACACCATTTGGCAGTGGAATTGTCGTGGGTATCGACGCAAGCGTGGCAACCTCCAACAATTCATAGACTCTAAAAGCGCTGGGGCAGTGCCAGACATCATTGCCATACAGGAAACGGGAGGGCAGGCATAATTATCGGGATGCACGTCTTATTTTGACGAGGAGCACTCGGACGACAAGCGGACCCCGGTCACGACCCTGGTTAGGCGCAACGTTCCGGCGATGCGACGCGAAACGGGCATAGGGACCGTAGACCACGTACTCGTGGAGATTATCTCCGCTGAAAAACGAGGGCAGGTAAGTGTCTTCGTAAAGAACGTCTAAAGTAGTCTTCAGATGAGACATAGATGAGCAGAAATAGAAGAGAAGAGGCTTTTGAGCAGCGGTTGCGGCGGAAAGCTCGACAACTAAAGACTGTACGAATTCACGCAGGTTGCTTTGGCAACGGTGCGACCGGCGCAGTTTCCAGCCTATATCAGCGATCCCGGAGCTGACGGCACGTGCGGGTGTATCTCGCGTCTGCGTGCACTGGCCCCTATCTCAGCTGACCCCTCTGAGGATCATCGTGCGACTGCGCCCACGATTCGCTGCTTTCGTCGAAGTAGAAAAGTACTCCCCAAGCACCGTGAAAGCACTTTGGAGCAGCGGTTGCGACGGAAAGCTCGACCACTAAAGACTACGAATTCACGCAGGTTGCTTTGGCAGCGGTACGACCGGCGCAGTTTCCAGCCTATATCAGCGATCCCGGAGCTGACGGAACGTGCGGGTGTATCTCGCGCCTGCGTGCACTGGCCCCTCTCTCAGTTGACCACTCTGAGGATCATCGTGCGACTGCGCCCACGAATCGCTGCTTTCGTCGAAGTAGAAAAGAACTCCCCAAGCACCGTGAAGGCACTTTGGAGCAGCGGTTGCGACGGAAAGCTCGACCACTAAAGACTACGAATTCACGCAGGTTGCTTTGGCAGCGGTACGACCGGCGCAGTTTCCAGCCTATATCAGCGATCCCCGAGCTGACGGAACTTGCGGGTGTATCTCGCGCCTGCGTGCACTGGCCCCTCTCTCAGCTGACCACTCTGAGGATCATCGTGCGACTGCGCCCACGAATCGCTGCTTTCGTCGAAGTAGAAAAGGACTCCCCAAGCACCGTGAAGGCACTTTGGAGCAGCGGTTGCGACGGAAAGCTCGACCACTAAAGACTACGAATTCACGCAGGTTGCTTTGGCAGCGGTACGACCGGCGCAGTTTCCAGCCTATATCAGCAATCCCGGAGCTGACGGAACGTGCGGGTGTATCTCGCGCCTGCGTGCACTGGCCCCTCTCTCAGCTGACCACTCTGAGGATCATCGTGCGACTGGTGCCCACGAATCGCTGCTTTCGTCGAAGTAGAAAAGGACTCCCCAAGCACCATGAAGGCACTTTGGAGCAGCGGTTGCGACGGAAAGCTCGACCACTAAAGACTACGAATTCAGGCAGGTTGCTTTGGCAGCGGTACGACCGGCGCAGTTTCCAGCCTATATCAGCGATCCCGGAGCTGACGGAACGTGCGGGTGTATCTGGCGCCTGCGTGCACTGGCCCCTCTCTCAGCTGACCACTCTGAGGATCATCGTGCGACTGCGTCCACGAATCGCTGCTTTCGTCGAAGTAGAAAAGAACTCCCCAAGCACCGTGAAGGCACTTTGGAGCAGCGGTTGCGACGGAAAGCTCGACCACTAAAGACTACGAATTCACGCAGGTTGCTTTGGCAGCGGTACGACCGGCGCAGTTTCCAGCCTATATCATCGATCCCGGAGCTGAAAGAACGTGCGGGTGTATCTCTCGCCTGCGTGCACTGGCCCCTCTCTCAGCTGACCACTCTGAGGATCATCGTGCGACTGCGCCCACGAATCGCTGCTTTCGTCGAAGTAGAAAAGTACTCCCCAAGCCCCGTGAAGGCACTTTGGAGCAGCGGTTGCGACGGAAAGCTCGACCACTAAAGACTACGAATTCACGCAGGTTGCTTTGGCAGCGGTACGACCGGCGCAGTTTCCAGCCTATATCAGCTATCCCGGAGCTGACGGAACGTGCGGGTGTATCTCGCGCCTGCGTGCACAGGCCCCTCTCTCAGCTGACCACTCTGAGGATCATCGTGCAACTGCGTCCACGAATCGCTGCTTTCGTCGAAGTAGAAAAGGACTCCCCAAGCACCGTGAAGGCACTTTGGAACAGCGGTTGCGACGGAAAGCTCGACCACTAAAGACTACGAATTCACACATGTTGCTTTGGCAGCGGTACGACCGGCGCAGTTTCCAGCCTATATCAGCAATCCCGGAGCTGACGGAACGTGCGGGTGTATCTCGCGCCTTCGTGCACTGGCCCCTCTCTCAGCTGACCACTCTGAGCACCATCGTGCGACTGCGTCCACGAATCGCTGCTTTCGTCGAAGTAGAAAAGGACTCCCCAAGCACCGTGAAGGCACTTTTGGAGCAGCGGTTGCGACGGAAAGCTCGACCACTAAAGACTACGAATTCACGCAGGTTGCTTTGGCAGCGGTACGACCGGCGCAATTTCCAGACTATATCAGCAATCCCGGAGCTGACGGAACGTGCGGGTGTATCTCGCGCCTGCGTGCACTGGCCCCTCTCTCAGCTGACCACTCTGAGGACCATCGTGCGACTGCGCCCACGAATCGCTGCTTTCGTCGAAGTAGAAAAGGACTCCCCAAGCACCGTGAAGACACTTTGGAGCAGCGGTTGCGACGGAAAGCTCGGCCACTAAAGACTACGAATTCAGGCAGGTTGCTTTGGCAGCGGTACGACCGGCGCAGTTTCCAGCCTATATCAGCGATCCCGGAGCTGACGGAACGTGCGGGTGTATCTCGCGCCTGCGTGCACTGGCCCCTCTCTCAGCTGACCACTCTGAGGATCATCGTGCGACTGCGTCCACGAATCGCTGCTTTCGTCGAAGTAGAAAAGAACTCCCCAAGCACCGTGAAGGCACTTTGGAGCAGCGGTTGCGACGGAAAGCTCGACCACTAAAGACTACGAATTCACGCAGGTTGCTTTGGCAGCGGTACGACCGGCGCAGTTTCCAGCCTATATCCTCGATCCCGGAGCTCACGGAACGTGCGGGTGTATCTCGCGCCTGCGTGCACTTGATCCTCTCTCAGCTGACCACTCTGAGGATCATCGTGTGACTGCGCCCACGAATCGCTGCTTTCGTCGAAGTAGAAAAGGACTCCCCAAGCACCGTGAAGGCACTTTGGTGCAGCGGTTGCGACGGAAAGCTCGACCACTAAAGACTACGAATTCACGCAGGTTGCTTTGGCAGCGGTACGACCGGCGCAGTTTCCAGCCTATATCAGCGATCCCGGAGCTGACGGAACGTGCGGGTGTATCTCGCGCCTGCGTGCACTGGCCCCTCTCTCAGCTGACCACTCTGAGGATCATCGTGCGACTGCGTCCACGAATCGCTGCTTTCGTCGAAGTAGAAAAGAACTCCCCAAGCACCGTGAAGGCACTTTGGAGCAGCGGTTGCTACGGAAAGCCCGACCACTAAAGACTACGAATTCACGCAGGTTGCTTTGGCAGCGGTACGACCGGCGCAGTTTCCAGCCTATATCATCGATCCCGGAGCTGACGGAACGTGCGGGTGTATCTCGCGCCTGCGTGCACTGGCCCCTCTCTCAGCTGACCACTCTGAGGATCATCGTGCGACTGCGCCCACGAATCGCTGCTTTCCTCGAAGTAGAAAAGGACTCCCCAAGCACCGTGAAGGCACTTTGGAGCAGCGGTTGCGACGGAAAGCTCGACCACTAAAGACTACGAATTCACGCAGGTTGCTTTGGCAGCGGTACGACCGGCGCAGTTTCCAGCCTATATCAGCTATCCCGGAGCTGACGGAACGTGCGGGTGTATCTCGCGCCTGCGTGCACTGGCCCCTCTCTCAGCTGACCACTCTGAGGATCATCGTGCAACTGCGTCCACGAATCGCTGCTTTCGCCGAAGTAGAAAAGGACTCCCCAAACACCGTGAAGGCACTTTGGAGCAGCGGTTGCGACGGAAAGCTCGACCACTAAAGACTACGAATTCACGCAGGTTGCTTTGGCAGCGGTACGACCGGCGCAGTTTCCAGCCTATATCAGCAATTCCGGAGCTGACGGAACGTGCGGGTGTATCTCGCGCCTGCGTGCATGGCCCCTCTCTTAGCTGACCACTCTGAGGACCATCGTGCGACTGCGCCCACGAATCGCTGCTTTCGTCGAAGTAGAAAAGGACTCCCCAAGCACCGTGAAGGCACTTTGGAGCAGCGGTTGCGACGGAAAGCTCGGCCACTAAAGACTACGAATTCACGCAGGTTGCTTTGGCAGCGGTACGACCGCCGCAGTTTCCAGCCTATATCAGCGATCCCGGAGCTGACGGAACGTGCGGGTGTATCTCGCGCCTGCGTGCACTGGCCCCTCTCTCAGCTGACCACTCTGAGGATCATCGTGCGACTGGTGCCCACGAATCGCTGCTTTCGTCGAAGTAGAAAAGGACTCCCCAAGCACCGTGAAGGCACTTTGGAGCAGCGGTTGCGACGGAAAGCTCGACCACTAAAGACTACGAATTCAGGCAGGTTGCTTTGGCAGCGGTACGACCGGCGCAGTTTCCAGCCTATATCAGCGATCCCGGAGCTGACGGAACGTGCGGGTGTATCTCGCGCCTGCGTGCACTGGCCCCTCTCTCAGCTGACCACTCTGAGGATCATCGTGCGACTGCGTCCACGAATCGCTGCTTTCGTCGAAGTAGAAAAGAACTCCCCAAGCACCGTGAAGGCACTTTGGAGCAGCGGTTGCGACGGAAAGCTCGACCACTAAAGACTACAATTCACGCAGGTTGCTTTGGCAGCGGTACGACCGGCGCAGTTTCCAGCCTATATCATCGATCCCGGAGCTGACAGAACGTGCGGGTGTATCTCGCGCCTGCGTGCACTGGCCCCTCTCTCAGCTGACCACTCTGAGGATCATCGTGCGACTGCGCCCACGAATCGCTGCTTTCGTCGAAGTAGAAAAGTACTCCCCAAGCACCGTGAAGGCACTTTGGAGCAGCGGTTGCGACGGAAAGCTCGACCACTAAAGACTACGAATTCACGCAGGTTGCTTTGGCAGCGGTACGACCGGCGCAGTTTCCAGCCTATATCAGCTATCCTGGAGCTGACGGAACGTGCGGGTGTATCTCGCGCCTGCGTGCACAGGCCCCTCTCTCAGCTGACCACTCTGAGGATCATCGTGCAACTGCGTCCACGAATCGCTGCTTTCGTCGAAGTAGAAAAGGACTCCCCAAGCACCGTGAAGGCACTTTGGAGCAGCGGTTGCGACGAAAAGCTCGACCACTAAAGACTACGAATTCACACATGTTGCTTTGGCAGCGGTACGACCGGCGCAGTTTCCAGCCTATATCAGCAATCCCGCAGCTGACGGAACGTGCGGGTTATCTCGCGCCTTCGTGCACTGTCCCCTCTCTCAGCTGACCACTCTGAGCACCATCGTGCGACTGCGTCCACGAATCGCTGCTTTCGTCGAAGTAGAAAAGGACTCCCCAAGCACCGTGAAGGCACTTTTGGAGCAGCGGTTGCGAAGGAAAGCTCGACCACTAAAGACTACGAATTCACGCAGATTGCCTTGGCAGCGGTACGACCGGCGCAGTTTCCAGACTATATCAGCAATCCCGGAGCTGACGGAACGTGCGGGTGTATCTCGCGCCTGCGTGCACTGGCCCCTCTCTCAGCTGACCACTCTGAGGACCATCGTGCGACTGCGCCCACGAATCGCTGCTTTCGTCGAAGTAGAAAAGGACTCCCCAAGCACCGTGAAGGCACTTTGGAGCAGCGGTTGCGACGGAAAGCTCGGCCACTAAAGACTACGAATTCACGCAGGTTGCTTTGGCAGCGGTACGACCGGCGCAGTTTCCAGCCTATATCAGCAATCCCGGAGCTGACGGAACGTGCGGGTGTATCTCGCGCCTGCGTGCACTGGCCCCTCTCTCAGCTGACCACTCTGAGGATCATCGTGTGACTGCGCCCACGAATCGCTGCTTTCGTCGAAGTAGAAAAGGACTCCCCAAGCACCGTGAAGGCACTTTGGAGCAGCGGTTGCGACGGAAAGCTCGACCACTAAAGACTACGAATTCACGCAGGTTGCTTTGGCAGCGGTACGACCGGCGCAGTTTCCAGCCTACCGTATAAACCGGAATATAGGTCGAGTTTTTTTCCAAAAAAATCCGCACAAAAGTCACCCCTCGTCTTATATAGCGGTCATTGGCAGAATGTAAATCGTTGTCTGGCAACAATGTGCAAGCGCAGTCCGTCGCCATCGCCATTCGTGTCAGACTGTTCTCTCGCACCATCAGGCCTTTAATTGATTTAGTTTTTCTCTAATTTTTCGTCTTTTACTCGTTTATTGTGCGTGCGTGCGTACATTTCTGTACGTCTCGGTTCCGAGATGAGTGGCGGCAGTCGACGCCAGTTCACCGCGGCGTTTAAACTGATGGCGATTGAGTGACCGAGCAGAATGGGAACATGGCGCCGCAACGCCAGTTAAGGCGCAACCACATGCGACGTTTTGGTCGCGTTTGGAGACCGTCCGCGGCGACGCGCGTTCAGCGCGCGCCACCAAATACACAGCAGCGCGCTCGGAGCGCCGGTGTCTGCGCATCCCAGATTTTCGGTCCGTTTTCGGCGTCTGCGCCGGATGTTGCTGTCCTCAATTTCCTGTCCCCCTCCGCACGCAACATGGCGGCTCTTTATTTGGCGGCTCTGTAGCACTTTATTTAAAAGAACATCAATTTAACGTGTTTTGTTTGTTGAAGTTTTGATTATTCTTCAGTTTATTAAGAATGACTTAAACAGAACGATGCTGCCTTTACCAAAGTAAGTCTGGCAACTTGGATCGGAGAAGCGCTCTTCGTGCGTCTCATGTGCTTGCTCGCCATCTCCAACGCCCGTTCCGCGTCGGCGCCAGGCGCCGCAGACGGTTGCAAGACGCGGCCAAAACGTTGCATGTGGTTGTGCCTTTAGGCGTTTCGGAGAAAAGTGTGCGGTACTGGCGGAGCAAGAGAGCTAAGCTGTGCGCGTGCAACCCCCGAAACCGATCGTTCCATGGACGTCAAGCGGTGCACCCCGAGTTGGAGAATAACGTGCGGACTTCGTCCGGGAACTTCGTTCGGGAACTTCGCTCACGATCGCTCCGGAGGCCATGCGCGGACGGGCTCCGCGAACTGTACAATGAGTGGATAGCCGGCGACAACAAAAAGACCTATACGGGCCGGTTGCGACCGTGTCAAGCTGGGTGTCCTTCTCTGGGCAGTCGCTGCCCGACGACATGGTTACACGAGCGTTCAGGAAGTGCTCCATCAGCAACGCGCCTGATGGCATGGAAGATGACAGTGCGAAGCAGTCATCCGTGGACGACTCTGAGAGCTCGGACGAGTGACTTCGGCAGGCATAGTGAGTGGCAGTGACGGACGGGCGTCGAAAATAAATATAGACATTGTGAGTGCGCTTCTGTGCTGAATTATTTTTTTTGTCAACTTTTCCCACCTCAAGGTAGGGGGGTCGACCTATATACCGGGTCGACCTATAATCCGGTTTATACGGTATATCAGCGATCCCGGAGCTGACGGAACGTGCGGGTGTATCTCGCGCCTGCGTGCACTGGCCCCTCTCTCAGCTGACCACTCTGAGGATCATCGTGCGACTGCGTCCACGAATCGCGTCTTTTCTTCGAAGTACAAAAGGACTCCCGAAGCACCGTGAAGGCACTTCGGAGCAGCGGTTGCGGCGGAAAGCTCTACCACTAAAGACTGTACGAATTCACGCAGGTTGGTCTGGTGTCTTTTGCGCTTCTTTGGCCATTTCCAGCCGCAACTGTTGCTCAAACCATTGTACTGCTTCTGCTTGTTTTCGGTCCGTGCAATCGTTTCGTGTGCTCAGCTCGCCAAAAGAATTGATGCAATTGAGTCGAAGCTAACAAGTAGCCTAGATTCACTTGTCAAGCAAGCTGTGGGTAAGCCTAAACCGAAAATGGACGACTTAGGAGCACCTGATCACTTGCAGCTGGCAAAATCTGTTGAGTTTGTTAGCGATGATTATGACTCATTTAAGCGAAGTATGCGGAAGTAGTCGAAACTAATAATATATCAACAGCCCGCAACCGTGCTCTCGAGAAGAGAATGGATGACCTTGAGCTAAACTCTCGCCTAAATAACATAGAAATTAACGGTGTGCCGGTAACAAAAGGTGAAGACTGTGGAGCCATTTTTAAATCTGTGGCTCAAGCATTCCAGTGCCCCATTGAAGCGTCAGAAATTGACACTATACACCGCGTCCCCGCCTTTTCTGGAGAAAAGTACGTTATAGCTCGCTTCTGCTCCCGGGATAAGAAAAATCAATTCATCCAAAGGGCCCGCAAAGCCAGATTGCGTGCTAACCAGATTGGCTTCTCTGAGGAATGCGACAGCCCAGTGTATATAAACGACAACTTGACGAGATAGAGACAGAGAGAAAACGTTTATTTGAGCTTTTTAAAGTGGGAGTGGTTCCCTATTCCGGGAATTCATCAAGTGAGCAGAGAGCCTTCGCTCTGGATGCCAGGAGCTGCTGGACGTCCAGACGGTCGCTGGTCACCAGGTTCTCCTACAGCTCAGGGGTGGGAAGAGGGGATCGCAGAGGTGAAAGTTTGGGATTGCACACACACCTAAGTATAATATGAGCTAGAGTTCCGGGTTGTGAACAAAACTGGCATACAGCAGAGTATTGAGTTGGAAATACACGATGCAGGCGAACTGGGTGAGGAAAGGTATTGGTTTGTAGTCTGCGGAGCAGCGATTCTTCTTCCTTGGATAGTGCAGGGTGCGAAGGAGGGAAGTGTTGTCTGTCGGTCCGGTAATATTGCGTGATGTCCTGATACGTTACGAGCGGGATTGACGATGTGGTCTCCTCGGAAGCCTGGAGAAAAAGGGCGCAGGCTTGCTGATGAGCAAACTAGTTGCCCGTCAGGGAGGAATGGCCAGGAGTCCAGATGATATTAACTTTCCAATTGCCAACAAGAAGCTTTTCGCGAAGGCCCTTGCCCTCAAGAAAGAGAAGAAGTGGCAGTTCTTGTGGACAGAAAACTGTCAGATCAAGGCTTGCTGGAACGAAGAAAGTAAGGTCTTCCGCATAGAAACAGAGTCCGACTTGAAAATCTTCGCCTAATGGTCCCCCCTGAGGTAGTTTACAGCACATCACGTGCTCAACGCCGGTATGGCTCTGTTTTCACTGGACCAATTTAAACTAGCTCTTCAGCGCAAAAAAAGATCACTAATTCACTTTAACGCACGAAGCATCCGCAAAAACTATGATTATATTAGCACATTTCTTAGATCACTTGAACACCCCTTTTCTTTTATTTGTTTGTTGGAAACTTGGCTCTGCAATGACGATGCTCTCTTATACGGCTTTCCACATTATCAGTCCGAATTTTGCCATCGTCCATCTAGTAGCCATGGGGGTGCTGCTATCTTCATCTCACAACTAATTCTCATATTCACGCAGACTTGATATCGAAATACACGTCACTCATTGCGAATCTGTTTTTATCGAACTTGACAAATCTTTTATTGAGGATGCAGACAAAAACTTTGTTCTGGGATGCATCTATTGTTCGCCGTCGTCATCTGTTTCTGAATTTTTGGCTAGCCTTGACGCAGTATTTGAAAAACTGTCGTTTGAAAACAAGAACGTTGTTCTTGTAGGAGATATTAACATCAACCTGTTGGAGATTTATTCTAAAACACCCGCAGACTACATCGCCTGTTTTAGTGGGTTCGGCTATGAATCGTTAATTTACATCCTACTAGATGCACTTTCCTTGGCCCTGAAACTCTACTGGAACATGCCATATCAAACATATCACCTGCACCGTCATCTGGAGTGGTAAGTGTAGATATCACCCGCCGCGGTGGCTCAGTGGCTAAGGCGTTGCGCTGCTGAGCACGAGGTCGCGGGTTCGATTCCCGGCCGCGGCGGCCGCTTTTCTGATGGAGGCGAAAAGCAAAAACGCCCGTGTGTTCGAGATTTCGGCGCACGTTAAAGATCCCCAGGTGGTCAAAATTAATCCGGAGCCCTCCACTACGGCGCGCCTCATCGCCTGCGTTGCGTCGGCGCGTTAAACCCCATAATCAATCAATCAAGTGTAGATATCACAGACCATTATCCCATATTTCTTACGTTTCGCGCTACAGTGGCAAAAAGCATTCCGTGTTTTTCAACTTCTGTGTTCAACAGAGATAAATTTGTAGAAATCGTTACCTCCACTGACTGGTCCCGTATCGACACATTACAGTATGGAAATAAAGCTATAGAACAATTTTGTAACATCACCCATAATGCCTTTGCAGCTAGCACCTCTGCAGTGAAATGTAAAAAAAGGTACAAGTACCCTGGCAACAAGGGATACTACGAAGAATGCCCAAGAAAGAAAATTTATACTGCAAAACAAAAAACCATCCTTTCAATTTATCACTTGCTAGGCACTACCAGAATTATTCCAAGGTTCTAAATAATTTGTTGAGGGCAGCTAAAGAACGTTACGACACAGGTGATTTTGATAAAAATAAAAATAATCCTAAAAAACAATGGAAGGTATTCAATAATTTTCTAAACAGGTCCGCAAGCAATGTGCCTGTATCGGAAGTAAACTACAATGGCGTCATTCACAAATCTGGCGACGTTGCTAATGCATTTTGTGAATACTTTTTCTCGCTTCCGAAACCACAGCTTTCTTCGTCATATTCTGATATATGCCGTTCTAGTCATACATTTTACCTTTTTCCTGTGTCACCTGAAGAGGTATACTTAACAATTTTGGGATTGAAAGATACTTGTGCAGGACTAGACAAAATCCGTGCAAGTCATTTAAAAGCAGTGGCTGATGTTATTTCTAGTACGTTATGCATAATAATGAATCCATTTTTGAAGGTGGAATTTTCCCGCCAATTTTAAAAAAGGCAAAAATAATTCCTTTGTTCAAACAGAAAGATAGGTTACAACTTTGCAACTACAGGCCAATCTCTATTCTATCAAGCATAATTAAGATTATCGAGCGGTTATTTGTACAGCGTTTGAATGATTTCCTCCCAAAATTTGACCTCCTTAAGCTCAATCAATTTGGTTTTCGCGCTGGTAGCTCGACTAATCTCGCCCTCCTATCCCTACCAGATTTTAATAAAAAATCAATATACTCCGGCATGCCAGTAGGCTCTGTGTTTATAGATTTCACGAAAGCTTTCTACACAATTATTCATAATATTTTATTCCATAAACTTGATATGTACGGCATAAGGGGCCCTGCACTTTCTTTTTTGAAGAGCTACTTAATTAATAGGGCAGGCAAGGTTTACAATGGCGAACATTCTTCTGATACAAAAATTATAAATCAAGGGGTCCTTCAAGGGTCAATTATTGGCCCCTTATTGTTTCTAATTTATATTAATGACATCGTTGATCATCTTCAATCAGATCATTGTGTTCTTTACACCGACGACACCACATTATCTTCTGCCCACAAATCGCTACCGCCCCTTGTTTCATTGCTAAATGGTGTTTTAACAAAAGCCATGGATTGGTGTCACAAGAATCAGCTAATTATAAACCCCTCAAAAAATAAATTTATGTTATTTAGATCGGAACAGAAGCGCGTCGCCATTTTACCGGCGATAAATCTGGGTACCGACACTATTCATGCTTCTGACCATGTCATTTTTCTTGGCGTTCACCTTTATTCTCATCTCAAATTTCGCATTCACTTCAATTACTGAAGACGAAAAACTGCATATGGCATTAGAGCCCTCATCAAGGCTCGTCAGTTTTTTCCACGCCACGCGCTTCAATCTTTGTATTTTGCCTTTATTCACAGTCATTTGACATATGGAATTGTTGCGTGGGGTAATACGTATATTTCTTACATTTCATACGTCCAACATGTCCAGAACCAAGCCATCCGCATAATCACAAACAGCTCCTATTCCAGCGCTAGCGCACTTCTTGGTCAAAATAACATGTTATCAGTTCGCAAACTATTCCATGATAACATTATTACTTTATTGTTCAAACTTCTGACTAATCAACCTCTTTTCCACTTTATTGAGTTAAGTTGTCTCACTAATACCAACCCAACCATATTCGCTGCAAACTACAATTACTTGCTTCCTTCAGTTTCAAGAAATTATAAAAAAATTACTTCGCATTTTTTCGCTATTTCAAACTGGAATAGTCTGCCCGATGCAATTAAGTCACTTTCTTCTTTGTCACTATTTATAAAGCATCTTAAAGAGTTTCTTTGGCTGTTTTTATTCGTACACAGTAGTTGTACGAATATGTAATTTAGCCTGTGTTTCTTTTTTGTTGTTGCATGGTTGTTTGTTGTCGGTTTTATTGAATATGTGTGTGTTTGTAGTTTTCTACTGCTAGTGGGATACAAAGATTTTTTTTTCAGCGTCAGTTACTTTTGAATTCACTCTGCCCATTTTTTTTCCACGTGTTTTTCAATGTGCGCAATACTCTCCCCTTGAACAGAATGAGTCTTTGTCCTCTCTTTGCGTAAGTTGTTTAGAGATTTCGCTTAAGTGCACTGTTTTGTCCATTCGTTTTTCATGCAGATTCTGAATGGTTATTTTGCTTAAAATTGGGATTTGACATACAATTCAGTGTAGTGTGTCCAGTTTTCCTTATTTTTCTTTCTTTTTTCTTTCTTTTTCCTTTCTCTTCTTTTTTTCTTTTTTCTTTTTCTTTTCACTTTGCTTCATTCCATCCTTTCTTTTCTTTTTCTATTCTTCTCGTTTTTTCTTTTAATTTAGTCTGTCTGGTAATGTTACGAGATGAGTTCTTGGTTTGCATTGCTCTGTTGTTACTTTAGCTTTGTAAGTGTAACTCTGAGACTGTGGCTATTTAAAGTGTGTTTAGCTGCTTTCACTGTATTTTTTCTATGTCATTATATAACGAGGGTCCCGGTGCAGTATCAACTATGGGACCCTCGTCTGGATATATTTTCACATGTAACCTTCCTCTTTTACAGGAGTGAATAAACTTCTTCTTCTTCTAAAACAAAATTCACTAAACTTTTCCGCAACGTCTTAGATATTGCGGGTAAGCAGTCGCTTGTAATAGTAGGAGACTTTAATGCACCGCACCCGGCGGTGGGGTACAAGAAGGATTTGATCAAAGGGAGAAATCTTTGGCTGGACCGTCAACAAGAGGCCCTCACTCTCGTGACGGATCCCGGGTGCCCAATACACACGGGAAACAGCGTGAGCGTAGACACCACTCCGGACCTTACATTTGTAAGGAATGTCGGAAAAGGCACCGTACGGTGGACGAACCTTAAGGAAAATTTGGGCAGCGACCACTTTATCGTGGCCACCGATTTTGTGGCGGGCCCAACGAAGGCTGGGTGTGGTACTCAACTGAGGCTAGTGGACTGGGATTCCTTTAGGCTCCGGAGGCGTAGCGAAACCGCTGATGGCAACGAATAGTCGGTAGGAGCTACCCGCGACAAAACAGATTTGGGAGCGTGGGTCACGCAGCTGCACGTTGACGTTAAAGCGTCGACTAAGACAATTCCCGAGGAAGCGGGACTCGAGCAGACCGACGCCAGGCTCCTGCATATGTGGGAAGCCAAAGAGGGTCTGCATAGGCGACTGGCCAAGCAAAAATACAATCGCAACATCCGCAGGTGGCTAGCCAGACTCAACTAAGAAATTGAAGACTACGCTAATCACTTGGCATAACAGACGTGGCACAACAGATGTGACGAGATGGACAGGCAAATGGGGCTAGCAACGACCTGGAACACACTCAGATATCTGATAGACTCCCAATGAGCAAAACAACTCAGAAGCAGAATCTAAGCAAAATCATTCACAAATTCGAAGGCTCAGACGAGGAGCTCGTAAGAGAGATCCGAAACAGATACATGAACAATGACCCCCGCGTTAAACTCAAGGATTACGAGGGACCTTCGAACCTTAAGTTAGATGAACCCATAACGCTCACCGATGTGCGCGGAGCCATTCAGGCGCTGCGTACAAAGTCGGCTCCGGGACGCGACGGAGTGACGAAGAAGATAATCCGGAACCTGGACGACGACTCGATAGAAGCGCTGACTCGGTACTTGAACTGGTGTTTGGAACGAGGAAAGACCCGCACAGTGGGAAGACGCAAAGATTGTAATGATTCCGAAGCCTGGAAAAAACTTCACCTAGAGAATCAAGACCCATTTCACTAACGTCGTGTATGGGCAAATTGTTAGAACACGTAGTGCTAAACAGACTTCACGCGCTCATGGACAAAAGAGATCTATTCCGCTATACCATGATCGGCTTTAGACCGGGCTTGTCCACTCAAGACGTGATGTTGAGACTCAAGCATAAAATCCTTGACGGAGAAGGGTCCTCGCCGTTAGACACCAGAGCCATTGTTGGCCTGGACCTGACGAAGGCATTTGATAGCGTCAAGCACGAGGCAATTATGGATAGTCTAGAGGGCCTGGGGGTCGGCACCAGGACTTACAACTACGTTAGGGACTTTCTGTCCAACAGAACGGCACGCCTGGTCGTGGGCGGAGTATAATCGGATGTCCTAGAGATAGGGAGCAGGGGCACGCCTCAGGGTTCCATCCTGTGCTTGTTTCTCTTCAACGTGGTTATGATAGGGCTTCCGAGAATTTTAAATTCCATAGAGGGGATGGAACACAGCCTGTATGCAGACGACATTACCATCTGGTCGTCCGGAGGCGGTAGCGATGGAGAAATCCAGGAGCGACTGCAGAGAGCCGCCGACGCAGTGGTCGAATACGCTGCCCCGAAGGGTCTGCGTTGCTCGCAGCAGAAGTCCGAGCTTCTTTTATATAATCCTAGAAGGCAAACAAAGAGCGCGATGGAAGCAGCTAAGCGAAGACCTCCGGTTGAGCTCTGGGCCGATGGACTAAGGATCCCCGTGGTCCACAGCATCAGGGTTCTGGGGCTCAAGATCCAAGCGAATGGGCACAACATGGAGGCTATCAAAGCGCTGCAGTGTAGCGTGCACCAGACGACACGACTCATCTCTCGCATAGCCAATCGGCATCGGGGAATGAAGGAGGAGAATCTCCTTAGGCTCGTACAAGCCTGCGTCGTGAGTCGCGTGGTGTACGTGGTGACATTCCTCAATATGCTCACAAGTGAGAAAGAGAAAGTAGATACGCTGATGAGAAGAGCCTACAAACAGGCCTTGGGCATACCAATCACGACATCGACCGAAACTTTCACGGCCATAGGGCTGCACAACTCGGTTGACGAATTGATAGAAGCGCAACGCATAGCGCAAGCGGGGACTCTCGAGGAGCCTACGGGCAGACACATTTTGGCTTCTCTCGGTATGCGCTACGAGTCGCAGTTTGGAGAGAAACACTCTCTCCCGATTTCTACGAGAGGGGTGCTGAAGATTCCCCCTCTCCTGGCAAACATACACCCGCAGAGGGACGTGGCGAGGAGAGCGGCCAGAGCGGCAGCTCTTAAGAGCCAGCTCGAGCCCAACGCGGGCACGACAAATGTAAGCAGAATTTACTACGTGGACTGCGGACTATCAAATCACGCGAAGATCGCCGAGCAGATACGGCGCAATGGCTGCTGCGGTGGGGGATCATGAGGGAAACCTGGTCGCTTCCGGCTCGGTCTGGATGACGAGCCCCGAGGTGGCGAGGAGGTGGCAATCGCTCTGTTAATCAGAGCTGCAGTCGCCGACGGGCCTCTCGGGGACGACACACCGGTGCAACTCACCCTCGAGACGGCCACCACCAATGCTCCAGCATGGTCAATAGAGGAGAAGGCTGTCACAGCTCGCATAGACAGGGTCGTGATTGTCAGTGACTCGAAAGCGGCGATTAGGAACTTAGCCAAAGCCGCGTGTCGCTTGAGGCTACAAAGGTACTCGTCTCTATCGGAGAGCGCAATCAGTAGACTGAACAAGAATCCCATTACTTTGCTATGGGCGCCGGCACACTCTGGCCTCCCGGGCAACGAACGCGCTCACGAAGCAGCTCGAGCATTAACAATCCGAGCTTGCGTCTCTAACTCCGTGTGTATCGGTGCAGACGGAAACGGAAGAACAATGGCGCCTTCGTCGCTGACTGGGTCGGAGGGAATCGGACAGGCTGACGGTAGAGTCAATCTGCCCTCGAACCCCTGGCCTTCCCCGAGTGGTCGATTGGTAACGTATAGGCAAATATTGGACCATTACAGAAGCTCCCGGCTCAAATACCCGCCGGCGGACAAAATACTATAAAGGAGGAAGGCGGTGGCATGGCGACTCCTTCAGGCGAACAGGTATCCAAATCCGGCGTTGTACAACCGGTGCTACCCCGGAATGTACGATGCACACTGTAAATGGTGTAAAGGCGCCAAGGCGGATCTCGCACATATGCTCTGGGCCTGCTCGTACCCAACCGACAATAGCAGGGTGTCAAATGACATAGCACAAGCTGATCCCCCACGCTCAGGGAAAGACTACGCGAATACAATGGTAGAACAACATAAGGAGCCACAAAAGATCCTATCATCGCTAGGCATAACGGGACCGCTGAGTTGGGAGACCGCGATGATCAGTACGGACCCCTAGATCCAAAAGGAAATGATCCAGCTGGCCGAGGGTGCCGCTGGGTCCCACGGGCTCCAGGCACCCACCTGAGGAAGAGGAGAAGTTGTACATCCTCCTTTCGAAGTGGATTCAAATTAAAGTTATTCTTTCTCTCTCTAAGAATGATAGGCAAGGGAAAACGCCTGTTTAAAATAGCACAAAAGAAAAACCGAAAGTAAGCATGGG
>NW_027526214.1:97325885-97720885 GCF_048455015.1 Haemaphysalis longicornis
ACCACTCTCTGTAACTGAAAGTCAAGCTGAAATATTCCTCCACGAACACAAAGTGTCGTTATCCCTTATTCTTACGGACGAGGTTGGTTCAAAGTTTTCGGTGCATGTATCCGGTTTTGAAGAAATTATTCTACAGCGTAGCATCATTATAACAAAAGTGTGTAGGAAACTGGCCGATAATGTTAAGCCTGCGGCTGTGCCATAACTACACAACAAGAAAATGTTAGTAAAATTTTGGCTGTGCTTTTGATATACTAAATGTTTACACTTCCACTATTTGTACTGTGGAACGATGTAAACAAAATAAATGGCAACTATGCGGCCGCTGAAACTATTTTATTTTCTCAATGTTTCTTTTTTTTTTGACGCTGTCCGCTAGTTTACGGATTTCAACAACTGCCTCTTAGTAACCATTTATTTTAACATCTGGTGGTTTTTTAGAAAAGGTGTAGTGAACAGTTGTGGTTTTATGTGCGCCACGAATAAACCTGCTGATGCAGTATTTTTCTTTTTCTTTCATACTGTACATGGTTGAATTTGTGAACGGTTGCTTTCATACTTTGCTCCACACTGCAATTTTATTACCAACTAATATTACATTATTAATATAATTTTCCAAGTTCTGTTGTACATTTATTGCAGTTTTAAAAATCAAACCCTTTCGTTTTAAAGCGAAGTATTCGTTGCCTCACTGATGGCGACCGTTCGCAAAAACTCACTGCAGGAAAGCCAACTTTATTTGACTATGATGACGATAGTCGTGGATGAAGTGAAAAGTGGCCGAACCGCAGCCATCAAAGGCCACGCCTCAAAAGCTTCGCATTTCAACCGTTACACGAATGAGCATTTGAATTTTTCCACAGCGAATGCTGTTTAGGCTGGCGGTTGAGCCGGCGAACGTGCGGATTAAAACATCGCCGAGGAATAACGTTGTCGTTCCCGCCGACACCGCTCGACCTTGGAGAACACCCTGTCCGCGCGTTCCAGTCATGGAGAACTTACAGCAGCAAGTTCGGAAATCCATGTGAGGTGCAAAAAGCCTGGTCTCCAAAGACGGGAGAGATGGGGCGACAGAAGAGAAGTGTCATTCTCGAAGGAGAGGAAGCGCGGTGCGAAAGCCGCTTCCGCCTCTACTTGACAACGGGAACGAAGACTTTGGTCCGATCCCGAATATCGCGCCGGTGAAGTGACGGCGAAACATCAGCGAGTTGCAGAAAATCCGGAGTTACGAGCTCACGTGCATTGTAGGTGCATGATTAACTGAGGGTTCATTGCCCTTGACCTTATCTCGAAGCGTAACAGCGCAAAAAACTTGGCCGAGTCTTCATAACGAGGCATACACTTAGCCGAACCAAGAATGAGCTAGATGGGGCCGCAAGCTTCGCTGTTTTCCCATTCTTCGCGCCACTGGTGCGATGCTGTCCCAATTTTTTGTTATCATTCTACATTAGGCTGTTAGCGTAACTTGAACGTTGTTTCACATGTGACCCCATTATGTAAAATACGCTTTCACGAGGGCATTTAGGGATACCGTAAATAAACAAATAAGTAAATAAACGTGCTGAGTTTTGAGGGCAATAACTTTGCGTTCCGGATTATTTTTCGTGTGCATATATATGTGTGTGTGCTCATGTTTTGTATAGGTTTTTACCTCTTTTCTCTAAAATGCCCTCCGTTCAATGAAACTATGTCGCCGTTAGAAATAAAGTTAGTAAATACATTCAAAGAGGGTAAGACCGCCTTTATTTATCTAGCCTTTTTAGCTGCTCATATGGGTTGTGTAGATATTTGGTCAACAAAAGATGCCGCACGTCCTATCTCTCACGTCCTATCTCGCGTGGCCATCAATAGGCCGTGATTTTCTTTTTCTGTACTTTGATTGTGTCAATGTTAAAGTAGGGTGTGATTTTTACGATTACTAATGCGTCAATTTTGTTACCAGCGGCATTCGTCGTTTTCGCTGTCGGCAGAACAAATATTTTCTTGCATGAAATACTAACGGATATGAGCTAAAATTTACCTTTCGTAGGGACGGGGTCTGACTTTTTCCTATGCATGTATTCGGTTATTTATTATAAGCACATGTCTTGATAGATCACTTTCAAAGCGGTAATCCTCGCTGGACTCTTTTACGAAATGAACAAATTCTCGGGAATTTTCCTGAAGCCATTTATCATACGTTTTATTATTGTCTAATCTATTTCGCTCAGATTCTACAAAACAAAAGAAACACCGAAAATTTTGACAGCGGTGGCAAACATAACAGAAATAGTCCAGTTCAGAAGAACAGCTTAGAAAAGCTGTCGCCATCTGCCAAAACACTGGCCAGCGCGCGCAAATATTCCTATCTCGAAGCGCGCTATTCGAGCAACTAAAATTGCGCTGTCAATTCGCTCTGGACAACCCTCCAAACGGTTTATTTCAAGAGTAAACCCAGCTGAAAGAGCCGCAGACCAAGAATGTCCAGCAAAACACCGCCACGAAGAGATTGAAAATGGCAAGCAAGGCTACTGGAGCGCTTGGCCTTCAGCACTTGGCAGAAGCAAGGCGAGGGAGAGAGGCGGCGCCGCGTGGTCGCGCCAAATCGGTACCGCCTGACTTTTGCGGGGGCGTCCTCATGGAGACGAGTTGCCTGGTGACCGCCTACCTCCTCGACCCCCCTTCTAAACGGCGCCAACCTGCCACAGAGCAAAACCACAGCTTGATCCTAAACTACACCGTCATGCACCCGAACCGGGCACCGCGACAAGTTCACGTCGAAAGCTTATACGAAATAACGGGGAGAATAAGTCATCGGATCCACACACACACTCACACGTACACACAAACACGCACGCCCACAAGCACTTATTTACTCACTCACCCAATCACAAATTACGCTATCCGACTGCCGAGAACGCGTACTATTCGTCACACCCCACAGGGTTCACTGTACCCCTCCGATAGTCTGCACGCTATCGGCACGCGGACGACGATCTGCATACGGGACAGAAAATATGAAGAACACTAGACTGCGAAGACCTTTTCAGCGAATCAGCGCATCAAGCATGACGGGGAATATAGTGTTTGGCTGACCACAGCGCTAAATACGAAAATAAAGCAGCAGAAGCAATTTCGCCTTCATTGCTTCTTTTAGCTGCTTGGTAACCGTGAACGGACAGAATCAAAAAAGCATAATGCGGGAGCCTAGTTCCGAATTTCAACTAAGGGCAGCAAATTCACAAGCGTAATGGTGAATGACTGTCGATTACAACACAGCAGCGCGAACAGCGAGTATTTTACATTTCGCGATCTGAAGATATGAAATGTATATTTCACAAAATGCACGCAACAGTAACAATTCGATCTCCGCGATTCGGTAGGGCGAATAAGGAATCAGGCATAACCTACGATTCTTGTGAATCTTCATGAACGGATACACAAACTTCAGAGGGAGAGAGGGAACTATCCGAAGGGGTGCAGTCGGCGAGTCATCATGACAAATACTATGAGAGGTGATAATAAGGCGAGCTTACTTAGTTTGCTTGCGAAAGGTACGCACATCGGCGTATATAAGTCAAGGCAACTTTCACGCCACATGACGAAATGTAAACGTTTTGTAAAGTTTGCAATAAAACAGCAGCGGTGAAGTTTTCAGGTGTGTCAAACACCCGGACAGCAGCAAATGACATGCCTCAAGGCACGCACCGTAACTGCCGTAGAAATATGTGTGACGCCAAGTCCGTGTGGAAGCGAGCATCATAACACAGCGCCGCCGTGACAAGTAATGGCAAACAGCCATAGGTTCAATACTCCGAGGCCTCGTAAATGAGCTACTCGTTCCACAACACGCAAATTGCCCATCCGGACCGTTTCGCAACCTGGATAAACGAATCCATTAAAATCTGCGTTATCTTTTCAAACGAATACGGGCACTCATTATTTGTGGTTCAGAACAGCCCGCTTATTGACCGCTGCAGCAAGCCGGCCAATTATGTACACCACGTACTACGGCACTAGGCCACAGTGCTTCCTAATACCTCCATTCAGCGGTCAGCGGTAGTGAAGTGCAATCGCTTTGTTGCGACGACGCTACCGACACTAATTCGAACACAAAACGCGGCTGGCCAGAAACATCATTCGGCGAGAGTGCGCGCAACAGCCTCTTAATGTGTCATGACAGTGACAGTATCAGTGCATAATGGCATCAGACGTCCATTGAAATCGTATTCCTAAATCAACGGGTCACTGGAGAGTTGATTTCATGGTGCCCTAAATTTAAAGGGGAGTAGCCACATATTCCCGAAGCAAAGGAAGTCGTTCCATTAACTAGTGGCTGTGCGTACCGAGTGGATTTCCCCATCAGCAATTACCAAAGCAAGCGGCTCCTGCGACAAAACCCAACAGGGAGTGATGCTCACCGCGGTAATCTCCGCACCTCGCGCAAGATGCGCGCGTTCACTCGCCACTCATGAGTGGTGAGCGGGGCTAGCCACGAGTGGAACTCGCACTCGCGAGTGGCTTTCGCAATCGCGAGTGCTGAGGGGGGCGCAGCGCGAGTGGAACTCGAAATCACGAGTGGCGAGTGGGGCTCACCGCGAGTGCATCTCGCACTCATGAATAGCGTATGGGGTTCACCGCGAATGGAAATCGCACGTGCGAGTGGTGAACGGGGCTCACAGTGAGTGGCGCTCGCACTCACTCGCATTCGCACTCACCAGGCCAAAACGACGGTGAGGCTCACTCTCCACTAGATCATGTCTGGTGAGTGGGGGTGTGTGAGTGCACTCATGAGTGAGTTTGCCGACCGATGGGTACTGCCGCCATCGCGTTTCGCCGCCCGGAGACGCTTACCGAAGGCCAGTATTTGCTGCTAACGTCTACACGTCTCCACACCCGTACAACAATACCCCTACCGAGCCCAGTTATCGCCTGCCTCCTCGCGAAGCACCCATACCGATTGGTCGCCCTCCCCTCGTCGGAGTTCTATCTCCCCGCTGCGCCGCCGTCCGAATGCGCAGGAGGAAAACTGATCGCCGCAGTTCCGGAGGAAAGGACTGTCTGTTCCGAACGTGAGTGAAGTAGTTATTGATGGAATCACCTCATACGCCCCTGTGGACACGGGAGCCGCCGTCTCTCTTATAGCCGACAAACGTTGCCGCAAATTACGAAAAGTGACGAACTCAATAGCCAGTTCCCGTCTCCGCACAGCTACGGTGCATCACGTCAGGCCTTCAGCCGTTTGCACAGACCGCGTCTCTGTACAAAGCGCGATGTACGTATGCAAGTCCGTCGTTCTTTCCTCATGCTCCTACGACATCATTTTGGGGTGGGACTTCCTGTCGTGTCACCACGCTGTAATTGACTGTGCCCGCGCCGAGGTCGCCTAATTTCCGCGGGGAAAAGGTAACGACTGCAGTGGACAAGGTAACGACTATTTTTAACCTGTGTGCCGCCGAAGACTCCACAGTCCCTCCATCCTCTGCCATCATCGCACCAGTAATCTTTGATAAGGTGCCTCCCCCAACTGTTTTGTTTATCCGCCATGATCTGTTAATGCGCCGAAAGGGCACCCCTTTTCCCTTCGCCATTCTTTCTTTCGAAATGGCGCCAGCATGATCTCTATCTACAATACCCCCTCTTCACCCTTAAACGTGCATAGTGGCGTGTCCCTTGTACGTGTCGAAGGTAGTGACACTCGCCTCATAAACGACTTCCCGGATGCATCCCATGTTCTGCCACTCAGATCGGTAAGCCCGCCTCTTCCTCATGCATCTGATTCAGCCACCTTCTATCCCGCCGCAGACGGCAACCTAGATCCTGTCTAGCACAACCAGCTGTTCAGCCTTTTTCACCTTTTCCGACGCACCTTCGACTGCCAGCACACTTCCATGGGCCGCATGCAGACCGTAACACATCGCAATGACACTGGTTGTCATTCGCCTTTGAGGCAGCGACCATACCGAGTTTCCGCCAAAGAGCGTGTCGTCATCGAAACCCACGTTGATGAAATGCTTCAGCTTGGTGTCATTCGGCCTTCAAACAGCCCTTGGTCCTCCCCAGGTGTTCTTGTTGCCAAGAAAGATGGGTATATCTGTGTTTTTGTCGATTATCGATGACGGAACAAGATCACCCGGAAAGACGTTTACCCGTTGCATCACGTTGAATCACATCGACGACGCATTCGATTATCTACAAGGCGCCGAATTCGTCTCTTCCTTAGACCTCCGCTCGGGTTACTGGCAGGTGCAGATGGGAGACAACGACCGCCCCAAGACCGCGTCCTTGACTCCCGACAGGTTAGACGAATTCAACGTGATGTCATGCCGGCTATGTAATGTGTCTGGCACTTTTGAGTGCATGATGGACGACATTCTCGTGGCCTTCAGTGGAAAACATGGTTATTTTACTTTGTTTACATCGTTGTATTTGCGCCTGATATTGACACCCATCTCACTCGCCTGGAACAACTTATGCGGTGCCTTACAGACGCTTGGCTGCAGCTGAATATTAAAAAGTGTCATTTCGGTGCACGCCAACTGACAATTTTGGGCCATGTTATTGCAAAAGACGGCGTTCTTCCGGACTGTGCTAAACTCCAAGCTGATGAGACCTTCAAAAACCGACTACTGTGAAAGCCCTGCGCAGTTTTGTCGGACTGTGATTGTACTTACGACGCTTCGTGTACAACTTTGCGTCCGTCATTGCGCCTCTAACGTAGTTGTTCAGCGGAAGTCACGACTTGTCTACCTGGTTCCCTGCCTGCGATGCAGCCTTTGAGAAGCTACCCGGCTTACTTACGTCACCTCCCATTTTGCGGCTATTTGATCCTTCCGCGCCCACCGAGCTCCATACCGACTCCAGCGGGTTAGGACTGGGAGCAGTGCTTTCCCAACGGACGGTGGGAGTCGACGATATTCGACGAGCAGTGCATACGCGAGCCGCACTCGTACAAAGTTGGAATCAAATTACTGTGTTACACTGAAAAATTATTTGGCGATCGTGTGGGCTATTTCAAAGTTGCGAGCTCACCTCTACTGTCGAACTTTCGATGTAGTCACAGATCACCATGCTCCTTGTTGGCTATCGTCGTTCAAGGATCCATCCGGCCGCCTTGCAAGCTGGTCTCTTCGTCTTCAGGAATATGACGTCGGAGTGATATATCGGTCTGGGCGAAAGCACATCAATGCAGATGCGTTGTCTCGTTCACCTATGTTCACTGATTAGTCCGAGATTAAACCATGATTGCATGCAGGCATCTCAACGACTTTATGACATGGCAGAGCAGCGACGTAAGGACCCTTGGATATCTTCAATTTTTAACCTATTTTGAACACTACGAAATTAACTTAGCGCCTGGCGGAGGCTGCGGCGTCAGGCCGTGCATTGTTCCGTTCGTGACGGGCTTCTGTAGTGCAGAAATTATCTCCCCGAAAGCCATAAGGGGTTGTTGGTGATCCCTCGTCAATTTTGCTCTACAATCTATGCTTGTTTCCACACGATTGCGCAATTCGCCCACGCAGGAGTTTAAGATATACCAGCGTTCGCGGCTGCTCTACTTTTGGCGAGGAATGTATTCCTCTGTAAACAAGTGCACCAAATCATCCCGACAATGTGAAAGTCGCAACTCTCGCCGCAGTCACAAACCGCCCCGTTACAGGCTCTACCCTGCCCCGCGGGCCCTTTCGACCGGGTAGGGTTGATTTATACGTTCTGCCCCTGAATGCTGCCGGCAACCGTTGTGTTCTCGTCGCCGTCGACCACCTTACGCGATACGCTGAGACCACCGCGCAACAGGCTGCCACAGCGGGCACAGTTAATGCCTTATTTTTGGCCCATTTCATCCTCTTTCATGGAGACCCACGGGAACTCCTAAGTGACCGGGGGCGTGTCTTTTTGACAGACGTGATCGAGGCTCTTCTCAAACAATGCAACGTCAGCCAGCGCACCACTACAGCCTACCATCCCCAGTATAATTGGTTGATGGAGAGACTCAGCCGCATCCTCGGGGACATGCTCGCCAAGTGCATGTCTTCTCACCACTTTGACTGGCACACGATTGTCCCCTTTATGACTTACCCGTACAGCACTGCCGCAACCGACTACTACACGGTTTTCGCAGTACTTCCTCCTCTAAGGCCATCAAGCATCCTGCCCTTTTGACACCATTATAAACTAGCGACCCGAGGCTACCAAATACACGCCTGTTTCTCAGCTCTACAGCCACTCTTAGGAGTGTCATCGGCTTGCTCTTAATTTTACTTCCCAGCAAACCACTGACATCTCTGCGACGTCCCGAAAAGATCTGAACGTCTGTGTCCTCACCGTATCTCTATTAGACATTCATACAACGTGCAACATTTTTATGAAAAAATTTCGATGTTAAGATAACTTTGCTGGTACCTTATACACGGACGTTCTTTCAACTATGCTAACGACGTACTCTCAATTTTGCTGCTGCTTCATTGCTTGACGCTATTTAAACATATTTTGGTGACGTTCTTCAGATGTTGCTGTATGTCAGTTTTTTACTTCGTACATGTCTATGCAGGTACATTTATTTTAGCTATACCTGCTATACTTTATTTTGACACTCCCCGCACGCGTTCTGTTTCGAAGTTACCGAGATGTTTTGTATGTATTTTTTATTGGTCTTGTACCGAGAAGTTTTGTGCGAGTTTTGGAAATGCGGAGGACATAATAAATAAATTAGACTCAACATACGACTGAAGAACATTTGATGCTTATACTAGGAGTTTTTCTTCAGTGAAACCACCATTCTACTTGGTCGTTCTACCTGCGTAATGAAAATACAAATGCTGGCCTGACAAATCACTGGTGACACTGTTCAGCCACTAATGTCAACAAAACAAATTCCCCAGATTGTACCGATGGTTAAAGAGTAGAGGAACACGAGACCCGGCCGGATCTCCCCCGGTCACTTTCCTCACCGCACGGACATGGTACCCGTAATGGTGGAAGAGGCAGCAATAGCCCTGGCCAGCATCACCAGGTGGCAAACACAATATAATCACTTATTCGAAGACGGCCATTCAAAAGGTCATTCGGGATAGCGTTTCGGCTAGTACACTCAAGATTCTCCAAAATCCCCTTACTCAAGCAGTCGACATCTTCTGTACGCCGGCACCAATGAGGGTTGAAGGCAACGAGGCGGTCCATCAAGCATCACTACAATAAACAGCCGTGCTGGGCTCGCTTCTGCTCTCTAACACAGTGCTCAGTCGGCCCACGATCGTCTGCTCTCGTACCAAGAAGCCACAGAGCATTATCGCCTCTCCCGCCACCGTTATTCTACTGCCCACACATCACTCACCCATGCTCAGAATCGCCTATCGCGACTCCTTCAGACTAACTCCCTCGCCCGTGGATCCTTCCTCCACAAGACCTACTCCTCTGAGTTCCCTGCGCCCTACTGTCCCCTCTGTGACTCCCTGGACGCAGTAAGCCACGGCATGTGGGCCTGTCCTCTCAGCCCATTCCGCCCCATCTCCACCATCGAGCAGTGGGACGACGCACTATGCTGCTCGCAACAGGAACGCAGCTACTTATGGTTGATCGAGCCGACACCGTCACGGCCAGCCTTCGGCCGGCATCCATCACACGTTCCCACCCAACGTGCTTGGAAAATAAAGTGATCTCTCTCTCCTTCTCTCTCTCTTCATTGGAGACCCGGCTGCTGCACCTCACATAGATTTCCAAACAAGTTCCTGAAAGCTCTCCATGAGTGGCCACCCCGGATCATTTCGTCCAATGGCTTTAGAATATTTAACAAGATGGACAGTGTTAGCACGCCTGAATTGGCGCCTTCCGGGTTCGCGAACTCGGCTTCTGCAGCGCGAGCTATTCGGTGCGGCCCACTTTCGGTGCGAGCGTACATTTACTGGCGAGTACTACATAAAGCGAGATATCACGTCACAAATGTTGGGCAGAGTGTTCTTGAAGGGTGAGTTGGATTATGCCGGGTGCTCACCCCGAGGCGCAAGCTCACGTGCACTCGGTAATTTCTTTCGTTTTGTCAGCCCCTCACGTGGCGTAGACAGACGCGCCAGCCTGGATGATGCCGGGCGCTCCTCACGTGACGCACGCTCACATGCGCTTGTATTTTCTGCGCTCAGTATTTTTTTTCTAAGCCGCTCACGTGGCACAGGCCCACCAAAGCCTGTATGATGGCATGCGCTCTTCACAAAATGCACGCTTACGTCCGTGGCAATTTCGTGGTATTTTGTCTCTTGGCGGGCGCCGGAACCAAAAGCTTATAAACAGCCCGGCCGTGACAAGATCCGAAATTTTAGTAGAAAATACCAAAAGGCATTTTTATAGTTCTTCAGTGTTTTTCTGTAAAAAATCTACTGTTGCCTTCTTTTGAAAGGAATTCTTGCCACACCCAGTTGAACGTACTGGCTCTAAGGCAAGTGAAATGCCCAGTTTGAACAAGGAATGGCTGAATTAAAAAAAAAAAACAGCCCTTTAACCCTTTGAAGCCCAACGTTGCTCTGGAGCAACAACTCGCAAACTTTTTTTTTTCGGAGACACATAGCGCGCTTTTAAGTAGGTAGCGCCACCTCGTGTTAACGTAGTGAGTACCTTACCATTACAAAAAAAACAACAGATGGCAGCACTTATCCGTTCATGCTCACGAGAAGGTCACACACTGGCGTTCGAGTAGTGCCGCGCGTGCCTCTGCACAAGGTGAGATATTTTGCCTCTTATTCCAAGATATGCACTGTTGTCCAAATCAGTGCTGCATGCAACTCTTCATTTATGAGGTAGACAACACTCGTGTACCGGAGCATTGAAAAAACAGTTTACAGTCTCATGACGCAAAGCGTGCAAAATATGATTTTGCTCAGGAGCAACGTCTGGCACTTGTGGGTGCAATTCGACAATACGTGCGCTGAAGGCAGGGATATCTGACAGTTGAAATGCTGTATACACGCTGCACAACTTCATTCCATATGCCGGTTTCCAGAATGATGAAAAGCTTACATAGTAAGGATTACATTCGGTGACACAGCTTTTGCTTTCGGGTTTTATACAGATGGACAGGTCAAGATCTCGGAGGCCTCTAACAGACGAGGAGAACCAGGAAATAATGTTCTTGCCGGATGGTGAAATATCCGACGTACACATCGACAGCGACCCGGATGACCCCGATTATGACCCAAGGCAAGAGAACTTTCTTGACCGTTGCCCTCTTGAATTCGTCACGAACCTTCGCGAAAAGAATGCCCCAGAAAACGAGAACCGTACAGTGCAGAGCGGGTCTTCTAAAGTGCCGTCAGCCACTTCTTAAAATCGCAAAGGTTCTAAAAACTCAAAACAAAAGCCTCCCCGCAACTGGCAGCGCAGAGATTTGTCTGTCGTGGATACGGCGTGGAAAAGTGAGCTACCCCTTCCACCAGAAGCTGTACTCAGTCCATATGAGTACTTCGCAGCATTCTTCGATGCAGAAATGATTGATACTCTCTGCTATCAAACAAACCTTTTCTTTACTGAGAAAAATGGATCCTGCATTGGAGTAACATCTGAGGAGATGCGAAAATACCTATCGATTCTTGTAATATCAGGAATCGTACGAATGCCGCATTTTCGTATGTTTTGGCAGACAGGAAAGCGGTTTCTTGCGGCGGCTGAGCTGATGTTTTGGAATCGCTTCGAGGCCATAAATCAGTGTTTACACATGAATCACAACCTGCAGGCAAAGCCAGGGGGCACAGACGGCTACGATCGCCTTTTCAAGGTTTGGCCAATTTTAGACCTTTTGAAGCAAAATATGAGAAAGGTAGCACCGGAGCAGCGCCAGAGCATTGATGAGCAAATAATCCCCTTCAAGGGGAGATCCACTCTGAAACAGTACTTGAAGTCAAACCCCACAAGTGGGGATATAAACTGTTCATGCGAGCAAGCTCCTCTGGAATAATACACGACTTTGTCATATATGAAGGCAAAGGGACAACCAGCGAGCATGGATTTGGCATCTCTGGGGATGTCGTCATTGACCTCGTACTGTACTTGCAGCCGCACGTCAACCGCAAGTTATATTTTGACAATTGGTTCACCAGCCTACGACTTGTGGACGAGTTGAAGGCCAGAGGGTTTCACTCCGTAGGGACGGTAAACGTTTACCGGACCGAGAAATGTGCTCTCGCCACCGAAGCAACTTTGAAAAGTCAGGGTAGAGGCTCAGTAGATTTCCGGACGGACGAAAAACAGGGATTGAAGTGATCAAGTGGTACGACAACAGTTGCGTCGTCCGAGTATCAAGCTATGCTGGAGTTCAGCCGACGGACACCTGCAAGCGGTGGAGCACTAAAGAGCAACGAACCATTGACGTTTCTCGGCCATTCGCTGTAAAAGAATATAACACTTTTATGGGCGGCGTAGACCCCGCCGATATGCTTAATAAGCTGTACCGCACTGACCATAAGTCGAAAAATGGTACATGGGCATATTTTTCTGGTTCATCGACGTCTCAATCGTGAATTGATGGCTGCTGTATAAGCGGCACTGCTTGCAACTGGGCATCAAGAAGAAATTGCCTCTTCTAACCATTCGTGCACAAATTTCGCAAGCTCTGGCCCTAGTAAACGCGAAACCACAGAAAATAAATTCCACCACTGCAGCGCGAAGCCATCAAGCTCCTGCACGAAAAATCATGCGGTCTCTCACTCCACGGCCTGTTGTAGATGTCCGGTACGACGGCACACACCACTGGCCTCAGTACGGCGACAAGAAAACCAGGTAAGTTCTGCAAAGCAGGCTACACATTCCTCTACTGAGAGAAATGCCAAATGCACTTGTGGCTTCTGCCAAGCCGGAACTGCTTCCACTCCTTCCACACAAAATAGTGCCTCAAATGCCCGATGTTGCCCAGGAGCAACAATTCATTACGCATGATTAAATAAAGCTAATTTTTTTCGTTCACCTGTTTCATGCCTATTTGTGTCTATTCAAACTATAATAAACGTTCTGGCTTCCTAGATTGAAAAATAAAGTTTGGGGCATCAAAGGGTTAAAGGGACACTGAGTTGATTTGTAAACAATGCGGGATTACGAGCGCAAATTGTAGTCCGGAGTCCCTAGGCCCTGTTTCGACCACTCTGAGCAGGTTAACGCGAATTTATTTAGTAGAAAAATCAATTCGAAAACGCTCTCCTCCTCTCTGAACTCTCGCCCATTTTCTGTGGCGTTTTCGTATGACGTCAGCAGGAGAGGAGCTGGCAATTGGCTGCGCTACTGTACGGCTTGCCGACCTTCCGCGACCGAGTCAGTCGACCCAACGTTTAGTCCGCCGCCCGCCGACGGGTCGTCACAATTCGCTCGATCAGTTGAAACTAAGCCACAACACGTTTGGGAATTGAAGAATGTGCCTTTCTTTACTTCGTTAGTTTGTACACTGTATCTAGCTCCAACTCAATGTCGCTTCACACAACCGCTGCACAAGCGCACATGCGACGTTTCGCTGACTGGTACGCCAGTAGGAAAATATAAGGACTCTTGAAGGCGGGAGAAGAGTCAGCGAAGTCAATATAGGTACTAAGGAAATAAAATCAACTGATATTTTTACCGTACCGCGTAAAACAAGGGCGCGGAAAGGACTTTTTTGCGCTGGGCGAACAAGCACAGCGGTCAGCAGCACGACTACGCATCTGCGAACGCTTTTCCGTCTACGAAATGCAATTGCTAGACGTGAGCTACTGTGGAAACTCGGGCGACGCTTACTGCACGAGCGTAGTACAACAAAGAGTCACCTAAGCTGCTTGAAATGCCAAAACTAAATAAAAGTGTAAACCGGTTGTACAATATATACCCTACATTAGCAAGGCTTTCGCATCCCGCTCCGTGGCTCAACAAAAAAACAAAATTTTTTGCACTGTACCAAGCCGGTAATAAAGAAAAGAAAAAAAGCTCCGTGGCTCAGTGGTCTGGGGCGCTGGGTTTGTCACCGCAAGTGTTTTGCAAGTCACGAGTTCGAATCCCCGCGGGTACGTGTTTTTTTTTTTTAAGTTAACTTTTTTGTTTTCCGCCGATGTTTTCCATATTGAGTTCACCTTTTCTTGGGCCGCAACGTTCATGGCTACACGAACTAGTTCACAAAACGCGCGCAGGCTGGCACTGGCGCGCTAGCGAGTTCTCGTTGGCGTGCTGTTGCCATAAGCACCGACTGCTTGCAGGCAGTGGGCACAGGCCAGAATGAACAGACCCTTGGCCTGGTGCGAACGCGCTTTTTACGATACAGGCATGAGGGAGGCAAGCTCCAAATATGGGGGAAAAGCGCATGACATTTGGTCGTCTGCGGGTACGTGGAGGGCGTTCATGCACTGCGTAGGTATCGGCTAGTGAATGCTACGACTACAAGCCGTCCTGGGAGGCTTATCTTGTGGATTTTACAGCCGACAACATGGCAGAAGCGCGGTACGATGATTACTAAGATATTGAGAATGCCCATCCAACAACGCCATTGGTTATGTTTTACAGAACCGAAACCGAAACCGAAACTTGTTTGATTACTAACCTTGGGCATCGTCCAATCACGGCGCCCCTCCTCCCAACGTCACAGCCTTAGTTGGTGCGGCCGCCGCAAACCGCGCATGGTAGTTTTTCTTCTTTCGCACTTTGTAAAATAATTACCGATTTGTCAACCGGATAAACGATGAAAAGTGTGCTAATTTCAGCCAGTCTACGCAGTGCAAGCAAAAACGGGAGCTTGACAAATTCACTTCAGTGTCCCTTTAACGTTATCTAACTTTGCAGCACTATTGAGGTTGGTCCCAATATTAAAAATTGTTTGGACACCAACTCGAGTGGTAGCTTCTAAAGGAGGTGAAGCAAAAATTTATAGGTAAGTGATGTGAAGATAGCATGCACTCAGTGCATGGGGCTCAGCCATTTCACATGGCTTAGAAAAAGACTATGAGGCCGAAAAAAAAATTGGAGTGTTCATGTGCGTTTCCACAAAATCTCACAACTTTTTTTAATTTTGTGCCCTAATTGTCAGTAGAAACAAAACTACATTCTTAAGAGTTATAACGTGTGTGTCACGAATTATAAAAAGCAAAAGGAGCCGATAATGCCTTAAGCGCACTTCCCTGAAAAAAAAACGTGCGCTACAGTCGGGATAATTCGCCGGGCCTAATAAACTGCTGGGATAGGAAATTCACATGCCTGTTACTCGTTTATGAAGGAATACGTTAATTTTATGCGTTATCGTTTCTATATAAACTTATTTATGCACGCATAATATCTTGAGATATCAAACATACAACGTGCGCTATTGATTGTGTTGTTTGAATTTCCCGCCTTTTGTGTAGGTTTGAAATCTCGAATTTGCATTGCAAGATTTAGTGAAATGAAGCATATTCATTTGTTTATTTTAGTGAGCAAAGCTCTTCATTAAGCACGGATTTTATTTAAGGCTCGAGATTCGCGGCCAACATTGTTCCGTTATTTTGTGAGCCAAGAGCGCCATCTCCATCATTATTCACGTAATACCCAAAGTGGGGCATGAATGGCTCCCGTTGTTAAGATAAAAACTATATAATTAACACAAATGTGTACAAACACTATATTTTGAACAGTTGAAAAGTCTGTTGCTTGATATGTTGTTTTGAACATATCGTAAAAACGACAGTACTATAAATCCCGATCATATGTGCCAATGCAATGTATAGGTCATGACCTTCGGAGTGCCACAGGTGCAATTGTCAGGCGTGTTCTGCGCAGTTCAGCTTAGACGTGTAGCAAGATGGGAGCTTTGAATTTTACTCGAATGCCTACTGTTACAACTGTGAGAAAATGAAGACTTGGTGCAGACGTGCGAATTGTGTTGTGAGCGCAATTCGTCTTCAGGAGGTGAGCGGGTCGACAGTGCGCCGACGGTTGTCACGGGATGCAACGCTATTTAGACCGTTTCCGTGGCCACCCTGTTCATCTCCTTCCCCTCGTGAGAATCGTTGCATCTCAACAGCATTACTAATGATATATCAGGCTTTATTAGTTTTTCCACTGTATCTGTGAAAAGGCATATACCTTGTATTTTGCTGCTGGTGTTGTGGGAAACGCACCTCCGAAAGAAAGCGGTAGCATTACAGACGGCACGGAGCGATGAGTAGATAAACATTTGCGCTTTGTTTCTTTTGTATCCACCCTGTACGCTCCGTTGGCTTCTGCCTTCTCTCGAACTTATGTACCAAACAGCCGTAGTTCAAACTCTTGGGAAGCGAGCCTCCAGGAAAACCGTCGTTGGCGCCGCGAAATTGAATGGATTAACAGCGCACTTAGACGAGGACATTACAAGAAGAGAAGATAGGACAAAGCGCTGAACTATGTTAACTTTTATTCAGACAAGAAACACAAACCCGGCAACATCCGACAGGAATGACAACACCACCTAATGTAAACATCATCTCGTGCACTGCCAGCTACACCCATTGCTCCTAGTGGCGACGCGACGCTGATTTGACGTAGTGGCCTACCTGTGTGAATATTTCGTCCATATTCTTTAGCGCAGCCTCGTTTCCCACTCGTGCTTAGAGGCACAGCGCCTTATATGTGTCTTTGGGATTGTTTTTGTTTGCTGCATACAAGGCGTCTTTTGTACAGTCAGGAAAAAAGTCAGAACGAGCAAATGTTCATCATAACCGGGAAGCCTGATGCGTGGCAGTGAAGAAATGAACGCGAGTAACAGGCAGTTTCATTTTTTCGTCCTGTGTGTATGTATTTCTGCGGTTTGAGGAAGAAATAATAGAATGACAAAATCTGTGCGATAGTACTAACTTTCAGTCCTTTAGCATTTTAGCATAGGCAGCTTGAAAGAATGCAATTGTAACATTTGTATTTTTAGCACACCGTTCTGCTTTATAGCAACCTTGTTTTCGCACGAATTGGTGTCTCTTATGTCTACCACTGAAGTGCAAGGGTAACACCAAAGTCGCGACATGACTGAATGCCACCTTTAAATTTGGGAAGACCTATCTGGGATAGCATGTAATACAGTCAAGTGACCTCACCTATGCAGCAAACAAAGCGTGCTTCATGCCATAAAATTGAGCCCGTATCAAATGCAGGTTGCATGTATCTTCTTTGCGTCTTGATTATTCCTTCTGCCAGTTACGTTTGTTGCATAAATGCCAACCAAGAACTCAAGTTTTTATATGCTGCATCTGCTGCATTACTGAGACACATTTGTTAACTTGTTTTCCCCGTTCAGCTGCTGGTGCAAGCCAATGGAATCCCATGCCCCACCCTGCACCCCATTGTAGGAATTGTGCGGTAGGGGTTCCATGTGGCCTCATTAACTGTGCATGGATTGAAAGATAAAATGCAAAAATATTCAGCTTGCTTGGGATCAGGGTATAGTAGCTGCAGTAGTAGCCACAGATCTACTATTTTGGTTTCATTCCACCAGGTTTTACAGTAATTCCTCAGCCACTACCGTTGTTTGCTTGAGAACGTAAAGGCCACTTACAGAACATGAGCAAAATGCACTGAATTTAATGAAAGCCAGCCTACACAACTGACTACAATGGAATTCAAGCCTCAGCAGTTCGAATACAGTGGCCGCCCGGAACTTGACATAAACAGACTTTAAGTTAAGGGAAGACTATGTTTCAATGTGATTGTGCAGTAAAGAGTTTTTGCACTATTTTGATGCTTATTGCTGTACAACGTATACATCAGGTAAACACGTAGGCCTAATAGTACAAGAGGACGAGTTTATCAGCGATATGTTTTTAAAGATTTCGTTACGCATATATGCCAACTAGTCAAGCTCGCCATTCTGCTGCAGGATGTTTACTTCCATGGCACTGACCCTGTCCTGGTTCGTGCAGGTTTCCTTTTGCCACATTTTGTGGACATGGCTTCGTCCATGTATATAATGTAACGGCAATCACCCAAGCGGTTAGAATAGCCACAGAAAAATGTTTTGCAAGTTCGGATGGGACTTGTACGCTGGGGTAAAAGGTCCACAGAGTCACCGTTCACGAAATATAGTTTTAATAATAGTGGTACCTCCCATCCGCAGTCATAGTTATATATAAAGTTGTGTTAGTAGTGCCAATGCGGACGTTCATAATATGGCTAAATCTTTGTTGTAGCGCGCACAGCCGTCGCAGCAAGAAGCAAGGGCCCATACAGCCTCTGTTGCGTTCTAGAATGGCCGTGGGTTTAAGGTCCAACCGTCTCAGCCCAATAAGACAGCGATTTCGTATTCCAAGGTATGAAGCTCGCGGAGCGTTGCCCGTGTGTCTCACTCCAAGATCGCAGACTGAGAAGTCGTTAGGCCCTGGAAAGGGTTCCAGAAAGCTGGGGTTTGTTCCAGGAGCAAACACAGCTCTTTTTTCCTCTGTTTTAATTTTTTTTCACATAAGCCCTTACATTACCGTTCTTTCAGTTTGGCCCTGAGTGCTTCTGGCGCTTTTTGTGTTAATCTTTGGTTGCTCTGATGACGCTGCTACTTAATTGGGCAATTTGTTATGACGTATAAGTGCAAACGTAAAATATAAATTCAAATATGAAGGAAAAAATGGAACCCTAGTGGGCTTTGCTGCATCAGGCTTCAGATGTTATCCGACTTGAGTGTTGGGTTAGACTAGTTTGCCTATTGCGAACTTAAGTGATTAGTCACGCGACCAATAAAGTATTTTCAATCCAAATTAAAATCTTTCCCAATCCAATCGTCACGCGTGCCTGTGTTGAATTGCTGTGTGGTGACCCAGGAAACGTTGCTTAGTGCTTGCAAGCTAGCTCTAATGCACACTGAACGCACCCAGAGAGGGGAAAGGAGAAGTAATTTCTTTGCTGCCATCAAAAGGTTCACTGTTGAGTGCCAAACGAACCGCAAATGGGGCCAGTACCGGGTAGCATGTAGTACAGGATCTGTCATACGCTGGCTGCGTTTGTTAGTTAAAGGATTAAAGCCGGCACCTCGTTAGTTTTTCTTCTGCTGATAGGATGTTTTGTGGGGTGGTATTTTGGTATTACTCTTGTATTTGGGCTTTGAATTAAAGTGCATTCTTGCGCATTATTATGCACCTAAGGTTATCATGAATAAATTATCAATTTGAATAAATCGACAGTTCCAACTAATCACATTTATTTGTACATCTCAACACTCATCATACTTTCATATTAGGATTTATGAAGTTTAAAGCGCACTGCAAATGATCCAGTAAAGACTGTGTACTACTATTTCTTATACTTTTGTGTTTTGCGGATGGGGGCCCAACTTTTGCTATAGTACCAGCAAAACAAGAGAAATGATTTGGTTTTCAAAAATACAAAAATGTATAAGGATGGAGCCTACATATTTGTTTTTGACCTATGGGCTGCAGTTTTAGATTATATTTGATGAACTTGCTGCCTTGTTTCAAAACATAAGAAACAAGACTTGACTTGAGGTATGTTTCAGTGAGAGACATAATCGCACATGCTGCTTTTCAGGCTCCTGTAATGAGAATGTGTCACAAAGAGTCACTACGTTTGCCCTATGTGTACACCGTTTTTAACTAAAACAATTACGCCCACCTCCCCTCGTGGGAACCCTGGTGTGATGCGACGCATCTCGGGGGTTCCATTGGCCTTTCCGTTGTGTTGTTTGTGCATATAGATGGGATACTCACGCGAGGGAGAGGTGGGCGTAATTTTACATTTTCACCATGCAATGTCGACTGAGATAGCTAGCGAGAGCGCAACAGAGAGCAAGCAAGAACAAGCGAGAGCACCGCTGACGACCGTCGACTGAGCGCGCCGGAGAGCGGCACTCCGCTTAAATGCGCAGCGCCCGAAGGAGAGGCGATCGCGGAGAGAGAGCGCTGCACATGTGCAATAATGCGCGCGCACCGCGGGCAGCGCCACCGTCCAAGCGAGAGCACACCGCGCCGCGCCACAGATGTTTGGGTGAGAGCGTTGTCTATCGGAGGAGAGGAGGAGAGGCACAGCTGTGCAGACGCGGACGCGGATGCCGTCACGCAGGAAGGACAAGTCGGCGAGCATGAGAGGCGTTGCATCTACAAATTCTAAAAACGGCTGCCATGCAGCTAGAAAGGCACTGTAATCGGTGCTCCCACGATCACCTTCAAATTTATTCGGAGTGCAAAAGTACGCATCACCAATAGGCTGAAGCTGACACGTTCACGATGTTTGTGTGTATGTAAAAGAAGGAGAAGGGAACGTTTGTATCTCTAAAGCCCAGCACAGTATCTGAATAGCGGAGTATCTTGTGGTCTCTTAGAGTACAAGTGTTAATGGGATGGCCTCTGTGAGGCTCTATGCTGCAGAATGTTGCAGACTGGTATTTCCTCAGCATAGGACTACTGCGAAATGCACAAAAGCAAGAAAACTTGTTCTGTATATTTTGTAGCTAACTCTCATTTATTATCACCTATTAAAGATCAGTACGTTGAGAAAATTTTGAATCTGCATGACGAAATATACAATTAGCAATATATTTCTCAATGTGGAGTGGTTTTCTTTTTGGTGAGATTTTTAAAAGGCTTTTTCATGCAGGATCTTCAGTTGAAGAGTCTCTGACTAAAAGGTAGAACAAACCTTAACCCGCCACGCATGGATGCCTCACAATACCTCAAAGGCAGGTTTGTTATCAAACTTTGATGCTTGCTTTTCAACTCACTCAGTTCCAAATGCTTGTGGTCCTTCATCTGATACTGTATAGACCAATGACCCAGTGGCAGTCTCATACTGCTGGAGACCGAGGCTGTAATAATTTCAAGTATCTTTCAGTACTGAATAGGCATTCAAGACTTAATCTAGCACTCATTGAAAAGCAATGTTTTGAATTGTACTCCATCTGAAATTTTTATGGATTGGCTAACGTTCATGAATACTGATCAGCTAAACCAGCTCTCAGAAAATGATTGTCTATTGACGGAGACCGTCAACAAGAACACGTAGAAGTCATTGCGATGCCGCTGATGTCCACCAACATGGATGGGAGTGCACACAGGTACTTAAAACTTAAAATTGAAAGTTGCGTTTTCAAGCTCTTGATTGTCCTGGAATTTATTTTCCATCCTTTCAAGACCTTGAAGTCTTGGTGTATCCACGGGGCCAGATTGTGTGAATCGTATTTTAAACGGGGTAATTGAGTGTGGTCCTGACAAACCTGATTCCTTGTCGCTTAGTCAAACACCGGCAACGCTTAGCCAAACGTTCTGCACAAGAAGCAGGTGGGCGTGCGTCCGAAACCCGTTTTTTTTGTCTGGGTGGCCTCAGGTTAGAGATTGGCGAAAGGCATTAAGTTGTTGGTCACAGTAAGACTAGCGCAACGCCAGCTACTCCAAGGACATAATACACTATCTGCTTACTTAAAAAATGCAGTTACACGAATTCAACATGAATCGTAACTGTTTAATTTAATTGAGTTTACTTTCCTTTTATGGCTTCATGTTCAGTCGGATCTATTATCAGCACATTAAAAATGAGGTCCAGCCTCGTAGCCTGAGCATTGTTTGTTTGCCACATTGAGCTTTGTTTATACTTGTTAGTGAGGGGCACCATCTCGCTACCGCCTTGGCTGACCTGCCTTTTTCTCTTCTTCCTTGGTCCAGGCCTGCGTGAGCAGGTCCTGCACGATCCTTTTGGATGATTGGCGGAACCTACAGCTCACTACATATACATGTTGTCGATTGTTGAGAACTCTGAAGTAGAGGCCTAAGTGGGTCAAGGTGGGGTAGGGGCAGTGGCAGTAGTTGGCCGCTGGGGCAGTGGCAGCACTTTGCCAAAATAAGTCTTGCTGTCCAAACAACTGAACTCCAAACACTCCTGTGGTGCCACTGAATAGGAGGCACTAGGTGCTGTTGCACAACTTTTAGACTGTCGCTTACTTGTTCTTTCACATTCTTCATGCACGTCACACAGTAACAAGACAAAAAAAGAGAGGTTGATACAGCGCTGGGTCGGTTCTGTGTCTATGTCCCTTTTTTGTGTCTTGGTTGTGTGTTCTGTGCATGAAGCATTCCTCAAAAGGGCATGCACGAATACAAGTGCAGCGTCAAGAAGATGGGTAAGCAGTATAAACCCACAGAATACAGTTTACATTGAGTAGCTTCGAATGCAGGAACGGCGGAAATGAGCTGGCTAGAATAAAAAAAGGTGCCAACAACCAACTTTAACGCTAGGAAACCCTCAAATATATGCCCATCCGAGAGCCCCCATCTGTTACAAAGGGCGACAGCCGAACTATCGTATTTGATTAATTTCTATCTGGTCTGTGCCCACCCTCATGGCGTTGATGCTTTGTTTGCTTTCGTTTTCCTACGCGTTAGTTGGTGTGCAATCGTGATCAGGTTATTTGTACATCCAATGGAGGCCTGAAGCTATTGCTGCCCATGTAAAGGTTGCTGAAGGTGGATTTTCCAAAAATTCAGAAACTTAAGGTGGCCTCACACGTGGGAAGACAGACAGTTGGAGAAAGACCACAAAATCTAAGACCGCAAAGTGTAACATAAGAGCCTTGCCGTGAGCTTCAAAATTTCATCTAATCAAATGAAACATTAGGTGCAATCTTCTGAACTTTGTCTAGTTGGATAAAAATAAGCGCAATAAAGGAAAGCCCTTTCGTTTTTTCGCTGCAATAATATTTAATGTGTGCGAACTGTGTACGTTTACCTTATCTGAAAGGCCATTGAAAAGTCCTTGACTGTTTATATAAGAACTGTGTATAGAAGGGTGCCCTGCTTGTAATGCTCGATTTCAGAAAATAGAGAATTTTTCCCGCACCTAATTCGTAGGGGGCTTAAAGTCAGAGATGTGCGGTTGTCCGTTTATTGGTGTGTAGATTTTTTTATTCGTTGGATTATTCCTGTCCGCTCCCAGCTGCTGCCCACATCTTGCCTTCACCTTTGACTACTTCAGGTGGGGTTGCTTCTTCCAATTCCCGTTCTATGGATTACCATGCTCACCCTAGTACGAGGGGTGTTTAAGGTGTGTATTATACATCATTCTCCCATTTCTCGAATAGTTGCTTAGGGGTATTACAAGAAAACAGGGGATATAATTTGTGGTAGCCAACATCTGTCTCTTTGGGCGATCTAAAGCAATTTACTACTAAAAGATATATCCAATCACTTGCTGCACCATTTCGGTTCAGATATTTTCCCTTTTGACTTTTGCTCTGTGCTTTTGTAAAGTAAGCAACCATACCGTTCCAGCACACCCTAGTGGCATGATACGACATTTTCTCAATTTTACACCTATTTTTCCAGTATTAACTTTATTTTCACGAATATATATGGGGACAAATGACATGACACGACATGATATGATATGCCACAGCATGAGAGCATGGCCAAGGGTGACTACATGAGACATTCACAAAAAAAAATTCTCGCACATAAATATACGGTAAGAACGTATCGATTGCGGAAAAAAAACTAGAAACCTTGTAGCATGAGGACATGTGGCTAGAATGGTCTCTGTCGCGTCTATTTCAGCTGCTCAACCTTTGGAATGTTCACCAGCTCTCTCATTTGCAGATCCACTGATGTTTCATGCCTTCCGAACATGTCCTTCAATAACTGTATTGCGTGGTCATAGTTCTTCTCAAAGGAAAACTGGAGTCCTATTCTAGCCGCTGCCTTGCCAGGTATTGAAGCCGTTAAGTAGGTGAACTTCAGGTCTTTAGTCATGTTAGGCCTATCGTGAACCGATTATTTGAATTGAGTCCAGAACCTCTTCCACTCCAGCTCATTTCCATCGAAGCTCCAGCTTCGGTAGCTTGACCAGCTCCATGTCATCTGACCTGGCGTTGTGCTTAGTGCTTGGTGCTAACGACTGGATCATAGTCTGGGCATTTACGCTGCTTGAGATGGACTCCGCATTGCTTATTTCAAGCTTCGATAGGAAAGCCGATATCCTTATGTCGTAATACGTTATTCTCTCATATTCACTGTGTGCAATTTCGTCCAATAAAAATTGCTCCATTTGGTTGTTTGCTTGTTTTAGTGGCGCTTCTAGCTCCTTCACTTGTGGCGTTGAGCAATGTGCAATTTTTTCGGCTCCTTCTCCAATTTGCTGTTCGGCTGCGTTGATCAGCTGCGTTATTTCCGAACCTAACGGCTTCCTTTTCTCCGTTTAATCTCTTTGCTAATCTTGAAATGTGGTATAATCTCTTTGCTCATCTTGAAATGTGGTAGTCTGAAGCTCGCTTAAGTTTCACTCAGCTCGTCGGATCCCAATGATTTCCGCGGTGGCCTCCTCGTCTGGACCAGGTCGATCAGCTGCTCACAGACCGCCATCTTCTCCGCTGCTCCAAGGCAGGTAGTTGGCGCTCGTTGCGTGGGTGTAAAAAGTCTGGTCACGGCACCTTTTGTAAACACGAGAGAGCCCGGGTAACAGTTCACATTCTTTCTTTAATGGCTGACACAACCGACCGCGAGCTCGCGCTGCGAGCTGACGGTTGTCTTCTCCTTCAGCATATATGACGGTGATATTTTACAATTACAACGGGATGCCACGCAGGTTTTAGGATCACGGGAAACTCAACTGCGTCGACCTCGGCCCTCCGGAGGGAGTAAAGGCACAGGACGGAAACACCGTCACATAGGACGGGGCATTCCACTTCCACATTTAGGTACCTGAGGCATGACAAGGGTATTTGCCATCTTGTGCCAAAGAAGGTCTGTAATTCATCCCAAAATTAGTGGGAAGTGTGGGATGCCAGAAAGGCGCTCTCAGACGTCTCCCGTTTACTGCACAGGATGCATCTCGTGCTGTAGGCCACAAAGGTGCCCCAAGCCTCCTGCCAAGCCATAACTGGGAGCACTTTGTCCTGAGAAGTAATAAAGCAATTTTTAAAACCAGTGGCCACAGGCAGGGCTCCCACACGCCTCAATACATGCTTGCCTGACGTGCACTCGCAAGGTTGCTGATGTAGAGGCAGTGGAAGGACTTTTGCCAAGAGGTCATGTAACGCTGTCGTGGCTTTGCGGGGAGGAGTTAATCCCTTCAAAATTGCTCCTCCAATGTTACGAGGGCAGTTGCAACCTCTTTGTAGAACCCAGTGTGACTCAGATTGTGGTTAAGGTCCTCTGACGTGGCGAGCAAGCTGCTTAGGTGTGCGGAGCCAATTCAATGTAAAGCCGCACGAAAAAAAAAGCCCGGCTGGTCGCGGAAGGAGCGCTGTATATTCAGCTTGAGATCTACATTCACCAGGCCCACTCCTCATTTCGCTGTACACTCCAAAACAGGTTGGGGTGGCACATGGGTTCGTATGTTAAGTGCCAGAGGTAGGCAGCCCATAACCGGTAACTTTGTTCACTGAGCTGACATCGATAGTAGTGATGCGTGCTCTTTGACCAGAGCTCCCAAGTACCGTCGCTCCACCTGGTTCCTTAATTCTGGTTTTCCGAATTGGATGTTCTTCTGGCATTCCCCTGGTTGTTCCTCTTCGACCTCGATGAGCCCCCAAAGGGTTTTTAAAGGCTGCGCTCCTTGCCTCTATCTTCAGCGGTCTCTATTCTGCCAATGTGATTGCTTCATATTAGACCTTTTCATTAGGCTGTTCCCAGACAGTGGTGTCTTGAGCACCTAGTTTGACATTTTTTATTTCGGTGGTGATTTTTTCGATAAACAAAGTATTTTTAGCATGATGGCATTCATTATCCAACGCTCACAATGCTTTGGGGCAGCCAAAGTGTGGCCGAGTTGGACGCAAGAAGTAACAAGCCCGTGGTCGGAAGAGGGGACTTGTCTGTCTTCATAGAAGCAAATGCACAGGAATATATACGCAGTCCAAGCGGTCCTGCAACTGGCCGTATTAACGCGTATAATACACTGTAGCATCCACAATGCGTAGCATCCACCAAGATGCAGTTTGTAGTGCGGATTTAAAATTCTCGCCGACGGGCCCGCCCAGCCTAATTCTCTAACCAGGCCCCTGCATTTAGGATGCCGTAAAATTCACCCCCAAGAAACACGTTAGCAGGGGATGGCAGAAGAGAGCGGAATACATGAAACAACTCAGCCCGCTGGTGGGAATTGTTGGGGTGTAAGTGCACAGGAAGCGGGTGAGCTCCCTCCCCATGATCTCATCGACCTTGCAAAAGCGGCTATCTCTCGCCAGTTTGCAGTAGACAATTTGGCAAGTTGTGAGAATGGGAGAACCCTTCATTGGGACACTCGCCACGGTACAAAAACACAAGTATTTGTTTCTGGAAAACTTGGCGAAGTTGCTTGCGTGTGCCTGATTTGCGATTTTGGTTTCCGGTATAAAGACGACGGAGATATGATGGTCTTCAAGTATGTTGAGTGTCAAATATCTGCGGTTTGCGTAGATGCGACTCACAACATTACTCGTGGCAAGCTTAAGTGAACTCTGGAGAGTGGCAATCGTGGTTTAAGGGTGGGTGGGGGAGAGCGCTCACCTGAGCATTTCACTATGTGCGCCTTGAATGGCAGGCATACGCTACTTCTCCTTAAGGTTTTTCGCGTGAATTCGCTGTGCCACTTTGGTAAAGTAACACTCATTGCAGTTTTCCTGGTCGTGCACGTAGGCGCGACATGCACGGGACAATGGTGTTTGTAGCTTTTCTGGTAGTGTCCTATGTGGTACCACCAAAGACAGAGTGGTGGAGGAGCAGGAACTTAAATTCGGATGGGGTTGCCATCTATAGTGGCCTAGTGGGGAACCCCTTCAAGGGATGTTGGAGTCGACGGGATCGCATGAAAAGCTCTCGTGGTTCCGTTTGTGTGCGGGAGTTTAAGTTTTTGCCATCTTTCACCAACCACCCTCTGCACCCGGCCGAAATATTGTAACTGGCAGAATAGGAGCTCGTCTGGGATTTCCGATAGCACCTTGTAAACCTTCACCGCTATTTCGCAGTGGTTGGGGTTAGTCACTAACCATCGCCTCCCTTTCGCCATGATCTCCAAGTGCGCCGCCAACTGTTGCATGTTTTCTTCTGATGTAAATGCTGCCATTCAAAGGTGGTTGAATTCAGAGGCACTCGATCTCGTGGAAGTCTGTAATGTGGGCGATCGCTGATCCGAAATATTGCACTCAGTACGGCCGCGTGGCTGGGTCACCGTGGAGAAGTGAATTGTTAGACACCTTTCCATTGGGAAGCGGCACGGGGTGGGGTCAGCACGTAGCCGCGGAGAGTGGTTTGGGCCGGTCACGGGAAAACCGGTTCGACGCGACCATGTGCCATGCTTCTGGGGAGCTCTCACTTGACACGACTTGCCCTGATGGGAGCTACGAGACTATTTGCGAAAGGCTATTACCACAGCACAACCACCTTAACAAATTTTGCGCAATTTTTTTATAGGACATTATACTTAACAATAAAGGGGAAGGAATTTTCAACTATTTTGCCAGTATATAAAAACTTAATTCAACCGCGTTGTAAACACTAAAGAGGATTTAATGAATTCATCGGTTTTGATCAGCGGGCCACTTTTTCAAAAAAGTGATGTTGAAATAACGAGGATTACTCTTCATCGCAAAACTTGCTGCGAGAGCATCCTGTTAGGAAAGATCGCGAAACGAAAACACGGTATGAGGCCAGTCAGGTTGGTTATGTCCAACTTTCTCCAATTATTTCCCGATAATCGTCTGCAGTTTACGGAAAATAAACTATTACTTACAATTACTATAGGTGCTCAGTATAAGTTGTATTATATCCGTAATCTCCAAAATTATAATATTTATTTATTGTATATATACACAGAAAGCTTTACTTAAGAAGCACTAGGCAGGAGCGGATAGGTATAATTTATACAAGAAAAAAGAATACGTGTAGTTCTAGAAAACTATGCAAGATAACGCGCATATAACAAGCAAACAAACAAATTTTGTTCACATGGAAAAATAATACAGCAATATAGAATGCAGAAATGGGGAACCTCAAAGGCCACAATTTGTTCACTCAGTATAATATCAAATGAGTGATGAAGGGACGCACCATTGAACCACCATTGAGTCATTTCTGTGCTTCCATGCATTTTTATTTTGTGTTATTGTTCTTTTATCGTATCACTTGGTGTGAATTACGTAGTCGTGTAAATCAGTCTCGTAACTATTATTGAATTATTTCGGTATTTCCCCGTTTTTTTTCCCTACGCCTATCACATTATGTGAAATATCGAAATAGTGTAACTTTGTGTTGTATTTATTTATTTACCCTCACGGCCCGAGGGCGTTACACGGGGGAGTGGGAAATACACAATGCTACACACAAAATCAACAAAACAACAATAAACATTTAAAATAACAGCTTGTTATGAAAACAGGTTGGTTATGGCTGAACGAAAAGCAATCTCATTGCCTATTTTGGCTACGGACCGCACAAGGTGATTCCAACTTGCAGAAGTGCGGCGGACAAAAGAATCCTTAAACCCGTTTGTGCGACACGATGCAACGTGAACTTTGTGCTGATGGTCGATCCCGGACGACATGTAAGATGGACTGGACAATAGCCTGCTTCTGAGAAGGGCATTACAATATTAAATCTTGTTCAACAAGCATAAACGCAGCCTTTTCTGGGATATTCAAGAGGAGGCAAAAATAGGCTTGCTTTTATAGATGTAACACTCGATGGGCGGTGATAATTCGAAAGTATATAACGTGAAGCTCTATTTTGAATGCTTTCTAACTCGCAACAGAGGGACGCCGTGTTCGTATTCAAAACAGTGGCCGCATACTCCAGTTTTGGAAGAAATAATGTTTTATAGAGAAGGATTTTAAGTGCGAATGCACTTTATAAGCGACCCCGAACCTTCCGCCGTCCGCATAGCAACAGCTGCGGGTGCGCGCGCTCTTCGTCTTCCTTAGCAACGGGGGGAGATGGGCGCGCGCTGCCTGGCCGCTGACATGGCACATACCCACGTGGGAGATTGGCCAGGAATAAGTGCGAATGCACTTCTTAAGCGAGCCTGAATTGTCCGCCGCCGTAGTCCGCATAGCAACAGCTGCGGGTGCGCGCGCTCCTCGTCTTCCTTAGCAACGGGGGGAGATGGGCGCGGGCTGCCTGGCCGCTGACATGGCACATACCCACGTGGGGGATTGGCCAGGAATCTCCTCGTCTTCCTTGGCAATGGGGGGAGATGGGCGCTCGCTGCCTGGCCGCTGACATGGCACATACCCACGTGGGGGATTGGTCAGGAATGCACTTTATAAGCGACCCTGAAATCCGGTGACCGCGGTCCGTCCACATAGCAACAGCTGCGGGTGCGCGCGCTCCTCGTCTTCCTTGGCAACGGGGGGAGATGGGCGCGCACTGCCTGGCCGCTGACATGGCACATACCCACGTGGGGGATTGGCCAGGAATCTCCTCGTCTTTCTTGGCAACGGGGGGAGATGGGCGCGCGCTGCCTGGCCGCTGACATGGCACATACCCACGTGGGGGATTGGCCAGGAATCGGGCGTGAGAAGGGTTAATGCACCCGCTTAAAGGAGTACTGACACGTAATTTCAAAGCTGAGATCCGCTCTAGCAATCGAGTACAACGATAACACAAATAGGTGTCTGTGCATGGCACATACCCACGTGGGGGATTGGCCAGGAATCGGGCGTGAGAAGGGCTATGCACCCGCTTAAAGGAGTACTGACACTAAATTTCAAAGCTGAGATCTGCTCTAGCAATCAAGTACAACAACAACACAAATAGGTGTCTGTGAATAAATGCATCTTTCTTTCTTTGTAGTTGTGTGTGTGTGTGTGATCTCTCTTTCGCGAACATTACCGAACCGCGCAAATTCAACTCCTGCATTCGCACTTTCACATTCTTCCCCTCGGGGAAATGCGGGGAATTTTTTAAAGAAGTTGCCTGATTGAAGTTTCTCAGGAGATACCCTAAGGTACGATTGGCGTGGTTAACAACATAATTGATGTGAGTTTTCCAGGGCAGGGTAGGTGATATGTGCACGCCTAGGTATTTATAGGACGGACATCTTCAAGAGGAATATTGTTAATAGAGTAAGACTATGCTTGGATCGTACGTCGAGAAACGCGCATGCTTTTACACTTAGTATTATTGACTTTCATTTGCGAGACCTCGCACCTCTGCAAAACACGGTCAAGATCGGATTGAAGTGTTATAGCGTCAGAACCACTGGAAATTTCTATGCTGATTACGCAATCGTTGGCGAAAAGGCTGATAGATAAAGAAATATTAGTTGGCAAATAATTTATTCATATTAAAACAACAGTGGTCCCAAAACGGAACTTGGTGGAACCCCTGAAAAAACTGGAGGAAAAGCTGAATTAGTGCCATTAACATTTACAAATTGATAACGGTTAGTCAGGAAACAGTGCAACCATGCAAGTACGTTTGGGCCTAGGTTCAGATTTGAAAGTTTGAAACGCAACAATTCGTGAGGAACTATATGATTCATTGATTCTGGGGTTTAACACGCCGACGCAACGCAGGCGATGAGGCGCGCCGTAGTGGAGGGCTCCGGATTATTTTGACCACCTGGGGATCTTTATCGTGCGCCGAAATCTCGTACACAGGGGCGTTTTTGCTTTTCGCCTCCATCAGAAAAGCGGAATTCGTGAGGAACTGCATCAAAGGCTTTACCCAAATCGAGGAATATGCAGTATGTGATTGACCCTCGATCAAGAACAGTATGAAGACCATGCGTAAAGCATATTAGCTTTGTTTCACACGAAAACAATTTTGTGGACCCATTTTGAAACTTATTAAAAATGTATTACTTTCCAAGAAAGTTACAATATGAGAATAAATAACGTGTTTCATTGTCTTACTGCACAGGCTGGTTAATGACACCGGTCAATATTTATTGGGAGAATGTGTGTCGCCAGACTTGTGAAGCGGGATCACCTTCCCGATCTTCCATTCATCCGGGATCCACGGTGTTTCAAGTGACTGCGCAAAAAGTTTGGTCAAGATAATAGAACAGTGCACTTTAGTATTGGCCAAAAATTTGAGTTTATTTTATCAACATCACATGATGACGAAATTTTCAGTTTACCAAATACAGACTCAACGCCATAATTATCAAAAACAATGTGTTCCTTGGAATATGCTTGAGGACTTTCGTAATCAGGGTAGCAGTAAAAATTATTACAGGTATAAAATACAGAAGAAAACACAGAATTAAAAACACTGGCACAATCTTCAGGAGAAACAGCTGTATCATCTGGATATTTAGGCGTTACAGCTACATTGGTGCTTTCAATAATGATGTTCCAGGATTGTTTGGGGTTGTTTATTAGCATATTGGAATGTGTTTTATAAAAGAACGTGTGCTTTGCATCTTTAAGCGCCTCTTTTTATTGGGTAGCTTCAGCTCGATAAGAATCCCAGCGAGTTTTACTGTTCCAAATTTTGGCTGAGCGACACAGCCGTTTTTTCTTGTTGCACATTCTTTTCAGAGACCTACGAAACCATGGTTCCTGGTTGCTAGAGATAACCGTCCTAACCAAAACAAACCTTTCTATTAGAGAGGCGACCTTCTCTCTAAACAAAACCCAGTTATCGTTACAGAGTGCTGCGAAAAATCAATCAAGTAACTATCTAAAAACAGCAAGTTCTCTAGTAATAGAACTGAAATCAGCCTTTTTGTAATGTACAATTTTTTACGGACGGGTTGAACGAGAATGTACGGGAAAATCTAGAGTGAAATGTAAGAGTGAATGATCACCTGATCCTGCTAAATGAGATACAGGAGACACATTTTCCGGCAAAGTAGTTAGTACAAGTTGTAGTGTACTTGATGTCGTCGGTGTAATGCGGGTTGCTTGAGTGACACGCTGACACAGATTGAAATCGGCACACAAAGGAAGAAAGCTCTCGCACTCACTTGAAAAAATGCTAAGTTGGGGAGGTACGTTGGACCAAACAATATTGGGATAATTAGAGTCGCCGACTAAATTATTAGGAACAGTAGGAAAGCGTACGACAATGTTTTTAAGAGCGTCATGCAGTTCACCAACAAATGCGGGTGTGGATTACGGTGGGCAATAACAAACACCCAAAATAATTTTCCTAAAGTACATGTCTATTTCCACCAAAAACATTTCGAAATCCCAAGCAGTATGGACAGCAAAAGAACTGATCTTATCAGGAACTGCGATCAAAACGCCTCCCATCACCTCTGTGCTCTGTAACGACGATGAACATTTAAACTTTTGCTGCAGCTGAAAATTTCACTGTTACTTACTTTCGAAGACAGCCAAGTTTATGATATCGGATAAGTTTACACGATAAGTTTACAATACCAATACGATACGATAAGTTTACAATACCAAATTACGATATCGGCATCACTTGAATCAATAACGGAGTTGAGATCTTCGCGTTTCGGCACAACCCTCCTTATGTTCGTAAAAAGAAACGAGAGCTGTATGCTTTGCGCATGCGCTTGTCCGCTGCCCCTCATTGATCGCTATCGTTCCTCCAGAGCAGCCGATGAATCAGTTCCATTATCACCTTTAAAGGTTCACGTAGACGGCACGTTGCGGGAAAGATGTTCATACCCTCTGTTATCGTTATGGCTGTAGCCATAGCATTTGTCGTTCATGTGAAGTGTTTTGTACCGTAGTTTGAATCCGCGCTTGCTACTTTTGCAGAATTCAACGAGTTTTTTCTTGCTTGACGCGTTGCAAACAAATAATCTTCATTAATACTCATACTTTCATTCTGAAGTATTGCACTTGAAAGCAATACCATCTGTTTCAACTTGAAAGAGGAAAATTTTACAACCACTGGCCTTTCTTGCACATCAGAAAATACCCCCATTCTATAGGCTCGTTGTATCATGTCTATAAAAACCGGTAGCTTCAATGTCTCAGAAATTGGATTAAGAACTTTATTTTCCGCATCCTCGCATTTTTCTAATAGCTCATCTTGTAAGCCATTAAACCAAAAATTTTCTCGTCACAATCTATCTTCAAGTTGCAATTGTTTTGTTGTTTTGTTGTCCTGCCATTTCGGTAGGTGTGAATCATTTCTTAACGTAAATTCCTACTGCTCGTGTAACTGCCGTACAGTCATTTCTGTTTATACAGCTTCTTTTTTAGTGTTCAGAACTATTTCCGTTCGTGCTGTTTATTTACAATTCTCCTTCTTAAATACGGCTTGGGTCCCTGCACCGTGCTTCGTTCAGGGTGCTAGGCTAAGTCGAGGCCTCTGTCGAACACACCATCGATACCGAGAGTCATCCTCACTTACGATAACTCGCTACCGTGGTTGTCCCACTGAACGCCGCGTAGAATATTAAATAGTCTTTGACATGCTCGAGAAAGGTGTGATTCAATCATCCACAAATCTATGGGTGTAACCGGTAGTGATTGTGAAGGGGAAAGATGCCTGCTGTTTGTCGCTGCACGCCTGTCATTAAAGATATAGTTCATATTTGTTCAGTGGTTTCAGAATAATGCACACGCTCTCTTGTTTCAGCTTGCGAAAACAAACTACCTTCCCTTTGACATTCAGAGGTTTGAAATAAAGCATACGTTGTCTTGTTTTAACAGGTGAAAGCAAACTACCTTCCCCTAAAAGCACATTGTTTCAATCTCTGCCCGAACATCTATTGAAGATAGGATCTCGTGGCCGGGGGTGCCGCTTTGATCTGGTGTCCATAGATAACTGCGTGGCCTCGTTGACTGACTGACCTCGTTGGTAGTCTGCGATCGCTTAGTTGAACTATTGTGACTTCAAATGACCATTGCCAATGTTACGGCACGCCTGTTTGGAGCCTGCCTGTTCCTCGGCTTGGAGGGGGCTGTATCCGCAGATTAAGATTCTACGCCCGACGAAGGCTGCATAATGGTGCATAAAGGATGAGAAGATATTAAACAATGCTAAACGATGTACTTCGCATCAATTCACTTTATTGATTCTAATGTTTTTATATGTTTAGATGCTTCCTACAGCCTTACCTTACACACACACACACAGACACAGACGCACACACATACATATATATATATATATATATATATATATATATATATATATATATATATATATATATATATATATATATATATATATATATATATATATATTTATATAGTAAGTAAATGAGGGGTTCGTTGAGGAAATACAGAAAGATAGGTCAGCAGTCTACAACGCCAAAGGAGGCATAGGGGTGTGGTTAGGCTCTTTTTCTTTTTCACTACGGTTAATGAAGTAAACATTTTTTTAAATATACAGAAGAAAGAAAGAAAGAAAAACACGCGCCCAGAGTGGGGACCGAACCCACGATTTTCGATTACATGTCGAATGCCTTACCAATTCGGCTATCTGGGCGACGGTGTTCTCCTTCACTTTCTCGGCAATTTATATTTACTAGAATTGTATCTGACGCTTGAGGGTGGTAGCCAGCTCCACTCTGACTACACGGGGAGAAGGGGACCTTCTTTTCAACCCCCGGGGCGTGACTCGAATGTCTACAGCCTGTCATGAGCGGGTAACTGACGGGTAACTGACGGGTAACTGACGGTCTCGGTTCTGGCAGCCTTGGTGCCTAGGTAGCATAAGAGGGCTTCCCGTCAGTTACCCGCTCATGACAGGCTGTAGACATTTGAGTCACGCCCCGGGGGTTGAAAAGAAGGTCCCCTTCTCCCCGTGTAGTCAGAGTGGCGCTGGCTACCACCCTCAAGCGTCAGATACAATTCTAGTAAATATAAATAGCCGAGAAAGTGAAGGAGAACACAGTCGCCCAGATAGCCGAATTGGTAAGGCATTCGACATGTAATCGAAAGGCGTGGGTTCGGACCCCACTCTGGGCGCGTGTTTTTCTTTCTTTCTTTCTTCTGTATATTTAAAAAAAATGTTTACTTCATTAACCGTAGTGAAAAAGAAAAAGAGCCTAACCGCACCCCTATGCCTCCTTTGGCGTTGTAGACTGCTGACCTATCTTTCTGTATTTCCTCAACGAGCCCCTCATTTACTTACTATATTATTCTGCGAAAGCCTAGCGAGGGTCGGTTCTGGCAGCCTTGATGCCTAGGTAGCATAAGAGGGCTTCCCGTCAGTTACCCGCTCATGACAGGCTGTAGACATTCGAGTCACGCCCCGGGGGTTGAAAAGAAGGTCCCCTTCTCCCCGTGTAGTCAGAGTGGCGCTGGCTACCACCCTCAAGCGTCAGATACAATTCTAGTAAATATAAATAGCCGAGAAAGTGAAGGAGAACACAGTCGCCCAGATAGCCGAATTGGTAAGGCATTCGACATGTAATCGGAAGGCGTGGGTTCGGTCCCCACTCTGGACGAGTGTTTTTCTTTCTTTCTTTCTTCTGTATATTTAAAAAAAATGTTTACTTCATTAACCGTAGTGAAAAAGAAAAAGAGCCTAACCACACCCCTATGCCTCCTTTGGTGTTGTAGACTGCTGACCTATCTTTCTGTATATATATATATATATATATATATATTTTTTTTTTTTTTTTTCTCCACTTTCTTATTTTCCAAATTCTTTATCTTGATGTACTACATCCTCCCCTTTGCTTTCCGAGGTTGTCTTGACTGCCAATTCTTATTTCTATATATATATATATATATATATATATATATATATATATATATATATATCTATGTAGCGAATCAGAATAGGAAATGAGGGGCTCGTTGAAAATAACACAGAAATAAGGGTTGGCAGTCGAGAAAACCTCGGAAAGCAAAGGGGAGGATGTAGTACATCAAGATAAAGAATTTGGAAAATAAGAAAGTGGAGAAAAATATATATATATATATATATATATATATATATATATATATATATATATATATATATATATATATATATATATATATATATATATATAGGTTTTCTCGACTGCCAACCCTTATTTCTATATATATATCTACATATACATACATACATATAGTCTGGAAACATAAAAACTCAGACAGAGCGCGAAAATAAAGAAAGTAGAGACAAAGACACACGAGAAAGACATTAACAATAAACATTTATTGGCATTTCAGGAACAGGACTTCCTTTCTTGAGAGTACAGAATAGGTTGGTTTCAGTGTTATATATATATACAGAAAATGTAGCAAGGGTGAGGGCAAAACAAAGGAAGGGAGGGTTTGTAAAATGGGGTCATGGTTGGTGGGCTGCAAAAGAATGAGTAGAGTGAAGAGGAGAGGGAGGGACAAAAATAAAAATAAAAGTATAAAAAGGATAACAAGAGCCCACATTCACGCGATACGAACATGAGAAAAACGAGCGAACAGGAAAAAAAACAACGAGGAAAAAATGACAAGGTAATTCCCCCCCCCTCCCTCATGGCCACCGGGGTGAAAGAGGGGTCAAAACAAGATAGGCCCGTGCACGTGTTTGACATCGGCAAAACAAATCAGTCACGCGGAACAAAAAAGTTTCAATGAAGATGATTGAAACATGGGACACTTGGCTTCTGTTGGTGGGAGCCAAGGGGTGCGCGAAAAAGAAGTGGGACAGGCACTTTCGGCAGGAAATGAGTGTAAATTGGAACACAAAGAACAGAAAAAAAGACGAAGACACGGTCACATAAGTCGTAAAAAGACAGGAAACAGAAGGCACGCGCACGTGTATGACGCAGCACTGGGCGGTATGCGTCTGGCCGGCGCATGATACTAGTTCAGGGAACGCCGAGTCCGTCAGTAACATTATTAGCAAACAGCAATACAAAAAAGAAAGGGGAGAGGAAAGCAATCAAACACTCGCGTGCACAAATTATTTACAAAGTGATAATGTCAAAGCTAAACATAGTACCGCAGCCTTCTACCCAGAGCATAACATCCAAACTTGCATGTCAAATTTGGGGTAATGAAGCCATTGTGCTAAAAAAGCGGTGCTAGCACGAAACTATAACCATTTAGGGGGAGGGGGGGTCACCAACTGATGGCGGAATATTATGGGGGAAATGGGAGCAATGCAGCCGAAATGTTAATCGAACGAAAGACACGTGAATTTCCCATAACTTTCATTAGTGTCAAACGACGCTAACATAAACTTATAGATAAAGTAGGACTCACAAACCTCGTGATCGTTATGCGTTTTAAAACTAGATTCAGCAATTGTGGCCTTCAATTGTTCAAAAGAATTACCGGGAGTGTTAACATGTTTTGATAGAGGCAAAGAACGGCAGGTTTTTGCATGAGAGCGGTGATTGTTGAACCTCAAACGAAAGGGTGTTTCAGTCCGGCTGATGTATTGTTTGCCGCAGAGGGTGCATTCCAGCAGTTATAAGGCGTTGCCGGAATCACAGTTAAAGTTCTCTTTTACATTAACATAATAGTTTGAAGCTGTGCTGGCGCTCCGCTGTGTGCTGGTCATTTGTGGGCATACCTTACACGGTGGTTTGTTACAGGCCATGCAAACACTAGTCTGTGGGCGGCTGATTCTGGATTTGGTGAGAACGTCGCCCGAAGTCTTGCGGCGTCTGTAAACAACGCGTGGTGGCTTGGGAAATAATATTTGTAGGCGCTCAGTTTGAAGAACGGTATTGTGATGTTTCCTTAGTTTATGCAACTTTGGGAGAAGAGGCCGGATTGGTCAAAACGAGGTTTGTTAGTAGATTCGGGTTTGGAGCTTTTTTATGAAAAATTCCCCCGCATTTCCCCGAAGGGGAGTATGAGGAAGTGCGAAGCACGGGGTGATGCTATGAGGGGGAGTTTGTTGAAGTTTGGTGGCATTTTGCCCGTTAGTTACATTTACAACCCCATCGTGATCACGTTCGGCTTAACGCGCCTCGTTTGTCCCTCTGCGGAAATCTTGGTGAATTAACGTGTATGTTCGAGAGGAGGAGCGCACCGCACCGCAGCGCACCGCAGCTGCGAAGCGCCGACCGGAGTGAAGGGAGAGGAGGGGCAGTCACGTGAGAGAATGCAGAACTAGCGGGTTTGTAGTATCACGTGTACACCACGAAGTTATCAAGCCGCTATAACGCCGCTGAGTCGCCAACGCACGCCGCTGACGACGTAGTTTGAATGCGTTAAAGATATAAGGCGCGTTACTAACACTGATATCAACGTCGCGTCCGTGGCTTAGTTTGCACTTCCGGTCACCGTAGCGTACGGACGCGGAATCATGAGCTCCGAAGGAGCGGCGATAACGGCCCAGTCTGGCCGCGGTAACAGGATTTCTGCCAACGACTCCCACGATTATCAAGTGCTCTTGCCCCAGTTGCCCACCGGTCAGTCTGTTTTGAATACTGTGTTTCTGTATGCCGACATGCGTGCACGCCCTTATCGTGTCGAGGACTTTCGAGACGCTTTGACGCGTCTCGCTTTGCTTGCCGACGTGGTGGCATTGGGGGCGTATCAAATGAGTCACGTTGGGCCGTGACTTTCAAGTCAGCGGAAGGCGTCAAAAAAGTGTTAGCCCAGAGTGACGTAAAAGTGAAGGACCGCCGGTGCATTGTGATAGACCCTTCAAACCAGGAAGTTCGGCTGAAGCTTCACTGGCTTCTTTACAATGTGCCGGATGAAGATGTTTGCGCTGCGTTCGCTCCCTACGGACGTGTCGTTGAAGTGCGCAAGGAGCGTTGGCGTGTCGACGGCATACGGGATAAGGGCTCAACTCTGCGGTCGGTGGCTCTTAAGTTGAAACCGGGAGTGACCATGGACGATCTGCCGCATGAACTCCGAGTTGGGGGGATAAGGCTCTCGTCGTTGTCGCCGGAAGGGCCCCCCAGTGTTTGCGCTGCAACACCAAGGGCCATATCCGGCGCGACTGCAAAGTGCCGCGCTGTTCCTCCTGCCGCCGCTACGGGCATGAGGCAAGTGCGTGCGTCAAGACGTATGCCAGCGTCACCGGGCCGACGAGGGAGGAAGACCTTCGCGAAAACCTCATGGACGAGGCGGACGCGGAGGAGACTGCAGCCGGAACCACTGGTGAGGCGGCAACGGAGCAGGACCCGGTGGGAAGGGTTGAGGCCGAGGCTGGTCGGAGCGCTCCTGAAAAGGAGCAGCCTGGTGAGCTGAAGACGCCTCCCCCCAACTCCTCGTCGAGCAAGGATAGTGGCACCAAGGTGGTTCGTCAGGAGACACCGCCGGCTCCCGCAGTGGACGACGAACTCATGGAAAGCGTCAGCGTGAGAACAACGTCACCGGCCAGGGCACCGATGAGTCCAGCAGCGGTGAGCCGCCAGCGAAGGTGGTTTTGGGGCGACGTGTGGGCTACAAGTCCAAACCAAGCGTTCCCCCCGACCGGCCTACGCCGCCTGGAAAGCCCACGTAGGACTGGACTGGTACTCCGAAACGTTACTATGCATGCCATTCTACTGGGTTGGTGTGCACTACAGTATCGAGGCAGGGGGGGTGTGTTGAGTTCGGGGATTAGTGGTTACATAGCTTAAGGCGTCCGTTCATCTTTCATTAGTGTTCCGTTCACCCCATAATTTGCGTTGTGCCACCTTGAATGTACGCGGATTGTCTGAGCGTAAGCGTCAGAACCAGTTGTACAGGCTTATCAACGAGAAAGATTTAGACGTGGTAGCCTTACAAGAAACGAAAGTGGAGAGCGAGCAGAGCACAGAAAGAATGGTGAATGTGTTCAGTTCACGATATCACGTCTGTGTAAGCCACGCGGTGGGCTTATCGGCAGGATGCGCACTTTTATTTCGTCAGAGTTGCGGCGTTGTTATCCAAAATGTAACGTCCAGTGTGTCTGGCCGGTTTGTTGTATGCGATTTATTGTTATCGTCGCGAGAGTGGCGAATTATATGTGTGCATGCGCCGACTAAAGCGGATGAAAGGAAAGTCTTCTTTCAAGACTTAAGGCCGTGGTTTGGTACAGAGCGGGCTATTGTATTTCTAGGGGATTTTAACTGTGTGTGCTCTGCTCGAGATAAATCCAGTTGTACACCGTTTCGTGATGGTAGCACAATTGCACTGAGCGAAATCGCAGCAGATTTCTGTTTAGAGGATGTGGGGGATGCCTTAGATGGCACAGGAGCGGTACATTTTACTCATTTTCAAGGTGTGAGTCATGCGCGTTTAGATAGAGTCTATGTATCCCTTGACCTTGTACCAGAGTGCGCAGAGTATAATGTTACGCCTGTGTCTTTTAGTGACCACTGCCTGGTCTCTTTCTTGATTGGTAAGCGAAAAGAAAATGGGAACAAGTTTAACTGGAGCCTGTTGAAAATGAATCGCCAATTATTGAAGGATGAAAAATTTGTACTAGAGGTCACTGAAAAGATTAGAACATTAATGGAACAGAAAAATTCTAGCTGTGCCGCTAAGTGGGAGAGATTCAAAAAAGAAATTAAGCTGAAAGCCTTGGAACGGTCAAGTGCCTTACATCATGATAAAACAAAAAAAGAAGCCCTGCTCAGACGAAACCTAGAAACCCTTTTAGCACTAGAGAGCCAGTCACCGGGACTGTGTAAGGATGATATTAAAACCGTGAAACAACAGTTGGAGTCTATCGAAGAAGTAAGGTACCATGGGGCAATAGTCCGAGCCAGAGCGGAGAAGTTTTTGCTGGGTGAAGCATCAACCAAGCGAGCTCTTTGCTCTGAAAAACGTCACACCACCAGAAACACAATCAGTGAAATAGAGTTCAACGGGCATGTATCAAGTGACCAGAGAATAATATCGAACGCCTTTTGTGAGTATTACGATAGTTTGTTTGCATGTCAACCGGTAAACGTAGACCGGTTTAGGGAAGATTTTATGCGTTTCTTGCCGGTCATTGACGACGAGGTTAAAGATAGACTGGAAGTTTCAATTACACCTGATGAAGTTAAGAAAGCAATTGACGATTTAAATCCGGGCAAGTCTCCGGGACCAGACGGGTTGTGCGCAGCGTTTTACAAAGTGTTTCGTGATGACCTCAGTATAATATTGTGTGAACTCTATAAGTAAGCATATGGGCGGGATAGATTGCCACCATCTTTCTCAAGTTCGCACACTGTGCTCATACCTAAAACAGATGACAGGGATGAACTAAAGAAGGTCACAGCGTATAGGCCTATCACGTTAACTAACGTCGATTATAAAATAATAATGAAAATTCTAGCAGGGAGGTTACAGATGGTGATAACAGATATAGTGGGGGAGCACCAAACATGTGGTATAAAAGGAACATCTATAACAAGTAATATACACGCAGCGAGAAGCATCCTAGAATGTTGTGACAGTATGGACTTAATTGTAGCCATGCTAAAAATAGACCTCGAAAAGGCCTTTGATAAAGTCTCTCATGAAATGCTTTTTAGCATCTTGGAACAAGTAAACTTGGGAAGAATAATAGCGGGGGGTGTACAAATGGCTTATAAAGGGTGTTCGACAAGTTTGGTTATTAACAAGTCGGTGTGTCGTCCAATCAAGGTCACACGTTCGGTTCGCCAAGGGTGCCCGCTTTCGCCTTTACTTTTTTGCTTATACATTGAGGCCCTCTGCGCAAGCGTAAATAACAACAACAGTATTCATGGCTTTCGGTTGCAGGCATGTGAGGTCCGTGTACTTGCCTATGCAGACGACATTGCTTTTTTGTGCCGTGTTAGAGAAAGTATCAGTAGCGCCATTAAAATACTTAATTCCTTTTGTGAATATACTGGAAGTTCCGTAAATTGGAAAAAGTGTCTGGGGTTCTGGCACGGGTGCTGGGACTGGACACCCAGTGTGTTTGAAGGTGTCAGCTGGCAAGTTACGCCTGCGAAGTATCTAGGTGTCCCGCTGGAAAATTACCGCGACAGCGAGCCGTACTGGCGAAGCCAGACAGCGGCGTTGCGAGAGAAAGCGGAAAAGTGGAAGGGAAAGGGAAAACGTTGTCTGTGTTTGCACGGGCGACGGTATGTAATGTGTTTCTGTTCGCTAAACTGTGGTACGTTTGGCAAGTTATTCATTGTTCGCGTGCAAATGTACAAAGGTTACATCGTGTATGTGCTGTTTTTATCTGGGGCTCGACCTGGGAACGGACGAGTAGAACTAATCTTTTCAGACGTGTGCGTGATGGTGGTTTGTCACTATCGCATTTTTTCTGCGACAAGTAGTCAATAGATTTTATTTTTTGCGTGAGGTGAAGGACCCCCTACTTCGCACTGTAATTCAGGTTAGGTTAGGTAGATTTCTGCCTCAGTTTGTTATTACGTCATCTTTGTGTTATACCGGAGGACTTCACGGATATCTAAAGGAAGTCGTACAGGCAACACAATTTGTATGTTCGCGTTTTTCCAAGGAGTATTTGACTTCAGTGTCGAAGAAGAAGTTGTACAAAGATCTCGTTTAAATCTGCTTTCCTGTGCCACTATACAGATCCATGTTTCGAAGTGGACCAGGACAAAATGTTTTGAAACGTGTAAAAGCAATGGTTGTTCCGCCGGGTGTTAAAACGTTTTTCTTTAAGCTTCATGTTGGTGTGCTCCCGGTTAAAACGTGGATGATTGAGAAGGGTTTGTTCGTGCCCTGGGGAGCAGACTGCTGGCTATGTAAGAAGCCGGAAACTGTTGAACATGTATTTTTGGACTGTTGGGATGCGGTGATTTTGTGGGATGTACTTCAGAGAACTTTGAAAAAGGAACTCCCCTTGGATCCTCATGGTATAAGGTTCCTGGCAGTTGAGAACGATAATGGAGTGCCTTACGACCTATTGATGTTGCTGGTCCTCCACGGAATATGGAGGTCTCGATTGGCAGCTCGTTACTCGGACGTTGATGGACGGCCCGCGAGGCAGTATTTCTGTGAAAGCGTTCATCGCATTGTAGAAATGTGGAAGGGTCAACCTTGTACACCCGAGTGGCTGCAGGAAGTAGAGAAAGTGTTGTCTATGCCCCGTTTTTAGACATAATACGCTGGCTTAGGCAAAGCTAGCGTTTGTTATCTGTAGCACGTTTTTGTGATGTCTGAAACCGGTAATAAAGAAAAAAAAAAGCGTCCGTGGCTTAGTCGGTAGAGCGTCGCGCTGCAGCCGCGAAGTCCGCAGATCGAAACCTGGCGCCGGATGCTGTTTTTTTTTATATAGTGTAGTGGCCTGGCTGGCGCGCCGAGAGAGGGTGTTGCGAGCTGGAGAGTAGTAAAGGGGCTTTAGGAGAGTAGGCGAGGGGGAAGAGGAGGCGCTATGCGAGCGCGACGATTCAGGCTCGCTTAAGAAGTGCATTCGCACTTATTCCTGGCCAATATCCCACGTGGGTATGTGCCATGTCAGCGGCCAGGCAGTGCGCGCCCATCTCCCCCCGTTGCTAAGGAAGACGAAAAGCGCGCGCACCCGCAGCTGTTGCTATGCGGACGGCGGAAGGTTCGGGGTCGCTTATAATGTGCATTCGCACTTAAAAATGGTGTGGTTGAGTCTGTTATCTCGTGTAATCGCGTGATCAAACACCCGCTCAGGGTATTTTTGATTCATGAGTGGTTTTAAGTTCTGTGCAGTTAGAATTGAAATCCGCCTGGCTTGTGCAGATTCGCCTAAAGCATCCGTAAACTTTAATTTTTATTGATCTATTTCTCGTGTGTCTCGGTCTCTACACAACTATGTATCAATATATATATATATATATATACATATATATATATATATATATATATATATATATATATATATATATATATATATATATATATATATCGATTTAGAATAGGAATTGAGGGGCTCGTTGTAATAAGACAGAAATATGAATTGGCTGCCAAGAAAACCTCGGAAGGCAAAGGGCAGGATGTGGTAGGTCATTGAAACAGATAAAAAATTTAGAAAGAAGGAAAGTGGAGGAAAAATGCCAGCCAGGTGGTATCCGAATCCACGACCTCCAGAATACCGGTCTGGTGCGAAGAACAATACACTACCGGCGGGGCGATATTCCCTTCCACTGAATGGGGTATTTATGTCAATGTATTTTTTCACTGTGCTTGGGGGTGGTAGCCAGCGCCACTTCATTTTTTCTCCACTTTCTTTCTTTTTAAACTCTTTATTTCTTTCAATGACCTACCACAACCTCCTCTTTGCTTTCCGAGGTCTTCTTGGCTGCCAATTTTTATTGCTTTCTTATTACAACGAGCCCCTGAATTCCTATTCTGATTCGCTACATGCATAGCGAGGGCCTCTGTTCTGGCAGTCTTGGTGCCATAAGAGAATTCAACGCTGGCGGACCACTCTCGACATGTCGTAGACACTCGAGTCACGGCCCGAGGGTTGAAAAGAAGGTCCTCGTCACCCCGACAAGTCGGAAAGGTGATGGCTACCACCCCCAAGCACAGGAAAAAATTACATTGACATAAATACGACAGAAAGTGGAGGGGAATATCACCCCGCCGGTAGCGTAGTGGTCATCGCACCAGACCGGTAGTATGGGTTCGGATTACACTTGGGGGGCAATTTTTCTCCACTTTCTTTCTTTCTAAATTTTTGATCACTTGGAATGACCTACCACATCCTCCCCTTTGCTTTCCGAGGTTTTCTTGGCTGCCAATCCTTATTTCTCTCTTTATCTTTCTCTCTCTCTCTCCCTCTCTCTCTCTCGCTCTCTCTCTCTCTCTCTATATATATATATATATATATATATATATATATATATATATATATATATATATATATATACACACACATTTAAATATATTCTTGTTTTGAAAACAAGTATATATATGACATGGAAACGTTATGCCAAAAACAACATAACAGCGCAATGCGGGTACAAAAAAACATTATTTAGCATTAAGGCGCCTGTCACCTAAAAACGTTCGGGCCATTTTGTGGGCAAATAAATTTTCTGATTGTTGAAAAGGAAGACCGCCGCAAACTTCCAAATGCCAAGGACCCTTGAGATATCGTGGTTGGTTCAACCATCTAATTCACCTGAACCGGCCCACTAATTCCTTTTCTCCAAATAACCAACACACCAGTTTCACATATTCGTAATATTTCACCCATTCATTTACCTAATCCAGCAAAGTCTACCCGCTAATCCACGTTAATATACGTAAATAATGCGCCCTTGGATTTAAGGTTCAGCAATTTTAGATAATATAAAACTGCTGTAGCATCTACATTAAAACTGGAGATGACAAGGCGTCAAGGTTGTTTCAGTTATCATGCTCTGTTAAAGTAGTTAACAAGAAACAAGGACACTGAAGAAGTGCCAGTGCATAAAGTACTGCGAGTTCTTCAGTCTCGCTGTTATTTTATATAATTGCCTAGTGAAACTGTAATAACTGCAAGGTGTAGATTTATATTTGATGGGGTCCCTAAAGTCCTTCTTACGGGTCAGGGATGCACTTAGGTTAACCGCACATACAAAAGGTATTGCGTTATTGTTACGTGGTGGCATGACAAAGTTGAGATGAACCATGAGTGAAGATGAATCGATGTGTTCAGAACATGATGAGATTTATGTAAAAGCATTCTTGGCGGAGCCAGCGACGCTGAGTGAATGCTGCATGCGGGCCTACGCCACCGACAGCGTCTACTTTCCATGTGGGTACACGCCATAGAATGTAGCTCGGTGTGAAAAAGGGTGGTGAAGAAGCTCGCATGCTCGTAGTTTTGTCGCCGTATTTGGAACACCCTTGGTACTCGCGCTTTGCGCACCTTGGCTACCTAGGCAATTCCTTAATAATTGCCCCTTTGTGTGTGGAGCCATCTTGCGTCTCCACAACAATATGAAACTCCGTGCACTTATGAACTATGAAGAATGAGTCATGATATGTTGCCTCTGAATATCAAATCAAATCATTTCTATTTGCCATCATACATGATAGATGGGAGGGTGGCGGGAAAAACGATGCCCACAGGCAGCTTGACCAGCACACAGCCCTATTTATTTGGTTCAGCGCAGCATCACAGTAGCACATCAGTACAGAACATGTAGGTGACATTATAAGTGAACTGATCGCACTAAAAAAACCCTTTTCATTCCTTGTTAGAAGGAGAAGGAAAAGAAAACACGAACAATAAAAGAAGTTCCAGTGACCAGAGAAAAATGGGCATGGCGAGAAATCACACGTAAACGAAGGCACGAAACTTGGGTATTATACATAAGCCGGATATTCCGGTAAGAACAAGAAAAAAAAAACCATCTACTTAGTAGGCCTTTAAAAGAGACGGTAAAGGGTAAGATAAACGCTGTTGACCGGTATTTAGACGAGGAGTATGTTCTAACAAGATTTCTGTATAGGGTAGTTGGGTAGTGTGGAACTCGTTCTTGCAAAGTTGCAAGGCCCTGTGCGTTCTAACATAACTCATTCTAAATGCAAACGAAATTCGGTTACATGGGCAGTATCTAATGCAAACTGATAGTATGCTCTTCTCTAACCACCAAGTCATTTTGATTGCGCATAGATCATTCTTTTAAAGTTAGTTACACAAAATATCGCACTGTATCATATTAAAAATTGTTTATTCCTAGAATTACGTGGCAGTAGAAACGCCTCCCACGGTCCCAACTGCATACTAACAACATTGACCAGTTTACGAAAACATTTTGTGATTACTTCACCTCTGTCTAGCTTGTAATCTTTTTTCCGCCGTGTTTGTTTTCCTTCAAATGCGTTATTTCTATTTTCATGTCATTTTCAGTGTGATAGCTTTCCATGGTAGATGCAATACTTGCGTACATTTGTGTTAATCCTTTGAATATATCTGCGCACCGCACCATATTTACTGTTTTAGTGTTTTTGTATATTGCTGCATATGTGTAGAGTGTTTGTACAGTTTGACCATCTTTAGACATAAAGATGTACCACTCCCCTCAATAATGCCCTCTGGGTCATTAGGGTATCTGAAATGAATAAATTAATAAGTAAGTATATAACAAAACTTTACTTTAAATGGAGGAAAGCAATAAGAAGAGACCCTGATGGGTTGTGGGACTAAAGACTATGCAAAACGTTTGATGGTGCTTTTGGTCGAGTGGTAAAAATACCTCCAGCGGCAAGGTGGGGAATCATTATCAAAAACTAAAAATTTCAGTTGGGAAGCCCCGGAAAGGGTTCGCAACGGTTCGTTTTATCTGTTCCGGTTCGGGATCAGTTCCAAAATGACAGAAAAAGTACGTCTTCGGTTTGGTACTAATTCCTTGTGAAAATTTCGGTATGGTTCCTATTTTCGGTTTGGTTCCGGTTTCGTGTCGACACCCTGCTTGTGCCTAATACATGGAAGCAGGCACGCAAACACACGCACTTACGAAGTCGACTGTCTTCGTCATCATTACGGCTTCAAAGTTGATTATCATGCTTGCCATCCCTATGACCATAATGAGAATGTTAGAGTGCCGCTCTTCGTCGGCGGCGATTGCTCTACGGCGTGGATTGCACAAGTAACAATACATCCGGCATGAGTACGATAGCATGGATATTTCCCTTTCTTGTATACCATGGTCCCGGAAGGCAAAAAAATTTCCAATGTCAGCGCTGTACTCTTGTGTCGTGCGTCCCTGTGTGCAGTGCATGTACGTCTAGATCTGTTTTCGGCACACATTCGCACTTTCGCACACTCGTGCTGTGATTGCAAATTGTATAATGGGGCACTACTAAATGACGCACTTCGTGCAACCTCTCCCCACCACATACCGTTTCAACAGATGTTTACGTACAGCGCTCACTGAAGTCCAGAGTAGCTGTATGCCTCCCTCTGCGCCTTTACCTTCCCCTACTCCGCTGCGAGTGTTTTCGGGCGCCAGGTAATCAGATACAATTTCAGGCTGATCGCTGGTGCCCAGCCCGAGAACTGTGTACACGGCCCATCTTTTCGCTTTGTTTTTTATATTTAGGGCCTGGGCAACTGGTCCAGTTTGGAATGCCGTGACGAGATTTCTGGTCTCTAACAACACTGCAAGACACCACTGGGACGGGTTTTGCAGTTATTTTTCACCAGCACTTCCTAGAGACCACCTTTTTGTGTTGAACGCACTTTGTATATGTGCACCACTTTGGCCGCGTGTATGGCGTCAGTGTCCACGATCTCAGTTAAAAAGTTGGTGTATGGTATTGATGTATGTTACCTTGTTTTGGTTCAAGTGTTATTGATGTATGTTACCTTGTTGTGGTTTACGTTTTGCGAGTAGGGGTCAGCGTACGTCCTTCCTGTATCCCGAGCCGCTTTGCAACGCGGCGGCAGAGTGCATTCTTTACCTCCCACCGCTTTCACTCGGACGGGGGCTGCTTGAGAGGAAAATTGCCCAGGAGTTGTGCCCGGCGCCTAAAGCCGGCAGCGGCGGCGGCGATGCTTTGCTTGTTCCCCCACTGTTGTTGTTGTCGGCTGAGGACGATGCCGGGGCGCGGGGCGGCGCGACACGCCGAGTGCCTCCGTCGTTAGCGGGACGAGACGTCGCCGTGTTGATCTATGCTCCACGCCGTTTGACAGCGGACGCGGCGCGCGTTCGTGGCGGCTAACCTGAGGAGCTGTCCTTGTCTAGTAGTACTAGCCCTCAGTAAGCCAGGCGCCGGCGATGGCGGCGCGGTAACGTTCAGTGGCCGTCAGGGCGTTGACTGTTCCCTTCCGTGAGAACGTCTTTCCTCGACCTAAGGGGGCAGTGGGGTGAGGAGGTTACGGGATCTAGGCAGGACCAATGGGGCGGAGGAATAGTCGGGGCGAATGGAGAGTACCTGTGTTCTTGGCTGTGATTGGGCAGCATATGAACTTGTGATTTGTATATGCTGTGTTTGATGTGGATCGGGGGAATTTCGGGGGAGACGGCGGTGGGACGACACGAAGGACTGTTGTGTTGGTGCACGCCGGGGTGAACGCCGTCGTCTCACGCACTGTTTACATCCCTGACTCTCCGTACATTAACGTCTACTGCCACTGGAATAGGCTTCGTTGTCTTCGACTGAAACACCTGTTCTCGGATCATCGAGGGGGCGCCAATTCAAGAACAACGGAATTACCAACAATCCGTCTATCCATCTTCAACTGTCTTCCCAAGCAGTTCCTTCTTTTTCCTCTTTTCCGGGACCCTTTTAACTGCTACGTCTGGACTTATTTTCGCTAGGCAATCTTGCACCGCCAATGAGAAGCACGAATCCTTGGCCGGCATCAGGTCCAGCCCGAGGCAAACAGTCATTGCTCTCTCCTTCACGGTTTGCTGCCCTTGCTGCCCGCCTCTGTGCATATACTTGGATAGTATCAAAACCCTAAAATGTTAATTGACCTTGTTGAACGCCTCTTTTAATGCGCCGCCTTCTGCCCTAGTACATTCTGTAGCCCTGGTTGCACCGGTGGTGCCGTCTTTCCCTCGAATGTTACAACTATCTTGCGTGAACAATTCTCTTCTTCTTGTCCCTTTTTTGCAGTAAAAACTTAGACAAATTGCGGCTGGCTCGCAAAGCGCGAAGAGATGTGAGCGTTATTTACAAAAGTTAAGCCGGCAACTGTGGCATGAGTTTTGCAGAATGGTAGATGTCCACAAACCATTCTCGACGATTTAGCGCATTATAAAAGTTTTGCGCACACTAAGCCAGCAAATGTGTCTTTTCGAAACGCTGTCGTTAAACGAAGGCTTATCACAAAACAAAGCTGTTGAGGAGTATTTTCGGCTCATATCTGCAGTATCCATGGCGCAACTATTTCCTCAATGTCTCCCCGACGTAACGCCACCAAACGATGTAGCCTCAATGGACCTTCCGTTTTCTATTCGCGAGCTCGACACGGCCATCTCAAATGTAAAGAAATGTTCGTCTCCAGGTCATGTTCGTATCCAGGTCACCCTACGAAGCAATTTCCCATCTGTCTCACCATTCCCGCCTACGCCTTCTAGAATACTACAACTCAACGTGGCTCTGTGGTAGTGTTCCTCCAGAATGAAAAATTGCTAAAATTACTACAATCCTAAAACCTGGGAAGCAACCGACAAGATTCGAATCATTCAGGCCTATTGCATTACTAAGGTGCATTGGAAAAATCACAGAAAAATGACATTTAGGCGAAAACCTGGTACTTGGAAAGCAGAAACCTTTACCTACATGAAATGAATGGCTTCCCAGGCAGCACAGTACTGTACGGCCTAACTCAAGCCGGTGTACTTTGGCCGGTGATTTTCTGTCCGACCTTTTTCTGGCAGACGTGTTCGGCCCGTGTCCAAATGTGGGCCTTTTGGCCGTATACGACCGTACTACCATGGCTATACAACGGCCAGTGTCCATCGGCCAGTCGACCGGCTCACGTCCATACGGCCAGAGTCCAGCCGTAGGTCTCCGACCATTCCAAAGTTACCCGTGTGCGGCCAAAGTACGGCCACCGGAGGACAGCCGAGATGCAGTTACTGGATTGCAGCCAGAGTAAAGCTGCCGGAATTTCGGCCATGCTACGGGCATAAGAGTTAAGCCACAGTATCTTAACTGCGCTGAAGCGGGTGAACGGCTACTACATGCCACGCAAGCAGATGAGTCTGTCGCGCTCTGCAGCAGCACAAACCCACCATTTTCGGTCCTCTGCGGCCACGTCAAAGTGACCCCACACGCCACCACCAGCCCTCTAGCCTTCAGCGCAGCCTTGCCTAATTATCAGCGTCAGTTGACAGCAAAATTTATTTATTAAACATTGCTCACAAATGGTCGTTTCTTTGATTGCTGTGGCTCTTTTACTGTCAGATGCAAAAAATGTTCATTTCTTTGCACAGCTGGAATAGTTGTATTGTCCAGGAATTGATATCTTTTATAGGCCGGCGGTTATAAACGGGGAAGGAAAGACGAGGGTTGCCAAAGGCGTATACTTTCGTGAGTTGAATTTAACAAAGATGAAAGTGTCGCTTTCAGCCATTTTATTTTGGGACAATCTTCCTTTACGAAGCGTTTGGACACTTCACAAACACACAGGAACATTCAACATAATTTCTTTCACACAAAAACTATGTCTGTTGGCTACCATTTGTCTGCAAAGCCATTTTATACTCAATCACCTTTTCGGACGATCTTTTACAGGGCTGATCCTAGGAGAGATTAAACAAGTACTTTAATTTTCAATTTTTTTATGTGTGCACGTAACTCATGAAAACAACCATTCAATGCTCCAAAAGAACTAAAGCAAAAAAAAACTGCTGATGGGAGCGCCACGAGCTAGATCGTAGAGAAACCGTATTGACAGTACCTTCTTCGGACAGAGCACGGGGAGAGTTCAGTTTGTGTCGCTCCACGCAACTTCTCTTTCTGCAGTGCAACGAACGTCTTTTTGACATCTTTGAGGGCGAAAAGAAGGGAAATTATTTCTTTTGCAGTGCGCAGCCAGAAGTGGCGAAGACCAGAGATGCCAAGCGGAACGCGTTCCGCTCCCCGCAAGCAGACGACGCTGGCTTTTCTAGCGCAACTCGCAACCGCAGCGCCGCGGTGGCGAGAGTCGCGGCCGGCCACCTTCTCTCCACGGCCGCGGCGGGGAGATATGGAACTGAAACTAAAGCGTGGCAAACTGTTCGCATGGCGACGCAGTGAAACATACCCCTCGGGAGGGGCACGATAAATGCAGAGCATTTCCAGGGGCGCACGACGTTAAGTAGTTTGCGTTACGTTAATGTTCTTGCACTTGTGGCAACTGTTGACGAGAGAGCGCTCGTCAGCAGTAAAATTGGCAGCCTCGGCGCACGTTGAGTCCGAGAGAGCGGAGTGTCCTTGAAACGTGCCTGGGCGCCATATCAAATGTTGGTCGCGCCGATAGCAAAATGTCTGAGCCGGGCATGTCGAGGCGAGTGATGCGGACAACTACGGACGCCAAGAACGGGTGACATCGTGAGTTAAAGAAGTGCTCTGCATTTAAAAAGAATGGTGTGCTGGCGTTAAAGAAATTCTAGACGCGCTGCGAATGCGCCCTGCTTCTGGTGGCTGCAGTTTTATCCCTCTGTGTTCACGCAAGGAAAGGCATAAGACTAGAGTTTCATAATTTGTTTCAAACCAATAACAAAGTCATTTTAGTACGCATACAGCAAACCTTGCATAGTGCAACGAATAAAACAATAAATATTTTATTGTTAAATTTTTGAATGTGCAAGGCTCTCAACCCCTCGAGGGTGAACGTGAGACTCCGAAAGTTTGTTTATTAATTAATTATTTCTTTATTTCATACCGACTTCACCTTTGCATGCGTACAGCACGGATACACCTTACACTAATCATCAAATTTGAGAGCAAATAACAAAATACTTCTGCAAAGCGTGGGTTAAATTGTCATTTTAAACAGTGGATAAAATTAGACATGAAATATAATTACACTCGCCTATTGATCTAAGATAAAATAAATCACGCTAGACGTCACCTTTAAAACAAAGTTAATGATTTGCGTTAAGATTGCGGTCCCACTATGGGATATGTAGTACGTAGCTTGAATGCACTTCTCCCCTTCGATTCCAGTTTTGAAATTACTTTTACTTTCCCTCATGATACGATGACTGTGACAATTACCTAATAAGAATCGCACTGCCCTATTTCATATGTTTTGGAGCGTATCAACCAGCTCTTCGGTTTTGGAATTCCAGCAAATACAAGCGTACTCAAACATTTAGTGCCCATTAGTGAAATATGGTTGTTCTTTTAAGTAAAATGGAGGTTCGCTGAAATTTTGTCTCAGAAAGACAAAAGTACGTGCAGCCGTAACTATTTGTGTGTGTACGTGCCTTTTTAATCTCTAACCTCTCGTTAAATACACTCCTTGTTATTTATAGTTCCCCGCCGTTCCTAATGCAGCGCAATTTACGGTATTACGGAGAGGGCATGGAAGCACGAACAGGATGAAGTTCTCACGCCCAGTTCTTTTCGTTCTGCAGCTCTCCAGCGTCTTCTTGGCGGCACCGGGTTTCCTGGATGCTGCTACCCAGCGCTATGGAGGCTTGAACGAGTCAGCAACCACGCACAATGTCTGCGCAGCACCCCAGCAATCGCCCGCTCTGCCATAGCCCTGCGTCGCTGCTCAGATTCAAATCTGCGCGATGCACGTGCCGGCTATCACGGATTGCTGCACAGTGACGTCACCAAGAACTTTGCGTGGCCCTATAAAGCCTGAGCACCCTCGCTGGTTCCTCAGAGGGCATGGAAGCACGAACAGGATGAAGTTCTCACGCCCAGTTCTTTTCGTTCTGCAGGTTAGTTACATTTCTAAGTTACCCCTGCGCTGCTTTAAGTCCGACGACGTTTTCATTGTAGTGCTTCCATGCCCTGAAGCACTGACCGAGCCTTTCTGTTCTTTGTTTTTGATGTTGTGTGGTGACATTGAATGTAATCCGGGCCCCACCAGTGACGGGCTAACTGAGATTCTGGAAACAGTAAGGGACCTTAATGCTAGATCAATCCGGATGGAATCAGAACAAAAGGCTATGTCTACAGCAATTGAACAATTAAAACTACGGCAGCAAAATGACTCTAAAACAATCGCGGAAGTGAAGGCAAGGTTGGAAAGAGTGGAAACGCAAACGGTTGTTCTTGAAGAGTGGCGCCAGGACTTAACAAATCTTTGCGAAACGGTAAACCGCGTCGAAAGCGAGACCTGCGTACTCCGTTCACGCCTAGATGATGCTGAAGATCGTGCTCGTCGGGATAATCTTTTGTTTTTTAATATACCGGTTACTGCCAAAGGATCAGCCTCAGAATCAGAAACCAAAATCTTGGAAATAGTTCGGCACACCCTCACTCTTACTTTATCAAGTGATCACATAGAACGGGCTCACAGGATCGGACGGTTCGAAGAAGGCAAAACGCGACCAATCGTAGTAAAATTTGCCTCGTGCAAAACGAAAGAACTCGTCCTATCAAAACGAAAGCTCCTCAAAGATAGCGACGCAGGCATGTCGGAAGACTTCTGTGCAGCAACTCGTGCAGAAAGAAAAAAATTAACTGAACATGGCAAATCTTTGAAGGTTCCTTTCATACTCTCACGCAATGTTCTAATTGTGAATAACAAACGATATGGCTACAATGAAACCGATGACGTTATCTATGAAATGGGTGTGCCAGCGGTTAGCAAAGCCGATTCGTCTCCCCGAGCCCTTCGTTCTGGACGCGTTAGGCCCTCTGTAGACACATAGGAAAATGTGAGGGGTGGTGGCCGCGCACCAATAGAATCCCACATTCCTGTTGTTTTCACCAACATTCGGAGCCTTATTCCTAAACGGGATGCGTTTTGTGCCCTAATTAATTATTGTCAACAAGATATCATTGCGCTAACGGAAACGTGGCTATCGAGCAAAATAAGAGATTCTGAACTTTTTTATGCCAACAAAAAATACCGAATCTTTCGGAACGATAGAAAAGAAAGAACTGGAGGGGGTGTCTTGATTGCTGTTGATGAATGCTATGAGTGTTTTTGTTTACCCGTCATATCCGAGCTGGAGTGCGTATGGTGTTGCATAACGGTGAACTTCAGGAAAATTATACTTGGTGTCTGTTATCGTCCACCGTCAGCAGCTACATCATTTTGCGAAAGCCTGCATGACTGCTTAAACCACATTACAGTCAGATTTCCAGGTGTGCCCATTCAAGTACTGGGTGATTTCAATTTCCCTAACATTACTTGGTCTCACACACTTCCCTCACCTCATGCAGACACAATGGAAGCAAAAAGTTGTACAACACTTTGCGCAGACTTCAGCCTTTCGCAGCTTGTAACATCGCCTACACGAATCACAGAGCATTCTTCATCTGTGTTGGATCTTGTTTTGTCATCTTCGCCTGACATAATCTCACCAGTTGTGCATTTAACCGGCCTCAGTGATCATGATGTCTTGCATTTTTCAATAACGTACCGTCGCCCATCATCCAGGAAACACTACAGAGCCATTATAGATTACAACAAAGGGAACTATTCGGCGATCAATGAAGAACTTAGCTCATTTCTAGACGTTTTTCTGCCTGGATACCTTGAACGATCGGTCAAAACCAACTGGAATATCTTCAAGAACAAGGTTCTGGAACTAATACATAAATTTATTCCGGTTCGTCACGTTTATTCTAATCGTAACGCCCCGTGGTACAATCGGCACTTAAATCGGCTCGCCAACAAAAAAAGAAGAATATTTCGCAGTTTTCGACGGTCACCAAGTGCTTCTCGATGGGCACAGTATCGGGAAGCTGCTTCAAAGTATTTAGGCACCTTAAGGGCTGCGAAATCAACATTTTTTTCAAGTACCGTTCCTAGCATCCTAAAGACGAATCCGAAACAGTTTTGGAACATTTACAAACCTCCCGCTAGTAACAAACTATCATTAGTTACCCCTAGAGGTGACCATGTGCCAAGCCATCTTTGTGCTTCTTTACTAAACGATACTTTTGTTAGATTATTCTCTGCGTCAGGTATCCGCTCTCATTACCCAGAACTCCCGCCATGTAATCATACCCCCATGGATCCCATTATCTTTAGCGCTACAGGAATTAAAACAATAATTCAAAGGCTTAAATCCAAATCTTCATGCGGCGTAGACGAAATAACCTCTAAATTTTTAAAGAACGCCGCCGAGTACTCTTCCATATTCTTGCAATGTATATTCTCGCAATCGTATAACGAAGGCGTACTTCCGCACGACTGGAAAACAAACAAAATTGTACCTGTACACAAATCTGGAGCAACGCATGATCCTTGCAATTACAGACCCATCTCACTTACTCCTGTGCCTTGTAAATTAATGGAACATGTAATTTTTTCCGAGCTTACCCGTTTCCTTGAGAGTAGCAACTTTCTCACAGTCGCTCAGCACGGGTTCCGCAAAAATTTCTCCTGCTACACTCAGTTAGTATCCTTTACCAACCAGCTACATGAACATCTAGACAATGGTTACATAACTGACTGCGTATTTTTACATTTTGCGAAAGCCTTTGACAAGGTCAATCATTCACTCCTCCTTTACAAAATGAGCAACTTAAATATCGAGCCCTTAATAATCGGATGGATCCATGCCTTTTTAACTTCACGTGTACAGTTTGTCAACGCCAATGATTACAACTCCCCCACAGCCCCCGTTCTTTCAGGCGTCCCCTAAGGGTCGGTACTTGGACCTTTACTCTTTTTAATTTATATAAACGACTTGCCTAGTAACATTCACTCTCCAATTTATTTATTTGCTGACGACTGTGTCATCTCCCATAAAATTACTAGTGACTCGGATATTACAAACCTTCAGACCGACCTCAACACTGTGACATCTTGGTGTCAAACATGGCAAATGGAGCTAAACATTAAGAAATGCAAAGTTATGCGAATAAGCCGTAAAGGTGATGTACCTCCAACATACTACTTAAGCAATTCCCCATTAGATCCTGTAACATCGTACCGTTACCTTGGTGTTTACATCACTAACAACCTTTCCTGGAATACTCATATCGAACATATCACAGCAAAAGCTAACCAGACACTAGGGTACCTCCGCAGAAATTTCTTCCTTGCTCCTGCAGCTCTAAAACTGCTCCTGTACACGACATACATCCGCCCTCAACTTGAATATGCGTCCTCAGTGTGGGACCCTGGTCACTCCACATTAATAGACATGCTTGAGCGAGTTCAGAACCGTGCATCCCGTTTCATTCTTGGTAATTATCATCGCACATCCAGTGTAACGCAGATGACGTTTCACTTGGGCCTTTCCGCACTAGCCACCCGAAGGAAAAACGCCTGTCTCTGCCTCTTTCACAAAATCTACTACCATAATCTTGCTTTGCATGCTATCTGGATAAGGCCTCCAAATTAGATCTCGTCGCGCCAAAACCATCTCCAGAAAGTTTATGTTACTCATTCGAATACCGCCACACATTCAACCTCATTCTTGCCCAAAACTTGTAATGACTGGAATCGTGTTCCCCATTCCATCACCAGCATAGTCAATCCGACTCTCTTTAAAAATGCCTTGAGTAATTTACTCACGTCGTAGTGTTCTACTTTCGTTTAACTTTTTCAATTCCGGTTCCCGCTATGTTACCCTTGCAGTGTCATATACGGCACGCGGAAATTCAGCATGGTGGAATGTGATTTATGTGCCCTTCTGTGCTGCTGTTTATGTTTGTTTTGTTATGAGCATGCGCGGGCTCTGTTCAGAATTATCTGTAAATTGGAATTGCCAAAATGATTCTCTTCTGTTTTTCCTAGTGTACACGATAACGCTATAGATTGTTGGATATACCGCATCTTGTTCTTGCGTGGGCATGCGCTGTTGAAATAAAGGCCTCTTTGTCGCGTCTGTACATTTTTCTTCCATTTTTTTTGTTCCTTTTTACCCGCTGTTCGGAGAAAATTCTAACCACTGGTTTGTGTTCTCATTATTTGGAAGCGTTTTCGTTGCTTCTATTTTGACTGCCAAGGCTTTTTTTTTGTTTCAACTGTGCACTGAGTTGTAACCCAGTAGACAGTCCATACAAACTTGATGTTCTTCACTAATGTTCTTTTCGAAGTATTTTTGTGCTTGTATCGTTTCATACTTGATTATTATTGCCCCTCCCCTCTACAATGTATTTTTACCCTGAGGGTACAATAAATAAATAAATAAATAAATCCGTATTCAATTGGAATGAAGGTTTTCTTGTAAAGGTGATGTTAACAGACTTTTTAACATTCAACGACTTCTCTGAATCAGCACACCAGGATGTTAATAATTCGAATCATGCTGCAGGTATTCGGAATGACGTTCATTCGCTACAGTTCAGTGAACTACACAGTCATTCGCGAGCATTTTGAACAAAGATTTGAGGCCAATAGTAATATCATTTATGTATGAGGGAAACAAAAGAGGGCCCTCAACTGAGCCTTGGGGAATTCCTGAGGTCACGGGAACATATCCAGACGAACAACCATTGAGATCGACGGAATGCTGTCTTAGAGAGAGAGACACTAGGCTATCCATGGAATAACCGATTCATTCAGTTTATAGCCCGCAATGCACAAAGAAGGTGATATAAAACACCGTCAAATGCTTTCTTGCAATCCAAGAAAATACAGTCAACTACTGTAAGCTTATCTATTGCTAGAGCCAAATCGTGCGTGAACTGAAAAATATGTGTTCAGCAAGAAAAAACCCGAGGAAATCCCTTTTTGCTACGATGTTGGTGATTATGTTTAACCAAATGAGTCATAACCCAAGTGTAGCTAAGATGAACTTGAAACACGGCAAGTAAATTAACGTCCAGGCTTTGTCATTAAAAAAGGCTCTGTTGTTATCGACAATTTAAATGACACTTGTTTTTAAATAGGCAGTTATAAAATTCGATGAAGTACCATAGTGCAGAGCACGAAGGTCAGCACAAGCTTAGCCTCTTCTACGTTCATCACCAACAAAATCGCGCAACATTGTGTTTCGCAGTAATATTGTAAAAAGAATAGCCGAAAACTTTCGCTTTTGCGCGCCCCTGCCTTTCTTTGGTCGGGAGTCCTTGAGATGGCACCAATTGAGCTCCTGCGTGGTGGCCGCTTGCTTGACGCCTTTTAAGGCCACTCATTTTCGGTGAACCACCACCACCTCGGCTTGGACATCTCTGCCGGGTCGATGACTCCAATGCTCTCCATTTCTTGAGGGGGCGTCGAGATGATGCGTCGACGAAGCCGGCGGGCGAGGCGGGGTGGGGTAGCGGCTATGACTGGCGACGCTTAGCTCACCTGTCCGTGCGGCACAGTCTTCTTGTGGCAAAAATGGCAATCTGATGGCCTAAAAGGTTACCTGGTTATGTCCAGCGAGTGCTTACACCTTGTCCGTTCACCTATAAGCACTCATTACGGTTTTACAAACGAAGTTTCCTTATTTAAAAAGTAGAAACACCAAACGGATGAAAAATGCGTCTCCGTCATTCGGCTCCCTAACGGATGTTTTTTCACCCAGGGAAAAACCTGCCCTACACCACGGGTCTCCTTCCAAACACGTCTGTGCAGGAATTATCGGCGCCGAGACGCATGCCGTTATTCGGCTGTGCGGCGCTTAACGGAAGAATGACGTATGACCTGAGACCTTACGTCGGCTGGTCTCCTCCTGAACACCAGTTGCCAAATATTCTGCGGCTGTTCGCTCCCCGTAATTCGGCCGAGGACCGCTAACCGAATGAAAAACGTATATTCTGAAGCCGTATGGGCCGGTCTCCATCATAACGCCGGTTGCCCGAAGAAAACGAATATTCTGCCGCCGGACGCACGGTTCACCGTTGAAAGAGCTAATGCGCGGCAGCCGCGCTCCCGCCGGTCTCCAATCGAACACCAACTGGCATAAGAATACAAATATTCTGTGGCCTGTGGCTTGCCGTTCTTCGGCTGAATACCGCTTCCCAAAGAAACAACGGGTGTCCTAAGGCCGTACTTCCACCGTTCTCTTTCTCAACAGCGGCAGCCGAAAGTGAACTGAATATCTGGCAGGCGGGTACCTGCCGTTGTGGGTCTGAACACGGGTGGCCGGAGAAACGTCGAAGCGCTGGTTGCAGAATTTTGGCTGTTAAATGTAAAATCAGTGGCTGCCAGAACCTGGATACTGGCTGGACATGCGAGAAGGCGGCCGTAGACGGGCCGGTTATGCGACACACTTTCTGTGCCACCTGGGTTCCGGGAAAACAGATGCGCTATTGACAACATAATCGCTCTCGTCGCTTCAGTGGAAGAATTACAAAGTGGACTCTAACCGACGGTAGTATTTCTTGACATAAAGTCAGCATTTCATTCAGTCTTGCACGCTGCAATTCTAGATTCCCTAGCTGGGCTTGGTCTTGGTGGAAGACTGTACGCCTGGATTGCGAGCTAGCTTAAAGGACGTGAAATTTTCATGTGCACGATAGAAGGCCCTACTTTGCATCATAGTAAAGAGAAAGGAGTACCTCAAGGAGCCGTCCTAAGTACTCTATTACAACCTTAAGCTTACCCACGTAAAGCGTGCGCTCCCTCCCGGCGTCAAGGTCACACTTTATTCGCATCACATCTGCATTTGGTGTGCGGCAAAGGCCCCTCGTACAACGCAAAAGCGTCTACAGAAACCTTTCAGCAATGTGTCTTCGTACCTTTCGCCCAACGGTCTCCGCCTTTCTACCGATAAAAACATTACCATGGGGTTCACCCGCAAGCGATTGAGCCAATACCCTCTAATTCTCGGCGGTGGTTGTCTGCAATACGTACGAACCCAAAAATACCTTGGGATCATCGTAAATAGAAATCTATCCTGGGCACCGGAAGTCAAGCGATTATGTACTCGTCTCTCTGCGGTGGCACAGGTTATTGGGTACCTTGCTGGACGTCGTAGGGGCAGCGACTGCAGATCCTTGGTGTGTCTCTGCAAAGCGTATCAAGAAGGCTTGCTGCGCTACAGCCTGCCTCTTCTGCAACGACCGTCGCCCTAAGGCAAAAATCAACTCAATGCGGGTAGAAATAACTGTATGCGTATCTGTCTCGGCCCTGTCCCAGAGGCTGGTTGCTTGCCTTTAGATATAAAATGCAGGAAACATTGCGAATATACTTGAGGCATACGCTGCCCGCAAAATTCAAGTTCTTGGCGGGTATTGTACGATGTAAAAAAATTTAGAGCTTCGAAGAAACTATAAGTACTGTAAACATCTCTGCACCTAACCAACGACGACAACTCATGCCATCTGATTTCCCGCCTTGGACGCTATCACCGCTATGTATAAAATCAACATTCCTGGACTCACCTCAAAAACTCTATGTCTCAGATATGCCTGCTTCAACTAACACTTGCCCATATAAGTAACCAATACTCTTATATGACCCACATTTTTACTAATGAATCATCCACGGCTGACTGCAGTACCTCGGGACTCTTCATTTCCCCAACTGGCCAAGCACTCTCATACCGTCTTGAGCGCCCAACCTCATCTACATCTGCTGAGTTTCATGCCATCAAACAAGCACTGCGCTGCATTCTCCGCCATCAGCCAGCACAGTGGGTAGTCTTCACGGATTCGAAGACAGCTCTGAAAACTCTTCGACGTGTCAGCTGCTTCAGCATTCACGAACATATATCCCGCGATGTCGCCTACCTAAATCATCTAGTCTGTGTCGCCGGGCACCGTGTGATACTGCAGGGGATCTCTGCCCACTGCGGCATCATAGGGAAAGAAAAAGCAGATGAGGCTGCCAAGAGAGGATTACAACTGTGGATAGTGAGAAACATTTTTGTCACTGAGCACGATGCCTCTAGACTAGCAAAGGAGCTTGTTTTCAGGGAACGAAGCACCTTCTGGTCTCTCCCAGAAAACCAGCACCCAATAATGCATCATGTAGACCCAACTTTGGCACTGTGGTCACCAGAGCGACTTCCACGTCGATTAGAGACTTTGCTCCATCGTTTACGTCTCAACGCAGCGCTCACACATAAATGCAACTATCACCTTGGCCTAACCTCGAACCCCTATTGTGACAACTGCGGTTCGCCAGAAACCGTCGAGCATATTTCCGGGAGTGCCCTACATACCGTGGAGCAAGGTACCAGCTCGCACAGAAGATCGAGTGCCTCAACCTCAGTTCCCTATCTTTAAAAGCACTTCTGGGACCATGGCCATTTCCCTCATCTCAGCTTTAAGTGCTAACCGCATTATTTGAGCACCTCAATGACATCGGCGACGCTGAGGTGATACAGGACCAGACCATCCTTTCACTGTGCAACCGTCTATAGAGTTTTCATGTGTCGCACTGACGGTCGCCTACGCACACGCTATCTCCTTTTTTACTTCTTTTATTTTCTTCTTTCTTATCTCCCTTCCTCCTTTCTTCCTATTGGAACTTTATTCCCTCTCCTGTATCACCACCGAATATCATGTTGGCGTTAACATGCCGACAGACCTCTCGGCTTTCCTCTAATAAAGAGCTTTCTCTCAATCTCTTTCTGCTTTCGGGCTCAGCCTGAGCGCTTCTCTGCCTCTTCTCTGTGTCTGACCCATGAATGCGTTGTCTTCTGAGTTGTCGCTCCTCGCTCGTTGTTGACTGAGAACTCAGTACCAATGCATTATCCTGAGATTCACGTCTTTTATATATCGATAAGTTTGTTGTATGCATCCGTGGTTTTGTACTGATAAAAGTTTCTTTGCAGCCGTAATAACAATTGTGGCAGCATTGCAGGTAAATGCTACAAAATTATAAAAATCGAGGGGCTTCCACAGGCAATGCTCAAGAAATGCCGCTATATAAGCAATTAAATATAAATTATTGGGCCATATAACAAATGGAACGTTTGTTTTTCTGAGGGCGGCAATTATATAATCAGGAAAAGGTACTCCCTGACCCGCGGCCAAACGTACGTGTCAAAAAAGACTGGATCATTTTCCCGGCGAAATTGCAAACTGGGTTGGCGTCAATGAAATCGGTGGGATGAGAAGAAAACTCAATTTGAGAGTTGGAAAAGAATAAAAACGACAAGAATTTTTTCTGATCTGAGGTGCCTGACTCCTTTTTATGCCTGAGTTCTCACCTTGGGAAGAGCGTAACATTTCGACGACTCACAATTTTGCGGCCCTTGAAAACTAGTTGCCACGTACCCACAGTTGCCACTTGCTAAGCTACGACTGTCGAAAACAGAGAAAACGTAACAGGTAATTGCAGCCTTTGCCCCTTCTGAACACTCGGATCCATGGCCTTTACTTCAAACGGCCCCGACCAGCGTGTTGTAGCTGTCAGTACGACGTGAGGTGCGCGCAAACCCTCCTTTTCAGAGATGGAGCAGAGCACCGTGCCCAGTACCTCATATTAGTCGTTCTATGCGCAAAGTTAACGCGATTTTATAAAGCAATAAACCGCATGGCTTAGTCGCATCTCACACCCTGAAGAGTGCGGAATACCGTCTTCTGCTTATCCACCACTGTACCAATGTGCGCCCGGTTGTTACGACACTTAACCTTTCAAGAGTTTTCACGTCGGGAATCAGAAGAATCGAAAATGCCGGCCGCTAGTTCAACACCGACCTACACGGCTTGTTTTTTGGGGTGTTTTGAAAGCCGAGCAACATTATTTGACTGTGGTGACATGACCATGTCACTGCCCAAAAATTTCCTCAGATACCTGAGCTCCGTCGAGACAGTGTAAATAACGCTTGCTAACTGGGCCAATAAATGTAAGGCACGAATTGTCTTTTGATTCGCCTAGAGTATATAGTCTCCGAAGGTCAACTCAGAAACTTTTGATTGGTTAAAATAAAATTCCTGCCCTGAAAAATATGGCAAAAATGTCGTACACAGATACAGGTAGCAACCGGCTCAAGGCCTGTTACACAGAAATATTTGTTGCTGCCAGGCTACAGTCTCGCATCTGCTATGGAGGTTCTGTTGGAGGTGCTTCTTTTGGGGCTTCCGTTGAAGCTATGGAGATTCTGTTGGAGCTTCTGCTATGGAGCTTCTGTTGGGAAGCGGTTTTAAGAGGACGAAAAAAGCTGTATCTGCTGGAACACCCACTATTGATACAACAAAATTTTTTTTATATCTTGGTCCCGAAGAAGTGCAAAATTACCAAGTTTGTTTCGAAGAAGGTGTTCCAAAAAAGAGAAGAGGTGACACGGTATCAAACAGTTTTTTCAAATTTTACCAAAAGTACAAGTTTTACAAGGAAAGCTTTCTTCCTATGGTCACCCGCAACGAAAACCGTGTATTACATTCGCATTTGTCGGGTGTAAGCATGGTTGAAGTGGGTGATGTAGAGGAATATTGAGCGAGGGCACTCAAACCATGGTTTTCGAAAACTAGACGATGCATTATGCAGGCTGCTGTTTAAAAAGGCGACGGTGGTTCGGACGTTTTTTCAGAGGCAGCCAAAATAAACGCATTGTAGCAATCTATGCAAACACAAAAAACAATTCACGCTGAACGCCGTAGAATAACTGGCCGTGGCGGCTGTAGATTGCGTACACTGCTATGTAGTATTGCGGCCATACCCCGTCTTCTTGCGTCAGAAATAAATTGCGGAATTACAGTAGCTTTATCTTTTCCCATAGAATAATTCTTTAATAATTGTAAAGGTCTTCATTGCCTATATTCTTTCAGTTCCATGTTCTGGTAGTCGGGGTCATACCAAGGTAGAGAATCTATTTCAAGATATAGGTTTACAATTGTCATGGATAACGGGATTATTCCAAGAGACCAGCGATGCGAACTCTAAGATTTCCTGCAGCAGTGCAAAATATTTGTCGTGACAGTGTCAACGACAACACCATAGCTGTGGCCGTAGCGGCAGCGAAACCACAGACAGGAACAGTTCATGCCGGGAGAAAGTAACTTTATTGATTCTTATAAAAATGTTAATTTGACTCTACAATGTCGTGTTTTTTTTCAGGGTGTTTTACCCCTTACTTTTTTCTATTCAAAAACTGTAAAGTTGCCCCAGTAAATTGCTTGCGGTGAGTTACTGTGGAGAATATCAGCACAGAGACTTACAGTACACTGAAATAGATAAGTAAGAAATGATAATTTTTTAATAAGTATTTTGCAGAATGGTTTTGCCAGCGAAGAAATAACATAATAGACAATAGAACACTTGTGCGGTAATGTAAACCTTGTAGAAGGTCTTTCAAATATAGAGATGTTTAGTTCTTAAACAATTCTGGGTAGTACAACGTCATAAACTATTCGTGTTTGACAATGAAAGTGGAGATATAAGTAAAGGACACAAAATACAAACTTAGGAAAACGTTTGTATTTTGGACAGGTCTTTCTTAGGGCAGGTCTTTCTATGAGTGCACTTAGCACTGCAGAATCACGAAAAAAACGTACATAAGCGAATAAATTACGTAATAGAAAAAGTAAAAAGCGAGGGGTTTTGGTATTCAAAGCCGTATTACGTGGACATTTTTAGCGCGCGCCCGAACAAAAACAAACCGCCTTCGAAGAGTACAATATTGAGGCCAAGAACTATACTGGAGCGCATCATGAATATCAATTCTTGTAGCAAATGTAGCAGAATAGTATTCAGTAAAAGAAACGGGATAAATTTGGATGTTGGCAAACCCATACACTGACCCAAATGGTGTAAACTCATGATACTTATCTTTATCAAATATGATTTTAGGAACCTTTCAACCTTTGTTTCGCTTTGTTATACTCCGATAATATAGCCAAGAACCGAATACTTTGGTACAACCGTTATCGGCAATACGTTGTTTGTTAAAAGCTTCCCAATGTTCCAGGTGGCCACTACCTGGTGCCCATGAAAGCACTATTGAGTGAAAAGTCGAGTTTATCACCAACTGTGCAGTCGGTGTATTGCCCGATGTGCAATGTATAGTGAACATAATTTCTGCAGTCGGCGGAAATTATGTGCGCTATACATTGTTTTATATCGTTTCCAAGGCGACGCTGGGACATCAGACAGACAGAATGACTTTATTTGAAAACCGCTGGGGCGACTAGGCCGGCGACGTGTTTTCTGTGTCCGTCAGTCATCAGGGCCCCTTTTGGGCAGTGGTCCGCGCCGACGGCCAAGCGGCAAAGGTCTTTTTGAACATGGGGGTTTGGGGCACGCAGGGCGTCCTCCCAGGGCTCCTAGACTGTGATGTTAAGGAGAATGCGGTTGGATAGGTTACAATATAGGGTCATGCTATCACAGGCCCATGTGTTGTGGGGCATCGATGCCTGAGGGACTGAACAATACGGGCATGTGTCTACGTAGGTGTCGGGAAAGATCGGAGACATGACGGCAGGGGTGGGGAGGGAGCGGCTCTGCAGCTTCCGATACATGACTGGCAAGGATCGCGATAGAGATGGGTGAGGAGGGGAGAAATGGAACGTTCCATGCGGTAATGGGCGAGGATGTCCCCGTATGTGTGAAACCTGTCCCGTGAAGTGAATACATGACTATCATAGGAGACGCTATCGAGCCCTCGGAAGACCAAAGTTCGGGCAACTTCGTGGCCGGCTGAGTTTCGAGGTAGCGCGGTATGGGGTAGGAGCCCAGACGAGAGTGGAAGAGCGGCATCGAATGTTCTGTGCCTTCAAATGAATAATATCGTTTCTGGAAAAACTCTTGCGTAAAGTAAATTTAGGATGGAATATTTAGTGTCACTGATAAAAGTTGTCTGAATGTAAGGACTGTGGGTCATAGTCAATGCAATGCTGATCTCTTCTCCCACCGGGGTAAATGTTGAAGATAAGGAGGCGGAAGCAAGCTGGGCTTGTTTGAAATGAACCACTGTGGCTACAGCAGCCACTATAGTAGGATAAGTTGCTGCATCTGTATATAGAGAGGGGCGGCTGGAAGATACGCCTTTTCAAGGGCTTTCCCGCGAGCCAGTGTGTGATCCTCATTGCGTACAAGATGCATATTTCGCGGAAGACATTTGAGTCGGACCAACTGGCCGATGGAAGGGGGAATGTTTTCCAATGGCTGATAGTTGGAGATGTGGGTGAAAGGCCCCTGGGGGGTGAAGGTATGGGGGTGAAAGTCATTGCCGACCGGTGTGACTCTTAGCGAGTCTTTCTAACTGGGTGGTGCATTGCGCCTCCACTATCTCGTCAAGGGAGTTGTGGACACCCAGTGAGAGGAGGAGGTCATTGAGTGTTTTTGAAGGGGTCCGAGAGCAACCCTGAAACATTTACGTATCATGCCGTCAATTTTTATTCGTTTTCAGTTTCATGGTTAGGAATGTGGCCGAGTGTGCTATTTGGGGCAGGACAAAGGCGCGTATGGGTCGAATAAGGTTGCCCTCCTTGACACCATTATGCTTGGAAGCTATTTCAGATATTAGTCTGTTAGTTTGTATACCCCATGTCCAAGTTGTCGGATAGTGTCCAGGTTGTGTCCCTTGCAATGAAGGCGCAGACCAACGACCCTGATAGTGTCGACGGTAGGTAGGATGTTGCCTAATTGGGTGGTAAACGAGATGTTGGGGGGAGGTCATGTGTGTTGGGCCAAAAGAGGAAAAGCTCGGACGTTTGTAAATAGCAGGACAGGCCGCGTCTAGATGTGTATCCTTCGATCATTTGGGCAGCTGTTTGAAGCGTGTCTCCTGAATGTGACCGTCCTAACCCTTTGAGATCCAAAGAGTCATGTCATCTACGTAAAGAGAATGATGGAGGTCCGGTAGGGTCGATAGTGAATAAGGAAGGTCTGTCATGGTGATATTGAAAAGAAAGGGTTGTAGCACCGAACCCTGCGGAGAGCCATTGCTTCCCACATTGATTGAGGACCTTTTAATGGAAGCAAGGTGCAGAGTGAGCGTTCTATCCGATAGGAAACAAGGAATATAGGCGAATATTTATGTAACCGATTTGGCAGTTTTATTTATGTAGTAGAATGCTCAAAACGACTTCATCATTGCTGTAATATTACGAACGGTTTCTTTGTAGTCCTTCAAACTTATAAATCGCCTAAGAAAAATTGCTTCACCGTGTAGTAAAAAGTGCTTGCGAAGTTGCAAAGCAGATACTTTTTGATTTACCAAATTGCATTCAATACCTGAGAAAGCGTTTTTATTTTTGTTTGAAATCTCCCTACCTAACCTATGAGAGAATTACGGTACCGTTAAAGTGAACATGAAATATGAGATCCAAACACGAATATTCCAGACTTAAAATTGCCAATTATTTGCCTCTATACCAGCGGTGGCGTAGAGGTAGAGCATCCGCCTCACGTGCAGAAGGACCGTGATTCGAATCCCGGTGCCGGACAATTCCCACCAGATTAAAAAAAACCGCGTATTGATGGAATTGCAGTTGGGGCTTCGGGTACGGCCTGACCCCGGCGACTGTTGCCGGTAACGCACTCACTCACCAGAGCAGGATTGGGCACCCTAGTGCAGTAAGTGCCACAACCTCCCATGAATACGCCAATTAACCCACGGCCCTCAGTGTCCAGTGGCTGCGAAGCATCTGAACACGGCGGCGGTCAGACCTGTGACCCAGCAGAGGGTGCTAAGAATCCCTGGACCCGGACACGCCGCCATTGGAATCTGTACCTGGCAACGTTTAACACGAGAACCTTATCTAGTGAAGCGAGTTTAGAGGTGTTTTTCCGGGAATTAAGGGGCATTAAACTGGATGTCATAGGGCTTACTGAGGTTAGGAGGACAGGTGAAGCTCTTACGGTGCTGAGAATGGGAGACGTCTTATGTTACCGTAGTCTAGTTTACAGAAGAGAACTGGGAGTGGGAATATGTAGCCAATAAAGGCATAGCTGGCAACATAGAAGAATACTATAGTATAACCGAAAGGGCAGCAGGTCTGGTAATTAGGATCACTAAGATGTACAAGCTCAAGGTGGTACAGGGCTATGCTCTCACATCCAGCCACGACGAACAGGTAGTGGAACGCTTCTATGAAGATGTGAAATCGGCAATTTGCTAATATTGCCGTGAACCATACATTGGGTTTGTTTATTTGTGTTTTGCTTTTACCGCCCGGCTGCGCCGGTCTGTGTTATCTCTGCGCCAAGGGAAGCGCGTGTTCCATTCTGTCTTTCTTTGCAGCATGTGTTATCTGTCGTGATAGGGAGAGCATTCCGGTCTAACGTGAACAGCCCAGAATAATCTTCTTGGATCTACTATGTTCTCGATGTGAATCGACGTTTCGAGAACCACGCGCGCCGAAAGATAAAAAGCCTGCAGTGCGGACGCCGGAGCATTCCATTCGACGACACTCGCCTGTGCAAGTCACTTTGTTGACCGCTGCTTCGCCGCCTCTGTATTCTTTTGAGTTGTTAGGGGAGCACAAGTTCGCTCCAATAAACGTGTTTCTCATTCAAGACAACTGCATCGTTCTTGTCTTCGCGACATCTGGTCGAGGTGCTGGGTACTAAGTCTTTATGCCCTCTACGACATCTCGAAGCCGCCAAGCCAGTCCAACCAGAGAAAGCCTCCGACTGCAAAGATTGCTACCCGAGTTCGGTCTTCAGCCAGAAGCGCCCAAGAGAAGGAACGCTGCAACCAACACCATGGTGCAAAAAACAACGTCGCCAATCATCCTGCAGCAGCCCCGAGAACCGCCATCGTTCCGGGGAGCCCCCGCTGAAGACCCCGAAGAATGGTTGGAGAAGCTGGAGCGCATCCGCATCTTCAACAGGTGCGACGACGAAGAAACTTTCCGGCATGTCTTCTTTTACTTAGAAGATGCTGCTCGAACTTGGTTCGAGAACCATGAGAGCTCTTTGACCGACTGGACTCAATTCAAAAGGGAGTTTCTTAAGACTTTCACTACCGTGGTGAGAAAAGAGCGAGCTGCGCTTTTGCTTGAAACTCGAACGCAGCACCCCAACGAAGGAGTCGTTATTTTCGTTAAGGACATGAAGCGACTTTTTCGTCGTGCGGACCCTGAAATGACCGAGGAAAAGAAGCTCAGGTTTCTAATGCGAGGAGTGAAGCAAGAGCTTTTTGCTTGTCTAGTCCGTAACCCTCCGAAGACAGTGGTGGAATTCGCCTCTGAGGCGGCCGCGATGGAGAAGACGCTAGAAATTCGAACGAGGCAGTACGACCGCCCTGTCAACGCGCTGTTCTCGGAGACCATCGGTGCCGCAAATGGAAGCTCCGATACATTGCGAGAGACCATCCGAGCAGTGGTCAGGGAGGAGCTTCGGAAGCTTTTTCCAACGACGCCGCAACCTCAAGTGGCTTCCCTGACCGACGTAATCCGAGAAGAAGTCCAAAACGCACTGGGAACTTCTAAGCCATCGGAAGCACCCCGCGAACCACAAGCCATGACCTACTCCTCGGCTGTTCGTCAACCCCGCCCTGCTCCAGCCCGTCGTCAAGAAGCCAAGCCATACCGCCGTCCAATGCCGCCCACCCGACGCCTTGTAGACAAATACCAGACGTCAAGGAAGACCGACGTGTGGCGAACGCCCGATAATCGCCCGCTGTGCTACCACTGCGGAGAGGCCGACCACATCTACCGTCGCTGTCCCTACAAGAGGCTCGGTTTGCGAGGGTTCTTCGTCGACGCCCCACGCCCCCGATATGGCCAGCGCCCTGCTGAGATCGAAGAATACCTCTCCAACACCAACCGAGGACCAGCCCTCTTCAACCGTTCACCGTCGCCCTACCCGTATCTGTCAACGAACCGCCGCAGCAGTGCTTACTTCTCACGTGGAAGGTCCCCCAGCCCACGCGGGGGAAACTAAAAGCAGCAACTTCGGGAGGTAAAGTTGCACAGCGGCGGAAAAATGAAAACCCTCCAACGACGCAGCGACTCGCTGAAGACCATCATTCACGACATGCCCTCAACCCGACGACCCGACCTAGCCCTAACGAGACTCCTGAACACGACGATAGCTACACGGCGCGACGCGTACCCGACCTGACCGAGACGTCCGTTCAGAAGACGACGACAACTACGATGCACAGTGCCCGACCGTCAACACGTACAAGCAGAGATACGACGCCCCGACGAACCCGGAACTCGAGGAAGACTGCATCTGACGTCAAGGTGTCCATCGCCGGCTTTGACGTAGTCGCCCTCGTAGACACGGGAGCTGACTATTCGTTAATGAGCGGACCATTTGCGTCTAAACTGAAGAAAGTTATGACCAGATGGGACGGTCCGCACATACGCACAGCAGAAGGCTACCTCGTGACGCCAAGTGGAACGTGCACATCGCGCGTCACCATAGACGGCACAACGTACCCTGCGGCGTTCGTGATTCTGCCTAACTGCTCCCGCGACGTAATTATTGGAATGGACTTTTTGATGGAGAACGGTGCAATAATCGATCTGCAGACCAAGTCAATAACTTTTTCCCCCAATCACTCCTTGACGCCGGAACCGAACCCCGAACGACGTGCTGCTGTAAGGATTGCCGATGATCATGTCACCCTGCCACCCCACGCAAGCTTGATGGTCGCAGTCTACTGTGAATGAAGATGCTGCTCCTGACGTCGACGCTAACGTAGACACCGATCAAAGGGTGCTTCTCAACCATGGTGTGTCGGTCGCAAGAGGCATTGTGCGCTTCAAGGAACACCAATCACACATTTTGGTTACGAATTTCACCGAGGAGTACCAGCATTTAAACAAGGGCGCGGCGATTGCATTCCTCGAAGAAGCGCAAGAAGCAAGTGACGTGATCCTGGTCGCCGACTTTGAACGCACCGTAGAAACCTTCAAGCTCCCGCAGCCTTTCGACGTGAATCCGGCGCTACCGCAAGAACAACGAAACAAGTTATTGGCTTTGCTGCGTCGCTATAGCGAATGTTTTTCGTCGAGCGCAAAACTACGTCAGGCCCCTCTAGCGAAGCAGCGAATAATAACCGAAGATGGAGCCCGACCCACCCGACAGTCACCGTACCGCGTCTCTTCACACGAACGGGGAGCCATCCGGACTCAAGTCGACGATATGGTCAGCGACGACATTATACAGCCCTCGAAAAGCCCCTGGGCTGCGCCCGTCGTACTCGTAAAAAAAAAAGACGGCACATTAAGGTTTTGTGTTGACTACCGGCGAGTGAACAAAATCACGAAAAAGGACGTGTACCCCCTCCCCCGAATCGACGACGCCCTCGACCACCTCTGCCAGGCGAAGTACTTCTCATCGATGGACCTGAAGACCGGCTACTGGCAAATTGAAGTGGACGAGAGAGACCGAGAGAAGACTGCATTTATAACCCCAGACGGCCTATACGAGTTCAAGGTGATGCCGTTTGGGCTGTGCACAGCACCAGCGTCGTTTCAAAGAGTCATGGACACTGTGCTAGCTGGCCTTAAGGGGCACACCTGCCTCGTATACCTCGACGACGTAGTGGTATTCGCCCGGACTTTCGACGAACACCTTGCAAGGTTGGAGTCTGTACTCCAGGCCATTCGTACGTCGGGGTTGACGCTGAAGCCTGAGAAGTGCCGTTTCGCATACGGGGAACTCAAGTTCTTGGGCCACGTCGTCAACGCCGCGGGAGTCCTACCTGACCCGGGAAAAAACTTCAGCCATTGCGAACTTCCCAAGGCCGAAAGACAAGAAGGGCGTGCGAAGATTTCTCGGGCTGTGCGCATACTACCGGCGCTTCGTCGCAAACTTCGCACGCATTGCAGAGCCACTCACGCGCTTCACGAAAGATAGCACCCCTTTCAGCTGGGAAAACGACCAAGAAAAGGCATTCTGCGAGCTGCAAAAACGCCTGCAAAGACCGCCCGTGCTCGCTCATTTCGACAAAAATGCCGAAACGGAAATGCACACGGACGCCAGTGATATAGGCTTGCGTGCCGTCCTTGTCCAAAAGCAAAGCGGCTGCGAAAGGATAATCGCCTATGCCAGCCGTGGTCTGTCGAAGGAGGAGAAAAACTATTTTGCCTCTGAGAAAGAGTGCCTGCCTATTATATGGGCGATTTCAAAATTTCGCCCATACGTGTATGGAAGGCCATTCAAGGTTGTAACAGACCACCATGCGCTGTGTTGGCTCGCCAATTTGAAGGACCCCTCTGGCCGTCTTGGACGTTGGAGCTTGCGCCTGCAGGAGTTCGACGTTACAGTCGTTTATAAATCCCGCAGGAAACACTCCGACGCCGACTGCCTGTCCCGCGCCCCCGTCGACCCACCACCACAAGACGCTGACGAAGACAGCGCGTTCTTCGGTATCGTGACGGAGAGCGACCTAGCCGCCCAGCAGCGTGCCGACCCCGACTTACGCGTCATAATCGAGTACCTCGAGGGATGCAACGTTGCCGTTCCTAGGACCTTCAAACGCAGCTTACCAGCATTCAGCCTGAGAAACTCCGTCCTCGTGAAGAATTTCAGCCCCGGAACAAGAGCGAATTACCTTCTCGTCATCCCCGCGGACCTTCGTGACGAAATTTTGGAAGCGTGCCACGACGACCCGTCTTCCGGACATCTTGGCACAGCGCGCACTATTAGAAAAATCAAGGCGAGGTACTACTGGCCCGGCCTTACCTCTGACGTCACCCACTACGTCCGGAGCTGCCGTGACTGCCAGCGACGAAAAACGCCGCCGACAAGACCCGCCGGACTTCTGCAACCGATCGCCGTCCCATCGAGACCATTTCAACAGATTGGAATGGACCTTTTAGGCCCGTTCCCTACGTCACGATCACAGAACAAGTGGATTGTCGTAGCGACAGACTACATCACGCGCTACGCAGAGACCGCCGCTCTTCCGAGAGCGACTGCACAAGAAGTGGCAAAGTTCTTTATAAGCCAAGTTGTGCTGCGACATGGAGCCCCGGAAGTCCTAATCACCGACCGCGGAACGGCATTTACTGCGGAGCTGATGCAAGGAGTATTACGCTACAGCAACACGGATCACCGAAGAACGACAGCGTACCACCCCCAAACGAACGGACTAACAGAACATCTGAACAAGACAATCGCAGATATGCTGTCAATGTACGTTGACGTTGAACATAAGACTTGGGACGAAGTGCTCCCGTATGTGACGTTTGCGTACAACACGGATATCCAGGAGACGACGCAGCTGACGCCGTTCGAGCTTGTCTACGGTAGAAGGCCGACTACGATGCTCGACGCCATGCTTCCGCACGTAGAAGACGACGACCTCAACGCCGACGTCCACGGATATCTTCAACGTGAGTAGGAGGCCCGCCAGCTCGCTCGAGTTCGTATAACGGACCAGCAGCTGGTGGATGCGGGCCGCTACAACCTCCGACGCCGAGACGCCGAGTACCAACCAGGGGATCGTGTGTGGGTTTGGACTCCCATCCGACGACGCGGACTCAGTGAGAAGCTCATGCGACGGTATTTGGGACCCTACCAGATTCTACGACGTGTCGGCCAACTTACCTACGAGGTGATCCCCGATGGTGATTCCGGAACATCACGACGACGCACGCGGCCCGAAATCGTTCACGTGGTTCGCTTAAAACCTTTCTACGGACGATAACGAATTTTATTTCTATTTTCGGACTGTCGCCTATGTTAGCATCGGGTCGATGCACTATTAGAGGGGGGTAATGCCGCGAACCATACATTGAGTTTGTTTATTTGTGTTTTGCTTTTACCGCCCGGCTGCACCGGTCTGTGTTATCTCTGCGCCAAGGGAAGCGCGTGTTCCATTCTTTCTTTCTGTGCCGCATGTGTTATCTGTCGTGATAGGGAGAGCATTCCGATCTAACGTGAACAGCCCAGAATAATCTTCTTGGATCTACTATGTTCTCGATGTGAATCGACGTTTCGAGAACCACGCGCGCCGAAAGATAAAAAGCCTGCAGTGCGGACGCCGGAGCATTCGATTCGACGACACTCGCCTGTGCAAGTCACTTTGTTGACCGCTGCTTCCCCGCCTCTGTATTCTTTTCAGTTGTTAGGGGAGCACAAGTTCGCTCCAATAAACGTGTTTCTCATTCAAGACAACTGCATCGTTCTTGTCTACGCGACAATATAATAACACGGTATACCATAGTTTTGGGGGACTTCAATGCTAAAGTAGGCAAGAATGAGGCTGGAGACAAGGCAGTTGTGAACTATGGTCTGGGATGTAAAAATAGCAGCGGGGACCTACTTGTTAAGTTTGCAGAACGAAAGAACCTACGCATAATGAATACCTTTTTCTGTAAACGGGAGAGCTGGAAGTGGACATGGAGGAGCCTGAATGGCGACCATAAAAATGAAATTGACTTCATATTATGCGATAACCCTGGCGTAGTCAAGGATGTGGAAGTGCTCGGAGGGGTAAGGTGCAGTGACCACCGTATAGTGAGATCTCGAATTAGCCTAGATTTGAGGAAGGACCGCAACAAGCTAGCACGAAAGAAGCCGAATAATGAGCTAACAGTAAGACGTAAAGTAGAAGAATTCAGGATTGCGCTGCAGAACCGATATTCAGATCTTACGGAGGGAGCCAAGCTTACGACACAGGAAACCAGCGGCAACCTTACACGCATTATCACTGAGTGTGCAGTAGAAGTCGGGGGCACGATGGCTAGACAAGATACTGATAAAGTTTCCGAGGAGACGAAAGATCTAATTAGGAAATGGCAAACCATGGCAATCTCCACCCCAGCTGACAGAATACGACTATCGGAGCTTTCGAAGCTAATCAATAAGCGCAAGACAGCCGACATACGAAAGTATTATATGGAGAGGATCGAATACGCTGTAAAGAACGGAGGTAGCCTGAAAGCAGCGAAAAGGCGTCTTGGCGTGGGCAAAAAATCAGATGTATGCATTTAAGATAGGCAAGGCAATGTCATTAAAAATAGTGATAAAAGAGTGAGAGTGGCTGAGGAGTTCTACAGGTATCTGTACAGCAGGTGCGACATCCAGGATAATGCCGAACGAGAAAGTAGTTCACAGGGGACAGACATCCCACCAGTAACAACCGAAGAAGTAAGGAAGGCTTTGAAAGGAGTGAAAGCGGGCAAAGCACCAGGTGAGGATCAGATAACAGCAGGCCTCTTGAAGAATGGCGGAGAAATTGTACTTGAAAAACTTGCAAATCTGTATGCAACGCCTAATGACCGAAAGTGTACCTGAATTTTGGAAGAACGTGAACATCATCCTAATCCATGAGAAAGGTGACATGAAGGACTTACAAAATTACAGGCATATCAGCTTATTGTCAGAATCTACAAGGTGCATACAGGTAATAGCTAACAGAATTTCTGCAACCTTAGATTTCAGTCAACCTAAAGAACAAGCAGGGTTCCGTAAAGGTTATTCAACAATGAACCATATTCACACGATCAATCAGGTGATAGAGAAGTGCGCTGAGGATACTGAATCACTGTATATAGCATTCATAGATTATGAGAATGCATTTGACTCGGTCGAAACCCTAAGAGTCATTCAGGCGTTACGGAACCAGGGGGCAGATGAGCATTATGTAAGAATACTAGAAGATATGTAAAATAGATCTACCATCATCCTCCATAAGGAGAGCAGTAAAATACCTATAAGTGAGGGCGTCAGACAAGGAGACACAATCTCTCAAATGTTATTCACAGCATGTTTAAAAGTGTTCAGAACGTTGAGTCGGGAACAGGTGGGAGTTAGGGTAATAGAAAATACCTTAGTAACCTCACATTTGCTGATGACGTTGCCTTACTAAGTAACTCTGGAGACGAATTGCAAACAATGCTTCCCGAACTGGACGACAAGTAGAACCGTGGGCCTGAAAATTATAATGTAGAAAACCAAAGTAATGATCAATAACCTGGGCACAGCGCAGAAGTTTGGGATAGGGGGCGAGGCAGTGGAAGTCGTAAGCCAATGTATATACTTAGGCCAAGTTGTGACCCCGGATTCCAACCACGATGCAGAGATAATTAGAAGGATCAGAATAGGTTGGAGTGCATACGGCAGACATTCTCAGATAATAAATAACAGCCTACGACTGTCCCTGAAGAATAAAGTGTATGACAGCTGCATCTTACCAGTACTCACCTGCGGGAGGCTTACTAAGAAGGTTCAACCTAAATTGAGAACGACTCAGCGGGGAATGGAAGGGAAAATGATAGGTGTAATATTAGGGGAAAGGAAGAGAGCGGAGTGGGTCAGGGATCAAACTCGTGTTAAAGACATATTAATAGAAATTAAGAAGAAGAACTGGACATGGGCAGGGCATTTAATAGGAAGGCAAGATAACCGTTGGTTATTAAGGGTAACAGATTGGATCCCTAGAGAAGGCAAGCGCTAGAGGGGGTAGCAGAAAGTTAGATGGGCAGATGAGATCACGAAGTTTGCGGGGATAAGTTTGTCACAGTTGCCACAAGAACGGGGTAATTGGACAATAATGGGAGAGGCCTTAGCCCTGCAGCGGGCGTAGATAGGCTGGTGGTGGTGATGATGATGATAATGATACCAACAGAAATTTTAAACAATACAAAAAAAGGCTTTTCCAAAAGTGCCTGTCCTCACTCAGAGTTTTAAATTCATTTTTGGAACAACCAGGAAATGAAGTTCATGGTGGATTTCTTTTTCTTGTATACGTATTTCTCCCAAAATAAACTTGGCCGTGTAATTCTGAATACCATTGAAATTTTGAATTTCTGTATTTTACTACTTTCAGCCTATTTCTAGACGGCGTTTAATCGCGAAAAAGACAGTGGAGAAATTCTCAATTACCCGTTTAAACCAGTCATGCTATACATATTGTCGGCATTGGAAGTGTACTGCTCTGACATTTATGCTTGGAACCTGCATGATCATTGTTATATGTAGTGTGGAACAAGGAGGGTCAATCCCTCTGTTTCTTCTACCCATCCAATCTAATGGCCACTGTCATCTGAGTACTTTACAACCTGCAGGCCAGGCCCTCCATTTTTTACATTCGGGCGGCCGACATGACGGCCTCCCGGACGGGGGTCAGCCATTTTGCGAGGCACTGTGGAATCCGGGGTTCCCCTCCGGCTTGGTGCTCACGTCCTCTGTTTCGCCCTGCTTGCTCCGAGGACAAAGCGAGCTGCCACATTTCATCGGGCAGGTGCGGGGGGTGACGTCTCGATCACAGGCGCGTACGCGTGCGTGTGACGACGGCGAGTGGCCAGGGGCCCGAGAGGGGGGAAAAGAGGAACGATGCGAAAGACGTTAGAGCAGGACAGGCCCGCGGCCTGCGGCAGTTAATTTAAGGGAGCGCACGTGGTCGCTTGGGGCAGTCCCCTGGAGATTCTTGAACATGCTACGGGAGGAAGGGTCCGGGGGTGACGCGCTTTAGCGGAAGTACCTCGGTAGCCCGCGACGGATCGACCAACGCCTCGGCTTAGCGCTCGAGTTGGCCCGTCGTGGCGCGTCCCATAGCCGACCAGCGTCCGCACCAAGGAGTACCGAAACACGTCAGCGGCTGTGCCCGGTGAGGCCGGCTCCACCTCGTCGTCACTTTCCGCCATTGAACTTGCGGGGTCTCCTTGCCTCGTAGAGACTTGTTTTGCCGCGACTCGCCTTGGTAATTTGTTTGTTGCATCGATTAAGGTATACGCCTCCTTCGGGTTTTTACTAGCGTCACTTGTAGCTAACGAGTTGAGAGTTGGTTCTTGTGTGTTCTGTGTTTGAATTGTCGGTGTAGAGGGTAACGATGTTTGATGGCATTTCGCGTATCGTGTACAGCTTGTAGAGCTGCTAGGTTTGTATAGTGAATGCTGTTTCGGGGGTAACGATATTTGCCATCTAGAGTGTATTGCGGGTTGCGCACTTGTTAGTATTTTTTGGCTGTTGCGTTGCCGAGGTTCAACAAGTGCTTGCCTCCGGAGTGTTTCACGTGTCACGTACAGCTGCCTGAGTTATGTTTTCGAGGTCGAAGGTTAAGGCGTAGGCCACGGTGGATCGAGTGTCGCAGTAGTGCCCAACCTGTGTATTTGGTTTTCGTTTGTTGTGTTACTATCTAGTTAGCGCTGTGCGCTAGGCTCCAAGCGCGCGCGTGCGCTTAGTGTTCGCAGATTACTGCCTGCGCGCACAAGGCCGATGGCCGTGTGAAGGTTTCTTTTTCTTGTGTCGGGCGTTGCCCTGCAATGTTTTGTTCGTGCAGTAAATATACAGAGTTAAAAACACAGTCAAGCATCTTCGTTGCAATTTGACACACCCCAGCAATCTCGGCACACGTGAAAACTTATCGGCCGGCCATCCTGCTAAAATCTAAATAACTGTTGCCTCGCGCCCATCTTCATTGGTTTTTGCTAGCGGACGCAATTATACAGGGGAGGGGTTTTTGACAGAGTATAACCACCATCATCGCCGCTCATTTCTATCTTTTCGGCGGCCTGTGCTCGACAGCGTATTTGAAAGTGGTCCTTTTGCATCTCAAAACTCTGTCTCTCAAGTGGTGGAGGATGCGCTTGATACCTGCAACACCATCTCTTGGTCTCACAGCTGGAGCTTCGATCAGGCCGGCGATTATTAGTAGCAGACATCCCCAGGGTTCACGAAACCAGCCGTGGTGCTGCCAACGCACCAGCTGCTTTTCAGCCGGCATTAACTATCACTACTCCCCAGCGTGATACTCCGCACTTCGCTGGCATACAAGGCGATGATGTGGAACAAGGGCTCTACCACTACAATCAAGTAAGTTTGTACAACCGGTGGGATGACACGTTGAAATTACAGAACGTTTGTTTTTCCTAGCGGAACTAGCTAAAACATGGTTCTTCAACAATAGGAAAACCTTCCACGATTGGATGAGTTTCACCCAAGAGTTACGCAAAGTTTTTGATAGATCCTGTGGTCGCTCGGAGGCAGCCAAAAATAACTTGACGCTCGGATGCAGCACGCGGGGAGACATATGCGTACTATATTGAAGATGACATCGCGCTAAGACGTCGAGGTGATAAAAAAATTCCCGAAACGTACCAAATGCGGCACTTCAATAAAGGGGTGGCCTCTTTTGCTTTCAACGCTATGGCGATTCAAAATTGCACTGCCATTGCCGATGTGCGAAGCGCTTGTCAGCGCCTAGACAATCTTCAGGCTATCCAAATCAAGCCCGACCTCTGGGCCATTGTCTCTTCGGGAAGTACAGGGCTGCGTTCTGTGATTCAGGTTATCATTCGCGAGGAGTTACAGCAGCTCGATGCACTTTGCCATCACAGCAATGCGGTCAATAACGTCTTCGCACAAGGGCCGCGTGACGTAATCAGAGAGGAGCTTGCAGCTATAACAACTGTTCCGCTGCCCTGCCAGTGTGCTTCAGTTCACGTGCCTCCATACTCGTGTTGGAGGGAGCACGGTATGATATCGGCCACCTGCTGCTTGATAGCACTTGGAGACGAAGGGGCAAGGGTGGCGTCAGACGTCGTTGTATAGGGCAATAATGAAAGCTGACGGGCAACGTCTTCCCAGATGAACTAAAGAATGTGGCGTCAGACGTCGTTGTATAGGGCAATAAAGAAAGCTGACGGGCAACGTCTTCCCAGATGAACTAAAGAATACGTGTACACAGAGTGTTGTCTATGCTACCAGCTGCTAAACTCGACATATCGTGGCCAAAGGGTCTCCGTGTGACAGCACGCTGTCTCCTCAGCTCGTCGTAGCTCTGGCTCGGGTTGATGACATCGGTGACCAATTGGGGACTCTGTACAAGCAGCATTTCGAAGCCGCCATCGGAAATGCTTTGAGGATGTGCTTTATTTTGTCCTCGTCACTCATCGTGGAGCTCAGGCTCCTGCACAAATCCACAACCTTCTCGATGCACCTGAGTAAGTGCTGACAGGGCTGCTGCGCGCGTTCTCGCAAGCGCGGCTCCGCGTGAAGCTCCGCACTGAAGGGCGATCGAAGTGATCCGAAAACCTCGATTTGAATTGCGTGGTTGCGTGGTTGACATATGTGGTTGCCATAGCAAAGCTCAGGCATACCGGTCAGGTAAAACGCCATAATGCTCGGTTTCACTTTGTCATCCCAGTTGTGGGTGCTTACTCTTTCGTACGGGGCGAGACAGCCTTCCACGTCCTGCTTGTCTGTGCCATCAAATAATGAGTATCCCGCTTACAAATGGAACCGGAGCAGATGATGGGCGTCGAAGCAGGTGGGGGCTGGGGATCAGTCTCGCTAGGAGCCATGGCCCTTGGGAGCATCCTGGAGCAGAGTTCCAGCATATAGAGGGGTAAGGACTGCAGCAACCTCCCCCAAGTCTAAGGAGGTGTCTTGCTCGAAGCTAAAATATCAGAGTAGAGGCAGGAACCGCGATTCAAGACGAGCCGGTTTGATCCAGTGCACTCGTCGCTAGCGATGATTCAGACTGACGCTCGTCGTCATCGTCGTCAACGCTAGAAATTTAACTGGAACTTGCGCTGCCACTTACGCAGCCACTGCCCATGGCGCACAGCCGTTCGGCTGTGACTACACTGTACACCGTTCGTCCCCATTAGAGTAAGAATAACTTCCTTATGGCGCCATTATACTTACGGTTTGTATCTGCAAAAAATGCGACCGTTCTTTATTCAAATATTTAAGCGGTCAAATGCGCCTGGAAGTAAGTTATAAAATTATAATTCCAGTGCTCTTCACCGTTCGACTAATTGTATAATTTCTTAGAAAACTGAATGTTTATTTATAGTTTGTGGCGTACTATCCTTTTTTGCTGGAAGGCTGTCTCTGTTTAGAGAGGCACTCGGGCCTTCAGTAGAAAATTCTTTTAGCAATTCAAATGTTTATATAGTAGCGTGGGAACAGATTACTATAGATTACCCCTGTCTGCTAAATCAATATTCTGTGACAGCAGGGTCAAGATCACATTAACCGAAATTAGTTTCTTTTGAACGAGGCAAAAATAAAAGGTAGTGGCAAATATAACAGAATAGTTGCCATAACGCTTGCTAATCTTTGTTACCCGTATATATGCGAGTAAGCGTTTATAGTGAAGAAATTTTGAATACACCATGCCCAATGACAATTTGTCGTAAGCGTTCTGAAGTAAAAATAATGCATAAAAATTTTAAGCGTACTTACATAGAGGGAAAAAATTCCGAATTTTCGTAATGGCACTCTGTGCTTTGGCTTCAATGTATTGTAATATCTTAGAATAAAATTTCTTAGAAAATAAAAATATTTTATCAAGCTTTATCCCTTGAAATGGAGAGGCACAAAACAGCACCGAAATAATTAGCTAGGCATTGCAAGAATCAATAGTAAATCAATACGAGCACATTCAACACTCATAAGGAAAAAAGTCTCACCGAAGCCCTAAACATATACTGCAATGTTCAAGTAAAAAGATAGCATAATTATTTAGGACGTTTTGCTTCTACTGAGAGGACTACTATCCAGAAAAATGAGAATATTACTTTGCAAGGTGAATGGGGTGATAGGGAGGCAAACATACCCGCCCCTTATCTTGCTTTATGATTCCGAAAATCTGCCTACCAAGAAATGTATTCCCTACATAAGAAGTACAATTGAATTTCGAAATTGGAATGAAAATGCAATATTTCCGAAAGGATAGGCTGACTACCTAATGATCGCCTGCATGCAGCAACCGTCGTTTGAATAAAATCACAAAAGTATGGTTATTGCCGGAGAAGAGGCATAACCTTGTTTAAATTTGTTAACGCTTCACCGGATATAGGAATTTCCCGTGATCTAGTACACCATGATGGAGATGATAACCCTTAGAGCCTCGAAAATGGTTATGGTGTAAAAAAAGCGACCAAAATAATGGTACACAACCAACTCTTTTAAAAACCACGCAAATAATCAGGCATGACAGCGCCCTCTATCTAGTGTACGAGATATTGCAAGAATGCAATGTTCTTTCCGAACAAATTGGAACCTCTCCTCTGTGCGTGATGCTGGTGCATATTTTGAGACACGAGTGCATGACACGGATGCGATGAGCCATCTTGTATTGGTTTTGTATTGCCAACGTCGTATCCAAGTACTCTGATATCGCATATCTCCTCGCAGGACCGACCCTAAACGTGCAGCAAAATGTCACGTATGCAAGGTGCATCACCTTTTAGCTACCCAAGGTTCATCAAATCTTTGGAACAAACCTTGACCAAGTATATAAAAGTTCGTCAACCAAGCAACCCCCCAGCTCTAAGACTACCGAAACACAGCTGAAGGCTAAACAGGTACCAACTGCGGAGGCCTGAGAGATGCTCAAATGCAACCTTAAAATGCCATGAAGATGCTATTTACGTCCAAGTCAATCAATTGTCAAGCTTCACAGAACTACCTTTTACTGAAATGGAGCTATTAGCAGTATACTGGAGTAACACCGAAAGTTGGGCGAGTTGGTAAATCATTTTGAAAGAAACACACAGCACGCAAAAAATGGGACGAAAGACGGAGGGATTTACAACACAAGCGTTAACTCTCAGCTAGTTTTTATTAGAAACCAAAAGAATATATACACACAAGTGTGCACATGCGCAGAGGAACCACATATGATTAAGGCGACACATCACACCCTAATACGCTAAAAGAATAATTACCAAGCACACTCCAACCCATAAGAAGCACGTTCCGAGTAACCGACAGTTCAGGCAAGCATATGGCGAACTATTTTTGCTCCCTTTCCAGCAAAATTGGAACCAATTCTGCAATACGCTCCAAGGAACCTTCGGCACCCGGAGAACTTGGCACCTTCTCCGTTTCCTTATGGGCTCCAAAGAATCAAAAGCAACGGCTGCGCACAACCTTAAAAAATTAATCCATAACCACGCCGAAACAGAAAAAGGCCTGCTGAAAGAGCTGCAGAAATCATTCAAAGCTCAGCCCACGACACAGGCACTGCCGCCACTGCAGTACACTGGTCAACTGAATCCAGAACTGGATACGCCTTTCACCATTCAAGAAATTGAAGCCGCCATACACGGCCTAACAAGGAACCCCACTCCTGGACAGGATAAGATCCCTAACAAACTTCTGCGCAATCTGGACCCCATCGCCCTCGAAAATCTGCTCACATATATGAATGAACAATGGACAAAAGGAACTCTCCCGCCACAGTGGAAGCATGTCGATATCACGCTAATCCCCAACGCCGGAAAACCCCTCACACTCAAAAACCTCCGTCCCAATTCTCCCACATCGTGCGTGGGCAAACTTCTCGAGCATATGGTTCACAATCGTCTCGCTCATTACGTAGAGGACAGTAACTACTTTCCAACCACCATGTATGGATTTCGGCCCATCTCTCCACCCAAGACATCCTGCTACAGCTTAAAGAAGACATACTAATGAGACTCTCAAACAACCACAAATATTCCATTGTCGCACTTGATATAAAAGGGGCATTCGACAATGTCACACACCAAGCCATTCTACAAGGGCTAGCTACTACCAACTGCGGGCCCAGACTTTACAACTATGTCGCGGCATTTCTCACCAACCGAACCGCCACTTTACGCATCGGCCATCTGCGATCTGACCCTTTTCCAGCAATTCCCAAAAGAACCCCTCAGTGCTCGGGTATTTCACCCCTACTCTTTAACCTTGCCATGAAGGACCTCCCACCCTTGCTCCAAGATATTCCGCATCTCCGACACGCTTTCTACGCGGACGACCTCACGCTATGGACACCCACTGGATCAATCGGAGATCAGGAAGAGGCACTTCAAATGGCAATTGACACTGCTCAACGATATCTCCAATCCAGAGGACTGGAGTGCGCCCCCGAAAAGTCCGGTTTGCTTGTGCTCAGCAAGAGTACTACCCGCAAGACCGCACACAGAATACCCGAACCAGAATTATATATAAATAATCACCCTGTCCCTAACGTCCCGCACCTTCGGATACTGGGCCTCATAATACCTAGAGACGGATCTGGCTTGCAAGCCATACCACACTTACAGCGCACACTTAACAGCTCATGCGCATCATCCGCCGCGTCTCCAATCGTCGCTTCGGACTTCGCGAACACGACACCCTACGCGTGGTCCAGGCCATTCTTATCAGCAGGATAACCTACGGCACGCCATACCTGGCCCTCAGACAACAATAAATACGGAAACTCGACGCCACCATACGACAGGCCTATAAGACCGCTATGGGGCTCCCAATCAGCACGGCAAACAAGAAATGTTTGCAGCTAGGTGTCCACAACACCTGGGAAGAAATACAAGAGGCCCACCACGCATCTCAGATACGCCGACTACAGAATACACCCACGGGAAGAGAGACACTTCTCCGTCTACACTAAAGCGTCCCACCACGACAAGATCAGAAGATTCGAATCCCAGCAGACATTCGGCAACACATCCGCGTAGCTCCTCTACCCCGAAACATGCACCCGGTTTTCAACAAACAACGGCGCACGGCACGAGCTCGATTAATTCATAAGGACAATCCCCATTTATCATGCACTTGATACACAGATGCATCGCCCTACCCTCATCAGAAAGCGCATGCAGCCTGTGTCGTTAACACGCAAGGCACAGAACTGGCAGCAGCGACCGTTCTCACCACTTCCATCGAGACTGCTGAGGAGTGTGCCATCGCCCTTGCGGCAACAACAGACGAGGAATTTCTTACTGTCATAACTGACTCGCAGACTGCCTGCAGAAACTTTTTAATTGGCCGCATATCTCAACCCGCACTGTACCTTCTTCGTGAAGTAAGAAGACTACCAGAAATTAATATCATCTGTTCTCCCGGCCACCAGTCCCTCCAAGGGAACGAGGCGGCACACGCCGCTGCCCGTGCTCATACACAACGGGCCGTTACCTCAGAGGGAGAAACCAACGACCGAACTGCTTCAAAGCCGGCCCCACTCCACACGTACACCGAAATCTTCGCTCACTACAAAAACGACCGCCGTCGCTTCCCGCCACCTCATTCACAATTAACGCGCGACGAAGAAACCACTTTCCGGCGCCTACAAACCAATTCGTATCCCCATAACACCCTACTAAACACTATGTACCCCACCCAATACCCTGCAACCTGTAACTTCTGCCCTGTTGCTGGTACCCTATACCACGTGGTATGGGAGTGCCAACGGACCCCCACTCTAACCCCAAATCCCAATCCTACCTATGAGCACTGGGTGGAGCAGCTGACCAGCACCGAGCTCTCGGACCAGCGCCGACTGGTGGAACGGGCCCGGACGACCAGTCAGCTCCAAGGCATCTTGGAATAAGGATGCCTCTCACTGGGTGGAGGCCCAACGAACATCCTCCTGCTCAGCAGTATAATAAATGTTTGTCTCTCTCTCTCTCTTGGAGCGTGATGGAAGTCTGCCTAACGCAGTCATCTTGATAGATGTTAATGTACAGGGCCTCGATTTTCTCCCGCCGTGACAATAAAAAACTGCACGCATGCCAATCTCACCGTTCGTTGTAAAAAGTGTGAAACGCGTCGATGTGAACCTCTTTTCATTCATACCGAAGTGCTCTTCGAGCACAGAAATTAGAAGGTTAGGGAGATAGTGGAGGCTTTCTACATTATCCTCATCAAGATGACTGCGTTAGCCAGACTCCCATCACGCTCCACGAAAAGGAAGCAAAGACAGTTGGCCACATGCTTGCCTGAACTGTCAGTTACCCGGAACGTGCCTCTTTTAAGTAGGAGTGTGTGCTTGTTATTTATCTTTTAGCGTAATACTGTGTGATGTGTCCCCTTAATCGTATCTGGTTCCTCTGCTCATGTGCACACATGGGTGTATATATTTATTGGGTTTCTAATAAAAACTAGTTGAGAGTTGGCGCTTGTGTTGTACCGTTCCGTTTTTTTGCGCGTTGTGTGTGTTTCTTTTAAGCAGTATATTGGCTTTGCTAATGATCCGGAGATGCCTTCACAACACGCGTTGGTGATACTTGCACACCAGCTGCGGTTTTTTTTGGGGGTTTTAGTTTCGGATCCTCTCTTTTGTGCTTCAGCACTTCTTATTGTGGGTTCCAAAATATGGCATCAAGAACAGTAAAAACCTTTGGCGTCAAGAACAATAAAAACCTGCAAGTGGCGCCTCCTGCCTCCTTTGGAAACAAAATAACCAAGCGCCAAAGTCCTTCAGAACTAATGCCGTGTTTGACACTCAATTTGCATACCGCGGTATCACCAAGAGTTACAAACGCTGTGACATATACCCCTGTCGTGAATAGGACCTAGGATTGCAACACTCTTACAAAAAAATGATCGGAATCAACTCCAAGTAGGGAACTTAGTACGGGGGTCACGCATTGGGCTGTCTTGACGCCTGAAAATGCGCTGCACGAGTTGTCCTGAAGGTTATTAGAGGTCGCCATAGAACACAGACCATGGTGGTTGCTGGCGACTCAAAATGGTACCCTAAATACGTGCTGGCATAGCCTCACCCTAACCACACATTTTTACTTACTTTTATTGTTAGATGCCTCCCCTCATGTGGTGATACATTGCGACCGACGTTTGCTATCGCTCGTTCAGTAGCACATTGCGAATGCAACAGGACAGCCCTAAAGCCAAACCTACTTGTACTGCTTTAGAGTCATTTGTCAGCTTCTTTCCATCAGTGATTATTATAAATAGAAGTGTGAAGATACTTCTTCATCAATTTAAAATGCTCACTCTGTGTGTAATGTATAAAATGTTAACTTCGGAATTGTTAACTTCGGAACAAAGTTAGTCACTACCAATCGTGTCCTCACTTACCCATTCCGTCTGGTGATCGTGGCGACTAATATTATAGGATTTACTTCATGGCCGAGAAACTTTAGACGCTCCTTTACAAATGGCATTTTGAATTTCTGAAGAACCCAGCTACACGAATTCCGTTTATTGAAGCATGCAGTCGTTTGTGGTGTTTCAATTCTTTGAGGGGTGTACGACTGTTGTAAGGTAAAGCTCGGTTTACTTCTCCAAATTGTGCAACGCATCACGGCGTCGGCATCACGTCGGGCACTGCCTTCTTTTGAATGCAACACCAGCGACATGCTACCATTCCCGCTTTATACGACAATGGCTCTTCGCGCGCTTACACGACGTTCAGGAAATCACGCCAATTTTTCTGCACATGTACTTCTTAAACAAATATTTCCGAATTGAGTAATAAATTAGGTCGTTTCTGTTTACCATACGCTTCGGAAGCATCCCTGCGAAGGCTGCTTTTGCGTCGACCAGATGCTCCTCCCCGATAATGCCCATCTACACAAATGTGTACTGAAGAGACGGGAAGAGGCTGACATCACATTCTACTTGGTTAAATGCATTGCATGCTGTCTGTTCACCCCGAGTATGTAAGAAAGCTCGGGGAGCAATTAATGCAGCTATCCAGAAGCAGCATCCTCAGCGTCCTTGTGTACGATCTGTAGTGGTGAACTTTATGCTGCGCTACCACCGCGCAGGCATTAGTGGGGCCGTTCAGTAAATTGGACGCTGATCATCGTATCTGCAGGGAATGGCAAATTTTTCTTCAGTCATGCTGAAACAACAAATGGGTACGGTTTCTTATATTTAGAGGGAAGAAAGAGAGGCAAAGCGGCCCCGTAATGCTACAACATTTTCCTGAAACGTTTTTGCATTGCATAAAGCTTTGGACGTTTTGAAAATTAGAAAACTAAGCGACGCGCCACGGGAAGTGAAAAGTGATCGCTATGTAAAAGAAGCCAGTGTATTGGTCTATTCCGTCTTTGTAAAAAACACTGAGTTCGGTGGTTCTATTACTTACCGCCAGCGAGCGAAAGCACTTGGTCGACTAAAAGCTAGCACTACCCTCGTCTTTAATTAAGCTGATAACTTTTATTTCTCGCATTATCTTATGATCTGCAAAAGTAAACAAGGATTCGCCCACCGCCACATCACAATCATGGTTCAAACTTGCCATACGGGACAGTGTGACATCAGCTGGCTGAAATTGTTCCCGTGAGAGACGCAAGTTCTATAATTTGAGAACAAACTTACAAAATACAAATCCGTCATGAATGCCGAACCCCAAACAAGAACCTGTATCTATGGAAGCAGGCAAGTGATATATTAGGCTAGGTGATCACTTTGAAGCCAGCGGATCTTATTTTTTGCACGAGCTCTCGTTTGAGGCTATCTCGTACATTTTATTGGTGAGCGTATTTGTGTAAAATATAAAAGACGTCCGGAGTGACACAAAGCAAATCGTCCCAGCAACGAGAGGTAAACGTTAACACACGTCGTCAGCCATTTGTTCTGCTGTTGTTGTTGTGTGTTCTGCCATTGTTGTGTTCTGCCATTTACGAATAAATCGAACATTTTCAAGCCGGCATCGTGACATAGCAACGCCAGCTCCCCAGTAATCGGCGCTGCTGTAAAAAGATATACAATTATGCAACGCGGGAACGAGGAAGTTCTGCAAACTTAAATTTAACTGCACATTTCTAAGCGGCTGCCGCCGTAGCAACACCCATGCGGTAAACAGAAACCGCTTTCTGCAGCCAGGTCATTTTCCTGAATGCAGCGTGGCGAAACAACGCAAAACCTGTGGTAACTGCGCAGCGCAAAGATCTCCTTCAACGCTGGCAAGATAAATAATACCCTGTGTCTGTTGCGCAATCGGATAGACCTCCGACTATAGTCGACAGAGGCAAGTTTGATCCCGGCATGGTGGGAAGCGATTGTCTGTTCCCAGCGCCTGTTCGTGCCAAGCTGAACGAATAACCTACTTCATTGGTTTACAGAAGCGATGACTTCAGAGATGGCGTCACTTACATTCAAAAGGAAACAACCACAGTAATATGGCACTCTGGTTTGTGAGCTTCTCCCACTCGTACGTCGGGACGCCGCTCAGCATTGATGATAAATCTTGGTTCACCTTTGAACTAATAAAAAAAATTCCATAGGAAGCGGCACGTAATGCGAGAAGTCGATGATGATTACTGCTGTGACATGGATTCTTGCTGTGAAATAGGTGCTCACCAGGTGGCCAACCGCGTACAACGTCCCAAAACTCGAGGCCATCCCAAGCCCATTTTTATTTCAATAATGACATGATGTAGTTGTTTCTTTACACAAGCAGCTTGCTTTGTGATTATGATGAAGTTTGCCTTTTTTGGCGCAAGGCCGATCGAGGTCGAAGACACCCTAATGATAGTGATTTCATTTGAATGATAAAGCTACTAAAACATTTTAGTAAAAGTAAACTTAAAATCAAACAAAATCAATGCAGATGACTGAGTAAAGGAACAGGTTGTGATAAGGCATGATCAGAAAGGACATGTTAAAGTTTACATAAGGGAGAAATTCAAAAACGCGATTGATGGAAAACATAGTCCCCTAAGAGAGAGAGAGAGAGAGAGAAACTCTTTATAAAGAGGAAAGTTCTTAGAGGTTTGCCGACATCAGTTCGCCGGTATGCTTCTCTGTGGGGAGAGAAGGAGAGAGAAAATGGTAGTAGCTGTAGTGTAGGAGAGGAGAGTAGTAGCAAGGAATCAAAATAAAATGTCCTACTTCAGGGTATTGAGTTCAAAGTATCTTGAAATTGAGGGACGACTACAATTTTGTTGTAAAACAAATGTCCTGAACAATTTCGAATAGCGCCGACAGGGTTTTGCGCTGAGCTGAGAGGGGGGCATGGTCAAAGTACCAACCACAGTGTTGATGGTTCAGGCAATCAATTTTATTTTCCAAACGGCGCCTCGAGTCGGCATAGGCAGATCACTCCAATATTATATGCTCAACAGTTTCAAGTCAACGACAATTAGGCAATATGGGCTTATTGTCCTGACGATCGTGTGGAGATAGGAATTTGTTAGTGCAGCATTAAGGTGAAATCGATGAACCGTCGTCAAGTGGTAGGGTAGATGTTCTGGCAGCCATATTTCGACACTTGGGTCCATGGAATGTGAAAAACCGTAATGATACTGCGACAAGGACCACAAACAATTCCTTTCCGACACAGCTAGTGCCTTTGTCATTGTGACGGCATCATGTTTTGTAGGCGCCTGCGGGCGCCATTCGTAGGTGCCGGCGGGCAACTTCGTCCCCGTTCTCGTTTCCCATGATGCCGCTGCGGCCTGAAATGCACTGGAAGGTAACGCAATGTCCAGCGACGTATGCGAGATTGTGCAAGTACTTGACTTCGTGCTGGACATGTTCGTTAAAGCTTAAACAGCTAGCGCGTTGTAAACTTTTAAGTGCGGCCATTGGTGGAGTTTTCCTCATTTTGCTCATCATCTTAGTGCTTCTCTAATCCGGTATAGCTTCGCCGACGCAGGCGAAGTCGGTTCGTCAAGGTGATATGACAACACTTTTTCACTTGATGGAATAGAAATTCCCAAGGAGCGTCATTCAGGTGTTGCCGATCCATCGGTATATATGTAAGTAGTTGCAAAGTAAAATATGTCAATATGTGCAAACAGGATCTGCAGCAGGCCAATTCGAGTAGTAGTAGTAGTAGAGACGTTTATTTGCCACAAATAGTAAATGAGCAGAGTATGATCTCGTGCGCTGGTCTTGAAGTGATCGTCTTCTTTTGCTGGCGTCCTTAGTGCTGGATATCATGGCCGGCCGCAGCATGAAGAGCCCGGGTCAGCAGACCACGCTGGTTCCCCAGGACGGCGCTGGTCAGCGAGGTCTCCCACTGCTCCGGTGATGGCGCCATGACTTCTGAAGTTCCTTGACGCCTTTACAATTCCACACTCTGTGTTATAGGGTTTTCTGCATTCCGCTACAGAACGGGCACTCCCAGCTGTATAATGTGGGTGCATCATAAGCAATAGTGCGACATGTGGGAATGAAGTTTTCTAAATTCTTCGTAGTTCTGTTGATTCTTCTCTCGCGAGCTTTGAGTGCGGAGGTGGGCATTTACTTCTTGTAAGCTTGAGGTGTTCGAGGATGTCTTTGCTTCGTTTGGCAATGAGATGGCTGTGTGGCCTCCCAGAACACATGGGTGTTCCCGACAAGACAACTGCCCGGAGCGAGAGATCTCGGGTTACGGAATCGGCCGCTACGTTACTGTCTAGTTATGCATGCCCCGGTGTCTACGCGATGTAGATGTGTAGTGGGTTTCGGCGTGCTTGGAATGCCTTAGAAAATATTCGAAGCACCGTTGTAGAAATTGTTGCTTTTTGGTAATTTCTGCAGACTGCTTGCGAGTCTGTGAGCACTGTGATGTGCACTTCGTTTTCCAGCACTGTGGTTATGGCAAGAGCAACTGCTGCCTCCTCCGCCGAGTCCGTGTCTCCCGTCTTGATTGCTGCTGATGACAGGTGGGAACCCTTGAAGTATACAACGCCGATTGTCCGAGCTCGTTTATTTATCTGGCTGGGGTACAATGCCGCATCGACGTATCTCGAGTTTTGATCGTTTCTGTAGGGTCTGTGGAGCACTGTGGCTCTGTCTTCGCGACGTTTCTTGTGGCATGTTTCTTGGGATGCTTGCCACTCCGATGTGCGTCTTGAAATCGAGGGGAATGTATTGTTTTTGTTCTTCGGTTTCTTTTGGCCCCTGATAGTTTCGACGGTACAAGGTAGCTCTGCCCGTCTGTGTAAGCTTGAGCCGTTCCAGTTGACTTGAGCGGTGCGCTTGTGTCAGTTCATCCCACTTATTATGTACCCCTAGTTGCAGGAGTGTATTGGTTGCGGTTTTGGCCGGTAATCCAAGCGCCATCTCGTATATTTGTCAAACTAAAACGGCTATTTTTCGTTTTCTGCTGTTTTGAGTCCTATGCAAGAGGTTGCGTAGGTGATTCGAATTATAATTAGTGCCTGGATCATTCTTATCGAGTCTTCTTCTTTTACCCCGTTTTTTTGCTTATGATTGTTTCGATCAAGTGTGTGGCCTGGACGAGGGCAGATTGTAATTTTTGGAGAGTAGCTGATTCCACGCCGACCTTATGGAAGACGAGCTCCAAGAATCTCAGCGTTTCCACCTTTCCAATGTCGACCCCCTGAAGCGCCGCTTCGTGGTCGAGGGACTCCGGTGGTAGTCCTCTTATCCATTCAATTAGTATTAAAAGTTCCAATGTCTCCGGAGCTGGGGTATTGTTCAGCGTGGTTTACTGGTTCCTGTAGTGCATCATCTTGTGAGCCGGTTGACCATAGCCCCGTTTACATTGACCCGACGAGGGCGCGTTGAGTTGAATTAAAAGGTTTTTTGGACTCGACGCACTCATGTATAAGCGGACGCGGTGAGCTGAAAAGCCGTCGGCACGAGTCCGTTCGACTCGCAGGCAGGGGGTGGGTTGACGCGCTAGTCTGGTTGAGTCGGCGGGCGGTAGGGAGCTGAATACCGTATTTGCACAATTAAAACGCGCCACCGATTGTACCGCGCGGGAGGGTCACGCAGGGAAATTCGAAAAAATAATTGGACGTTGGTTTTACAGCGCAGGAGTAAAATACATTACAATACTTAGATAGAAGAAGCAGATTTTATTTTGCGCGTGCAACTGTGGCAGCCAAAAATAAATTGTGCTTCGTAAACTTGCTTATCCAGCTCTAGCAGTAAATAAAACTATAGCGGGGAACATTGAAGTTTGCGATTTCAAGTGTCTTGAACTTCATCATTTTACGCGTGACGGGGAATCGCAGTAGTAGTAAAATTTTTAACATTTGACCAAGATGTGCCATTCAGGAATTAGTGCGCCGAAATTCACTGACGTGATATTGACGAATTTTTGTATTGGATTGAGTTGGATTTGGGAGGACCTCGTACCTATGGCAACGTTGCTGGCCGATTGAAAACCTGTTTCGGTTTTGAGCCCGATTGTAACGCGCACACAAATTTTAATGCTAAATTTTAGCAAAAGGAGCGCGTAGAGTCGTAGAAATACGGTAGCTCCTTTTCCGGATATCCCCCGGCCCCGTCGCCTCGACTCTGGATGAAGATCATGTATACGCGTGAGGGGTCGAATTACCTGAACCCGCCAGTCGACTCGACCCCCCCTCGTCAGGTTCATGAATCCGGGGCTCATGTCACCGTCAACAAAGTACTATCATCCGCATAGATAGCGTTTTGAAGTGCAGGTATAATTTTTAGTGAGTCTGGTAGTTTGATCATTGCGCGGTTTATTAATAGAGGTGAGATCAGTGAGCCACGGGGTGTTCCTTTTGCTGGTATGTCAAAGTTTTCGCTTTTTAGGGTTCCTAGGCTTACGGTTGCTGTCCGTGAGGATAGAACGTCCCTCATTTATTCATGGGCTTGCTCTCCACTCTGTGTTTCCGGGAGATTTTCAAATATGGCTACATGCGACACATTGTCAATCGCTCTCTTGACGTCTAGGATAAGGATGGCACTTTCTCGCGCGGTACTCATGTTGCCAATGTCTACTTTAATTTGTAAAATGATATCCTTGGTTGACAATTGCGGGCGAACGCCATACATGGTGCTCGAAAGTCCACTTCTGCCATCTGGTTGCTTTTCGTAATGCAGGTGCGTCTATTGAGAAAAATGTGCTTCATTAGTTTAGCCGAATACGACCTCAGTGATACGGGTCCGAGTTTAGATATTTAGACGGGAGTTTTGGTTTCGGATTCAATGTAACATCGGCATGTTTCCAAGGGGCTGGCAGCCTGCTTTGCTCGCTTATATCGTTGATTTTGTTTTTGTATTTTGTTCTGCATATTTTCGTTTGTATTACGCAGTAGTTTGTTCTTCACTTTATCACTTCACGGGGTGGTGTTTCTTGTGACTTTGGCCACAGCGGTGTCCAGATCACACCTTGTGAAGGGTCTTTATGGCTGTAGGTTGGGGTCTGTCTGTAGTTCATGTTGGTAACGACGGGTGCCGCAGACGTGATGGTAATATTTTCAAGAAACTTTTCTTTTGTCGCTTGGAAGACGCCCTTCTTTGTGTATGAGAATTTGTGAAAAAGGCCTCCACGCGTTTTCTTATACATTATTTGAATTCGTTATTTTGTGTATGAGTGACCTTAAGAAATTCCAAGTTCCTCTTATACTGAGAGTCCCTTGTAGCCTGTCGCATAGCTGATTCAGGTTTTGGCGAACCACATGATTTGCCTATGTTTCCACTTGCTGTGTTAGATTTGCAATATAGAGTTTTAGCTTTCTACTGCACTGTGGTGGGCCTTCTAAATGTGCAGAAGGTGAGGATCCACCGACGGGTTGTCTAGGGAAGTTAACTTTGTTTTGTGTACTTGTTGGCCCATTCTACAAAACTTTTTGTACCCTTTTCTATTTCATCCGAAGAATTTTTCTCATCATCTTCTTCTTCCCTGAAGGGCTTCCAATTAGCGATTCCTGCTTTGCCCACTATGGTGAGTGTCCAGTCAAGGTGATGGCTGATGCTCAGTTGCACTATGTGGTGGTCACTCCCCAATGTTTCTTCTTGTCTTTCCCATTGCACATGTGGTATTGCCCTGGGTAGGTGACATCAGGCCTGGTGTCTTTCGACACGCTATTGCCAATCCCAGTGGGGTATTTTGTGTCCTTCCGCAAGGTGAAGCGGTTCAGAGACATTGTGGGTTTCAGTTGCTTTCTAGAGTTTGGGTATAACCCCATGCTACATGGGGTGCACTGAAGTCCCCAATTATTACAAGTTTATACCATTTAGTCACTTTCATTACGGAGCGAATTAGGTTGTCAAGGTGCTCTAGTGTGTCCGACGGCGGGATGTGTTGCATCAAACGTATGCGTACTGCAAGCGAAATCCAACTACGACGCAGCGGGCGAAGGTGGGTGATTCTCGGGTTTATTAAGGGTAAACGTACATATAAATGAACAGATAAGCAGAGTACATGAGGAGGTTCCAGAGTAAGAACTGTCGGGGGGACCTCCGAATACATTATGGATAAGATGATGCACAGTATGCAGCAGACAATAGGCATTATTGCAAAGTTGTAAATAAAATGTGTAGCGTGAACCAAGAAAACAAAAACACTCGCTAAATTTTGAAAAACAACGTTGATAAAGAACAAGACTGCAATAATTAGAAGAGCAGGACTACGTTTTCTTTAGAGGTTGTGTACATCTCCAATTACACTATAGGAGCAGCGACACTGTTATAACACATATAACGGAGAATTCAACAAAGCAGAGGGAAACAAGCAGAAACTAAAAAATGAAGAAATTTTAAAATCATAATTACACCTATATCTAACATGTTCTAGTTAGTTCTGTTTTAGGTTTTTTTCTCAAAAGTATTGGAACTTTGGAAGCAAGCTCAGTCGATGACGAAAACAGAAGGAGCTTACCTTCCAAACACTGCCAAGGTGACGCGAGCAAAGAACAGAGTGGGCGAAAACGGCGTTCAGCTTTTCACAGACCCAGGCATATTTCTCAAAGCGATCAATACCAGGATTCACCAGCTAGGGCGACAGAGCTCACGCTGAAACGTAAGGAACTTACAAAAATTTTCTGTAGCCAAACTACGCCATCTTCAGAAGCTCAGTCTAAGAGTACCCGGCGCCAATGCTTCTCACAAAAAAGGAAGCAAAGACTGGAGCAGTAATTTGTTTCGACGGCGAAGTTTACCGTCCACGGATCAATACAAAATAAAACGAAGTACAGAGAAGCGGGATTCGGTCCTAGAAAATCAAAGATCAGATTGCGGTTGATCGCCTCAAAGTCTTTACACCCAAGCTGTACAAAATAAAGTCAAACTCAACAGTACACGTCGCATGAAGGGGCTACGGGTGAAAAGTAGCCAGAACAGAAGCGGGCGTGCATCACTGACTGCGGAGGACTCTCGGAAGCGACGAAACTGGAGAAGATCCGGCTTGGCGCCACCACCAGTGATTGAAGAAAGTTTGCGAACCTTGCGCGTCTCGGTGGAATGTGGAAAATGGTTTACCAAAGAGTTTCCTACATGAGACGAGCTCTATATGAGGTGTTTTCGGCGTACCGTGAAGTAGCATTTGAGTCAAAGCCTGCACAGAGAAGGCCTGGAGCTTGGTCTATTATTTTGTAGGGCGGGGAGGATGTTGAATTTTGTTGTAGCACATAGCCACGTAAGCGAGATGAAGGACCGAACATGACTAGGGGACGCTACTGAAGAAAGAAGACGAGAGAAGAAGAGGAACTATCGGACGCCATGATCGCAGTGACAAGCAATTCATTGGGATTCAAATAGTTTTTATATCGCTTTGGCGGCTTTGGACTCCATTTTACTGAAACAGGCTCCTTATGCTCAATATTAACAGGCTCTTCTGATTGCTAGGGTAAAATTTCAACTCTGGCGTTTTCAATCTTATGTTGGACGGAAGGCTGCTCCCTAATTAGGTGTTTCGAAGTTAGGATGGATTTGCACGTCCCGCCTTCCGCTATGTGTTTTTTGTATCCCCGCAAGGTTAATAAATCGTTTCTTCTCCCTTCAAGTGCCAGGATCTCGGGTTTTTTTTTCAGTTAGTTGCAAGAAATTGTCTCTTTAGCCTAATTGCTCCAGATATGAATGATTTTATCCCGAGAAGCGTTAGGTTCCAGGGTGGGAGGTTCCGTGGCATGGTCGGTGGTGCTTCAGTTGTAATTGGGGCAATAATACTTTTTTTGGTTGTTCAAAGCTAGAAGTAGTAGTAGAAACTTTTATTTTGCCCGTGATCGGATTAAAAAGGAAAGGGACGAATGAGAAGCTTCGAGCTACCCCAGTCAAACAAGTCAAAGCTAGAAACTGTTTTTTTACACCAACATGGACAGGAAATGCAGCCGCAGCAGCAGCCCTGTGTTCGGCCAACTCGTTGCCAGCAGTCCCAGCGTGGCATGAAAACCAGCAGGTGGTCAGATTCATGTTTGAGGCCTATGGTATTATAAAATATCTAACAACAAGATTGACGACACAATTTTGGGACGAACTTTGGCATACTACTGTACACAAGACGCGAAGTGAATCTGTGAAAATGATGAACTTGGGAATATGGGGGTCGATAATATAATTATTAACTTCAAATATGCAATCTGGTTACACCATAAAAATGCTGGAATTCACCTTCATGGTTTAACATGCATTGACTTCGGGTCCATGTGCAGAACAACACACCGCGGCGGTAATGTTTGACGCATCACTAAGCAATTCGGCAGCCCCTATATTCTCCAATAGATACATAAAATGCCCCTAAATGACAGTGTTGCGTAGAGCGGAGTGTTTTTTCTAAATTATATGTCAGACAAATCGCGTGATGCAGGACGAAGCCACCATGCGGCTAGAGAAACAATGATAGATGTTTCGAAGGTGTTCAAAAAGAAGACGGAAAGTTCAGAGGCATCCTTACGTACCCTTAGTGCGAAAAGCAGAGAAACGGATGGACGGCCTAAAAAGAGTTGAGATGTAGATGTATCGTTCATTACACATTCAATAAGATTTTGAGACATTCATGAAACATTAAAGGCTTAAAATAAATTGACATGCTTGTACTGGTACTCTAAACACCATTGATTGATTGATTGTGGGGTTTAACGCGCCGACGCAACAAAGGCGATGAGGCGCGCCGTAGTGGAGGGCTCCGGATTAATTTTGACCACCTGGGGATCTTTATCGTGCGCCGAAATCTCGTACACACGGGCGTTTTTGCTTTTCGCCTCCATCAGAAAAGCGGCCGCCGCGGCCGGGAATCGAACCCGCGACCTCGTGCTCAGCAGCGCAACGCCTTAGCCACTGAGCCACCGCGGCGGGTTACTCTAAACACCATTTGTCACACTCGACGAACAAGCTTTGCTCAAGGCTTGTGTTGAAAACAACAGATGAAAGCTGAACGACCAAAGGCTTCCCTGGTTTGTGCATTTTTAAAGCTGTTTCACTTTTCGAACCGTATACAACCTTCCCATAGTCCCACCGCGACCCTTACAATTGCCGCTAGCACAAGTAAACCACTGCCGCGAACACCCGCACGAACAGTTGTTTCTCAGCAGCACATGGATGATGCAACAGGACCTTAATAATATTCATTATTTTAATACATTTTTGTTTCAGTTGTTTCGTATGCAGGTAAGAAACGTTTTCTTAAGCACTACACCTTGGAAATTGTGCTTGTTTTGATAGAAATCAAGAAACCATTCAGTTTGATGGCTAGATATGGTTTGATGCCTTGTCGCTTGGAGAACAAAGAACAAGTGCTTTTAAGTAGGTTAAGCTTGAAACTGTTTTTATCAGCCCATCCAGCTAGTTTGTTGACACCAAGCTGGACTTATGGTTCGAAAATTGACAGGTTACACGACTTAACAGATATTTCCACATCATCTACTTCGAGAGGCACATCATGTCAACCAGATCGAATTGCTCAAGCTCACACACTCGCTGTCACCTCCTTAGTCGGCTCGGATACCAACGACCTGCCACTCATCACCCCCTCCAACGCAACCCTGTGGAACTACGCTAATGCATATCCGTTGCCCCAATACCCAAGAATATGCACCGCCTTCATAAACAGCGTCGCCGACATGCCCGGATTCGAATGTTTCGCAAGATGCTTCAAGGCAAGCCACGAGACACCCGCTACGATGACCCTGCCAAATACGCCGCTAAACCAGCCTTCGCAATTTAAACAGTATACCACCGAGGAATTGAATCGACTTCTACAACAATGATTGACAACGACTCCACAACTGCAGAAGAAACCGGAATAGCCCTCGCAGCCACTACATTTTAAGAAATTATCACCATAGTCACAGATTCGCAAGATTCATGTCATCATTACACCGCAGGTCACATAGCTCCCGTAGCCTTCGCATCCTACTGTCAATACCTAACCCTCCTTACCTTTACATTCTCTGGACTCCAGGGCATTAGCCTCTGGAGGTGAATGAGACGGCTCATGCTGCAGCCCACAAGCATATCTTCCGGGCGTGCCCCTCAAACCCTCTCGCGTCACCGTCGGAAGTCAATCACTCTGTACCTTTAAAATTCAAGGACATCCTCAAACACTACCGCCTCGAACGCCGCTTCTTCCACCCCCCTACGACAAGTTTACTGAAGAAGAAGCAACCACGTACCGTCGCCTTCAAACGAACACCTACCCGCACGGCACCCTCCTCAACGCCATCAATCCCACCTCCTACTCCACCACCTGAAAGTACTGTCCTCAACCTTGCACACTCTACCATATGATTTGGGCGTGCTTCCACACACACCATCCCTCCCCCCTATAACTCCCTCAACCGTGGGCACTTGAAAGGCATGCTATCCAGCCCGGACCCCGGCGAACAGCTTCCGCCTGACATCGACACGCCGGGCAGCGACCGCTCAGGGACTTTTGGACTGAGAAGACCCCCATTGCCACTACTCCAGTAGTAATATAGAAATAAAGTTTATTCCTTGTCCTCCTCATCTACTACATTGAACAGAAAATGGTTCTTGGCAACGCCTTTCGGAGTGGGTTCATCTTCACTATATAGAACGTGCAGCTCCAAAAGCCGCCTTTGAGCACGACATTTTTCTGCACAAAAACATTTGAAAGAGCAGTACCAACTCTCAAGGCAAAGGTTCGTTCGGCCATGTACAACGAGTGTTAAAAACGTTGCCAGACACACCCAATGACCTAAGGTAGGAGAGGATGCTTTAACGCGAAGTGTTGTAGTAGGACTTTTCTAGGTTAAAAATAACATATCAAAATACTGTGTGTAGACCAACGCATCGGTTATATACGACTCAAGGGCGACGAATTCGTCATTCGTGCATCTTCCACCCTAAAGCCTGCCTGGCTGCTCTCGAAGAGACCATTGTACTCTGAAAAGTAAACGAGTCTCATATCGATCTTCTTCTCGAGTGGCTTGCAAAGGCAGCTTCTGAGGGCTGCGGACCCTCAGACGCTGCTTGCTGAAGAGGAAGAATCCTTCTCCTTCTTAAAGAACGCAACTACTACGGCCTCCATTCATGACGATGGAAAGTGCTCCAAAAGCCATATTTTGTTGTATAGGTTTAGGGGCGTATCAAGTGTATCTTCGCATGTGTGTTGTATTATCGTGTTGGCAATGTTGTCTGCGCATCAAGCTGAGGCTGACATACTGCGAGCCACCTTCAGCTCATAATTAGAAAATGGTTTTTATAGGATGCGTTAGACCTATTATCACTTAAGGACTTCTTTTCACTAGATCTTTTGCGTTTCTTGAAATTGTTCGTGTAGTGTGCCGATCTGGGCTAATGTTCGAAGTGATGTGCAAGTGTGTCACACTAACCTTCAAGTTTCTCCCCTTTTGAACTAACCAGGGGAAGGCTGTGTGTCGGTTGGCTTTAGAGCATACGTACACGTTTTCACACCTTGCGTGTTTCTGTGTTTGCCTTTATAGATGTTATGAGGCAGCTCCAGTTTGTTGTGACACAGGGCTCAAACGCTTTTCAAAATCATTTGCAATTTTAAAAGCAGTTAGGCAATCTTAGATGAAGTACCGGCGAACGACACCCCACACCTTGTTCTGGGCCTCTGTCGCCAACCGACAGATCTCGTTAAACCATGGCGTTATTGTGCTGCGGCGAAAACCGCAGTCCTGGGGACTGAATTTTTGGTTGCGTAGACGATGTGTTCCGTGAGTACTTGGGTGGCGTGTTCTTTGTATAGGTATTTTATTGGTAAGTGCGGGTGCTTAGATATTTCTTTAAAGGTCTTTCAGTTTGTGTTATTTCATTAACTCGCATATGGGAAGGTGAACTATTAAGACCTTTTCTCACTTGGTAATATAGTAGGGAAGTTGTCACTTCAATATAAGTTAGTGCCCACAACCCATTAGAGATAGAAAGAGCACTGCAATCCAAAAGCTAGTTAAGAGAGTAACCGTTTTTTCCTACATTACTGTATGAAGCTACCTTCTTACTGAAAATACACGTTCAACATTTTCAATCAGGTGACCTCGGGCATGAGAACCCGAAGAGCCCCGAAAAGTATTATGTGCATTCCAGTCGCCTATTTGTATGAATGTTTCAGGCAGCTGATATACCAGCCCCTCAAAATTCGACCTCGAATACTGCAAGTGAGGTTGATGTGGAGAGAGCATAAAGTTATTAGCTTCTTACAGTTAGTGTTCAAATTACTGCAGCGACAAGGACAGTTATTAATATGACGTTGCGACATGCAAGGAACTTTCGGGTGACGATGACAACACCGCTGGAAGTGTGTGCAGTCAAACCCGCCTTTTCGGAATAGCATTTACCTTGACCTTTGATTATTCATGTCAGCCGCTTGCCGGCACTTAGCAAATGGCTGACTGGAATGCAGTATTTCGTACACAACAGCAAACATTTTCTGAGGTCCTCTGCAGTTCCCTTGAACAATTATTGTTTTCTGACAATATTAAGTGTTCGAAGCTATTAGAGCGAATCGTTGATATATGGCTTTTCGGGCGTATGATTCCCAGAGGAGGTGTTTTTTGTCTTACGCAGATGCTGAGATGAAAAGACCTGTTTTTTTCCCTACATCGCAGAAAGGAAAGGTCCGACATCCACCGCATCACAAGTCCTGTGTTTTCCCTGTGGACCAGGTTCTTCGGTCTTAGCACCTATCGAGGTGCTATTCATTGCAGATGCATATCAATGAACCCTGAGAACAGCAAGGGCGGGCAGGCGATGGTGGGAGGATGGGAGCAGCTGCGGGGTACGTCGCGTCTCCCTTCTCACTGCCCTCTAGTGTACAGTGAGCTGGCGGAATGGCAACAGAAGGAGCGGCATGGCTTCCAACGACTTTTGTGGCCGCCACCACACTGACGGCTCTGCAGCTGGTCTGGCCCCAAGTTGTGCGGCCTTAGATGAGCCATTTGGAGGTGCGCGGGACTATATTGGTTTCGCTTACCTTAGTCGCAGCCGTAGCCAGACGCCGCTGCGCCAACCGGCGATCCGCTTACGCGTACCACCAGAGGAGAAAGAGGTGAACCTCTTTCGGGCCTCTGGGATGGAGATGTTTGCACTACCTTGATGGTATTGATCTTTTTTTTCTAATTTGACCCTTCCGAAAGTCCTGGACTAGGCCGGACGAGATCCCTGGCAGTTAGTGCACAGAAATTGTTGTGCCTTACAGGTATCATGAATGGTCGTGTTGTGCACATTTGGCGCACGTTGGCGCAACATCGTTCGTCTCTATTTTATTGTTTTCTCGAACTATAATGGTATAACAAAAGCATTGACAACGTGATACTTCAGGCCTTCTGAAAGCTGGGAATCTGTTTCGGCCATCGGATCTAACTCAGAGGTCACACCCTGAAAGCGGTTCAGGCTCTGATGGGGTATGACCAGAGATCAGCGGACTCACTCATGAGTCCACTCACTCAGGCTTATTTGGACTCAAACTCACACGTGAGTATGAGTTTGAGTGAGCGCGAGGATAGTGTAGCATGGTGAGTTCTTGAGTGAGTTGAGCTTGAGTTAGTTCTGAGTCCATTGTGAGTTTTGAGTACATTTGGAGTTTGAGTACATTTTGAGTTTTGAGTACATATTGAGTACTGAGTACATTTGGAGTTTAAGTAAATTTTGCGTACTGACAACATTTTGAGTTTGAGTAGATTTTGAGTTTTTAGTCCATTTTGAGTTCTGAGTACACATGAGTAGCCTAGGAGGCAGATATGGTTTGTGGTTAAGTTTCGTGTGCTTCTTTGGGCTCGCAGTTTAGGTTAGCTGCAGGTATGGTAGCATTCTCGATGCGCATGATCGGTTGGGAGAGAGAAGGGGGGATTGCCTGATTTAGCAGCTGGGCGCGTGCTTAATCATAAACTGGTCAGGTCATAAAAAGGGTTAGGGCACCTTTTCCTTTTCATGGATCCTCTAAGAAGGTGGTAGAGGGTGGTAGAAAGCACACGGCGGTGGTTTCTTGATGGTTGTGCGGCTGCTTCTGTCAACGGTTTGATTTGCTAGTGTCAAAAAGAAAGACATCATCACCGGGCAAAAGGAGTGGCGGCGGCTGTTCTGTCCGCTGTTTCAAATCAGTTGCCAATGGAAGTGACTGGGCGAGGCCCGTTTAGATAAAATAATGGCTGCTTTATGAGATACATTGTGAAAAACTTCAAATAGATGTCGCTAAGACGTGTAAGGAGTTAAGTTAAAGGTCCCGAATAACGGAATCACACGAGGTAAATTAAAAAAATGCTTCCTGTGTATAGTCATCACAGTCATAATAAGCCATAGAATGGGTTGAAATTTACAATGACGCCACGAGGGCGTGTGGGGAATCATATTAAAGCTCTCGATGGTGGGAATCACGTGGGACAAAAATGTGTTATGGTTTTAATATGAACCATTCATGGCTACTCATACATGCGGTAAAATTAAAATTCATAGCTCTCCGGTGTGTGGCGTATTAAATAAAAAGTCTCAATGCGGGAATAACGTCGGACAAATGCAGAAATTGTTCCTGATTACTATCATAAGACATAGTCTTAATGGGTCATAAATTGGGATAAAATTCAAAATGTTGCCACTAGGGTGTGCGGCCCATGAAATTGAAGGTTACGGTGAGGGAAATCACGTGGGACGAAAATGCATAATGGCTACATTTTGAGATAGTCATAGTTGGTCATCGTTTGGGTTAACATTCAAATTGGCGCCACAAAGATGTGTTAAGTATCAAATTAACGGTTTCGATTAGGGGAATCTCGCGAGACAGACACTAAAATACTTCTTGGTTATAGTCATGAGATATATAGTCATGATTGATAGTCATGATTATAGTCATGGTTATAGTCATGGTTATAGTCATGATTGATCGTGTGAATATGGTCCATTGTTGAATACCATTAACAAAACCCTGCATGTTCTTTACGTTGCTGAAATCTAAGGCGCAGAAATTCTGTAAGCGATTACCTTGTTGAGTACCTTGTACACGACTAAGAGTAAGCTGACCGGCCTGAAATTTTTGAAGTCCTTCATGTCATCGTTCTTATGTATTTGGATGATGTTTGCGTTCATCCAAGATTCCGGTACACTCGCGGTAATTAGGCATTTTGTGTGCAGGCTTGCCAGTTTTACTAGCATAATTTGCCCGCGGTCGTTCAAGAGGTCTGCGGTTATCTCATCTTCACCAAGTGTTTTGCTCCCTTTAATCTCTTTCAAAGCAGTTGTTACTTTCATGTCATTACTGGTGGGATGTCTACCTCCTCGGAAGTACTTTCAAGTTCGTTATTATCCTGGATGTCCTGGCTACTGTACAGATCTCTAAAAAATCTATAAATCTCTCTATATAAATATATATCTCTCGATATATATATATATATATATATATATATATATATATATATATATATATATATATATATAACTCTGTAAATAAACTCTGAACTAATCTTTAAATGTGGCCATACAAATACAACTGATTTCTCCCCATGCCTAGAAGCCTCTTTAATGCGTTCAAGCTGACTTCATTGTTTACAGCATATTTCATCCTCTACATTATACACTTCCATACGTCGGCTGTCTGACGCTTGTCGATTGCCTTTGATATCTCCGCTAGTTTTATTCTGCCAGCTGTGGGGGAGATTGTCATACTTTTTGGTTTCCTAATTATATCTTGCGTCTTCTATGAACGTTTAACAGTATCCGGTCTAGCCGTTGTGCTCCCGTCTTCTATTGCACACTCCACGATAAGGCGTGTAAGATTGTCGCTGGTTTGTGGCATTCAGTCTCTGCTTCCTCGGTAACAGCTGAATATCGATTCTGCAACGCGATCTTGAAATATTCGGTTTACATCTTACTGTTAGCTTATTTATGGGCTTCTTTCGTACTAGATTGTTACGGTCTCTCCTCAAATCTAGCCTAATTCGAGATCTCACCATACGGTTGTCACTACACCTCATCCTTACAAGCATTTCCACGTCCTGCACGACACCAGGGATATCCCTTAGAATGAAGTCTATATTTTTTTACGCTCCCCATTGGGGCTCCTCCACGTCCACTTCCGGCTCTCCCATTTGCAAAAGGAGGTATTCATGATGCCTAGATAATTCCGTTCGGGGAGCTCGACTAGTAGGTCGCCCCTGCTACTTCACTAGCGCAGACCATTATAGCCCCCAGCTTTATCGCCAGCCTGATTCTTGTTTACATTAGCATTGAAGTCTCGCATAACTACAGTTTGCGGTGTTTTTACTTTAGCCATTCCCGATTCAACATCTTCATAAAGCGTTCAACTTGCTGGTCGTCTTGGCTGGATGTAGGCGAGACTCCTGGTACGACCTTGAGTTTGTGCTTCTTATTAAGCCTAATTACAAAAGCGGCTACCTTTTCCTTAACGCTGTATTATTCATTTATGTTGCCAGCTATGCTTTTATTGAGTATAATTCTCACTCCCAGTTCTCTTCGGACTACTAGACCAGTGGTATATAGGACGTGGCCATTTTCAAGCATCGTAAAAGCTTCACCCTGTCCTCCTAACTTCAATGAGCCCTATGGCATCCCATTCAGTGCCCTCTAATTCCTCGAATCCGCTCGAGACTCCACGCTCGAGACTCACCTCGTGAGATAGCGTTCTCGGTTTAAACGTTGCCAGGTTTAAATTCCGATGGTGGCCGCTTCTCCTCCAGGGATTCTAGCCCCCTCTGCTGCGTCACAGGTCTCGCCACCGCCGCGGTCAGTTCTTTCGCAGCCACCGGAGACTGGTTGTCATGGGTTAATTGGAATATTCATGGGAGAGTCTAGTGTTGATGTTTGTGTTGTTTTATCTGAAGAGGTGGCAGTTTTGCATGGGTTGACAATAGAAGTACCGCATGATTTTCCCATAACTACTTTAGCAGACGCTACGCACACTAGTCACGCGAGGTAGGTGATGTAATTGAAAGTGAGATACCTGACAATACGATGTTTGGAAACTTACCTTGTCTCGATTTGAAACTTTTGATGTTTACGACATCACGCGGTTTGTCTTTGTGAACTAGGATAATGTGTTTGTTTATCTGATAAAAGGTGGCCTTCATACTAAATCGGGATTGTGGTTTGAGCAATTCATATGAGCTGTAGAGAAAGATTGAAGACAGAGTTCTGCCATGCTAGTTATTTTATGTTAAAGGGGCCCTGAAAGGCGTTTGGAGCACACTAAATGAACTCACGCAATCATTAGACTGGGTCGTCAACGTCATCTGTGCAAAGTATTACTCTTTACGCGCAGCAGAAAGCTCACAATTTTGTTGCAAAGTTTTTCGCTCTTTTCTAACCCTTCCGGGCGTGTTTTTGGACGCCGCCATCTTCACATGTCTACGTCACCGATTCCCAGATGGTTGTCCTAATGTAAGACACCCTGCTATTCGGCGGCTTTTTTACGCACTTCCGGTAAAGAGATGTGCGTCTGCTCAGCGTCGACTCACCGGCTGATGTGCCAGTGGAGTACCGGAGTGCTTGGACATTTTACGAATATCCAAACAATTTTAAATAAACCCTTAACCGTTTGTATTTATTCCAACACGGCCATAACACGACATTGATACTCTCTTACCTAAATACGTTTCATAAAGAAAGCGTTGAAGCTCCGTGGCACTTCTTTCATGGAAACGCCGAAAATTAACGCCCTGAGCCGAATGGCCGGCTTTGACGCATACATTTCATTCAACTTCAAAACAATGCAGATATGCGTTTCAAACTAACACAACGTCACATCATGCGTTGCACGTCTGAACCGCGATAGACAGACAATCGGTTGCCTCCTACTGCCCGTTGTAAATTCGGCACTCACCTCGTGCGCGGTTTGCGGGGACGAACAGCAAGTCACTTAACTCTGGCGCGCAAGCCGAGAAGGCATTTAGCCCAGCAAACTGCACATACCCCATGCGAGGTTGAGTAGTACGTCGCTCGAGAAAGATAATCCAGACCATGGAAAGCACGCCCCACCTGCAGACGTCGTATTTCAAGCACAACAAACGCGTCCACAACACACACACCATCGCCTCATGTATTTTTACAATGCCAAACACATCGCGCTCTTCCCAATGGGCGTGAGTGGTACGCCTGCTGTGCCCACATGTCGCGAGCTGGGGCCCCAAGCTCAACGGTGATCACCCAACCGTAACTGACTTCGAGGGCAGTTTGTTCCTTGTTGCCAAGGCAACCGAACCTCTTTGTTTCAGATAGTCAAAGAGGCACTCGCGTCAGCGCTAGAAAGCTCAGAACGGCAGAGGAGCATGTTTTGCCTACGTTGCCGCACCCCACTACGCGTCGCCCCAAGCTGAACTGGTCGCATGATTGAAACTCTGGGAAGGTGCATCAAAGGGAACAAGCGCACGATCCTCCCCGTGCGGCTGCTGCGAGTTCGCCGCCGATGTCAACTGCAGCAACGTACACCGTGAAAGGGCAAGTCCAGGCCGCACACATGTAGCTAGGTCTTTGGTTCGCTTTCCCAGCTTTGAGCGGAGTGCGGTATGTACCGCGTCAACCAAGATCAAAAAGCCAAAAGAGCTTGCCCGTAGCAGACGGTAGGAGCGCAATAGCGGAATTACGTCACCGCTGAGGAGCGCAGCATGATGGGAGGGCTGCCTCACGCACCGTCAACAGTTGAAAGGAGGAGGAATTGCGGCGCGACGGTAATGCGTCGTTTTTGATTTACGATTTCTCAGCTAATACTCATCGCTTTGACAAATTTCTTGCTGGAGGAGATTGCTAATACATTGCTTTATTTGGGTATATGTACATCCATGCATCGTCGAAAGGTATTTCGGGACCCCTTTAGGTTCGTTGCAGCTGGTGAGAATGAAAGCGCGATGCTTTAGGGGTCATTCCAGTTTGTAAATACACTTGCAGCGTTGATTCTTGTAAGTGCGTGGCACATTGGTTTTTTGGAACTTTTCTATTTTTAAAGATTGGTAGCGCGCAGGTGGGAAATATGAAGGACTGATTACATACCAATTCGTTTTGGGCCCAAGACTTGGCGCAGCGAGCATGGGTAGGTTGTGGGTCTTGCAGCGCTGTCCTGTGTACTTCTCGTCCTTTCCGGTTCTGTCGTGTTCCGCGCTGATATGCAATCATGAACTTTAACCAACTTCCCCAAATCACAGTGCTCGTCGCGGGTTCGATTCCCGGCCGCGGCGGCCGCTTTTCTGATGGAGGCGAAAAGCAACAACGCCCGTGTGTACGAGATTTCGGCGCACGATAAAGATCCCCAGGTGGTCAAAATTAATCCGGAGCCCTCCACTACGGCGCGCCTCATCGCCTGCGTTGCGTCGGCGCGTTAAACCCCACAATCAATCAATCAAATCACAGTGCTCTTGAAAGGTCTACAATATTGTCGCGAAGACAAGGACGATGCAGTTGTCTTGAATGAGAAACACGTTTATTGGAGCGAACTTGTGCTCCCCTAACCAGTCAAAATAATACAGAGGCGGCGAAGCAGCGGTCAACAAAGTGACTTGCACAGGCGAGTGTCGTCGAATCGAATGCTCTGGCGTCCGCACTGCAGGCTTTTTATCTTTCGGCGCGCGTGGTTCTCGAAACGTCGATTCACATCGAGAACATAGTAGATCCAAGAAGATTATTCTATGCAGTTCACGTTAGATCGGAATGCTCTCCCTATCACGACAGATAACACATGCGGCACAGAAAGAAAGAATGGAACACGCGCTTCCCTTGGCGCAGAGATAACACAGACCGGCGCAGCCGGGCGGTAAACGCAAAACACAAATAAACAAACCCAATGTATGGTTCGCGGCATTACCCCCCTCTAAGAGTGCATCGACCCGATGCTAATATAAGCGACAGTCCGAAAATAAAAATAAAATTCGTTATCGTCCGTAGAAAGGTTTTAAGCGAACCACGTGGACGACTTCGGGCCGCGTGCGTCGTCGTGATGTTCCGGAATCACCATCGGGGATCACCTCGTAGGTAAGTTGGCCGACACGTCGTAGAATCTGGTAGGGTCCGAAATACCGTCGCAGGAGCTTCTCACTGAGTCCGCGTCGTCGGATGGGAGTCCAAATCCACACACGATCCCCTGGTTGGTACTCGGCGTCTCGGCGTCGGAGGTTGTAGCGGCCCGCATCCACCAGCTGCTGGTCCGTTATACGAACTCGAGCTAGCTGGCGGGCCTCCTCCGCACGTTGAAGATATCCGTAGACGTCGGCGTTGAGGTCGTCGTCTTCTATGTGCGGAAGCATGGCGTCGAGCATCGTAGTCAGCCTTCTACCGTAGACAAGCTCGAACGGCGTCAGCTGCGTCGTCTCCTGGATAGCCGTGTTGTACGCAAACGTGACAAACGGGAGCACTTCGTCCGAAGTCTTATGTTCAACGTCACCGTACATTGACAGCATATCTGCGATTGTCTTGTTCAGACGTTCTGTTAGTCCGTTCGTTTGGGGGTGGTACGCTGTCATTCTTCGGTGATCCGTGTTGCTGTAGCGTAATACTCCTTGCATCAGCTCCGCAGTAAATGCCGTTCCGCGGTCGGTGATTAGGACTTCCGGGGCTCCATGTCGCAGCACAACTTCGCTTATAAAGAACTTTGCCACTTCTTGTGCAGTCCCCCTCGGAAGAGCGGCGGTCTCTGCGTAGCGCGTCATGTAGTCTGTCGCTACGAAAATCCACTTGTTCTGTGATTGTGACGTAGGGAACGGGCCTAAAAGATCCATTCCAATCTGTTGAATTGGTCTCAATGGGACGGCGATCGGTTGCAGAAGTTCGGCGGGTCTTGTCGGCGGCGTTTGTCGTCGCTGGCAGTCACGGCAGCTCCGGACGTAGTGGGTGACGTCAGAGGTAAGGCCGGGCCAGTAGTACCTCGCCTTGATTTTTCCAATAGTGCGGGCTGTGCCGAGATGTCCGGAAGAGGGGTCGTCGTGGCACGCTTCCAAAATTTCGTCACGAAGGTCCGCGGGGATGACGAGAAGGTAATTCGCTCTTGTTCCGGGGCTGAAATTCTTCTTCACGAGGACGGAGTTTCTCAGGCTGAATGCTGGTAAGCTGCGTTTGAAGGTCCTAGGAACGGCAACGTTGCATCCCTCGAGGTACTCGATTATGACGCGTAAGTCGGGGTCGGCACGCTGCTGGGCGGCTAGGTCGCTCTCCGTCACGATCCCGAAGAACGCGCTGTCTTCATCAGCGTCTTGTGGTGGAGGGTCGACGGGGGCGCGGGACAGGCAGTCGGCGTCGGAGTGTTTCCTGCCGGATTTATAAACGACTGTAACGTCGAACTCCTGCAGGCGCAAGCTCCACCGCCCAAGACGGCAAGAGGGGTCCTTCAAATTGGCGAGCCAACACAGCGCATGGTGGTCTGTTACAACCTTGAATGGCCTTCCATACACGTATGGGCGAAATTTTGAAATCGCCCATATAATAGCCAGGCACTCTTTCTCAGAGGCAGAATAGTTTTTCTCCTCCTTCGACTGACCACGGCTGGCATAGGCGATTACCCTTTCGCAGCCGCTTTGCTCTTGGACAAGGACGGCACCCAAGCCTATATCACTGGCGTCCGTGTGCATTTCCGTTTCGGCATTTTCGTCGAAATGAGCGAGCACGGGCGGGCTTTGCAGGCGTTTTTGCTGCTCGCAGAATGCTTTTTCTTGGTCGTTTTCCCAGCTGAAAGGGGTGCTATCTTTCGTCAAGCGCGTGAGTGGCTCTGCAATGCGTGCGAAGTTTGTGACGAAGCGGCGGTAGTATGCGCACAGCCCGAGAAATCTCCGCACGCCCTTCTTGTCTTTCGGCCTTGGGAAGTTCGCAATGGCTGAAGTTTTTGCCGGGTCAGGTAGGACTCCCGCGGCGTTGACGACGTGGCCCAAGAACTTGAGTTCCCCGTATGCGAAACGGCACTTTTCAGGCTTCAGCGTCAACCCCGACGTACGAATGGCCTCGAGTACAGACTCCAACCTTGCAAGGTGTTCGTCGAAAGTCCGGGCGAATACCACTACGTCGTCGAGGTATACGAGGCAGGTGTGCCACTTAAGGCCAGCTAGCACAGTGTCCATGACTCTTTGAAACGTCGCTGATGCAGTGCACAGCCCAAACGGCATCACCTTGAACTCGTATAGGCCGTCTGGGGTTATAATTGCAGTTTTCTCTCGGTCCCTCTCGTCCACTTCAATTTGCCAGTAGCCGGTCTTCAGGTCCATTGATGAGAAGTACTTCGCGTGGCAGGGGTGGTCGAGGGCGTCGTCGATTCGGGGGAGGGGGTACACGTCCTTTTTCGTGATTTTGTTCAGTCGCCGGAAGTCAACACAAAGCCTTAATGTGCCGTCTTTTTTCTTTACGAGTACGACGGGCACAGCCCAGGGGCTTTTCGATGGCTGTATAATGTCGTCGCTGAGCATATCGTCGACTTGAGTCCGGATGGCTTCCCTTTCGTGTGAAGAGACGCGGTACTGTGACTGTCTGGTAGGTCGGGCTCCATCTTCGGTTATTATTCGGTGCTTCGCTAGAGGGTTCTGACGTAGTTTTGCGCTCGACGAAAAACATTCGCTATAGCGACGCAGCAAAGCCAATAACTTGTTCCGTTGTACTTGCGGTAGCGCCGGATTCACGTCGAAGGGCTTCGGGAGCTTGAAGGTTTCTACGGGTGTGCGTTCAAAGTCGGCGACCGCGATCACGTCACTTGCTTCTTGCGCTTCTTCGAGGAATGCAATTGCCGCGCCCTTGTTTAAATGCTGGTACTTCTCGGTGAAATTAGTAACCAAAATGTGAGATTGGTGTTCCTTGAAGCGCGCACTGCCTTTTGCGACCGACACACCACGGTTGAGAAGCACCCTTTGATCGGTGTCTACGATAGCGTCGACGTCAGGAGCAGCATCTTCACAGTAGACTGCGACCATCAAGCTTGTGCGGGGTGGCAGGGTGACTTGATCATCGGCAATCCTTACAGCAGCACGTCGTTCGGGGTTCGGTTCCGGCGTCATGGAGTGATTGGGGGAAAAAGTTATTCACTTGGTCTGCAGATCGATTATTGCACCGTTGTCCATCAAAAAGTCCATTCCAAGAATTACGTCGCGGGAGCAGTTAGGCAGAATGATGAACGCCGCAGGGTACGTTGTGCCGTCTATGGTTACGCGCGATGTGCACGTTCCACTTGGCGTCACGAGGTGGCCTCCTGCTGTGCGTATGTGCGGACCGTCTCATCTGGTCATAACTTTCTTCAGTTTCGACGCAAATGGTCCGCTCATTACCGAATAGTCAGCTCCCGTGTCTACGAGGGCGACTACGTCGAAGGCGTCGATGGACACCTTGACGTCAGATGCAGTCTTCCTAGAGTTCCGGGTTCGTCGGGGTGTCGTATCTCTGCTTGTACGTGTTGACGGTCGGGCACTGCGCATCGTCGTTGTCGTCGTCTTCTCAACGGACGTCTCGGTCAGGTCGGGTACGCGTCCCGCCGTGTAGCTGTCGTCGTGTTCAGGAGTCTTGTTAAGGCTAGGTCGGGTCGCCGGGTTGAGGGCATGTCGTGAATGATGGTCTTCAGCGAGTCGCTGCGTCGTTGGAGGGTTTTCATTTTTCCGCCGTTGTGCAACTTTACTTCCCGAAGTTGCTGCTTTTAGTTTCCCGCGCGTGGGCTGGGGGACCTTCCACGTGAGAAGTCAGCAGTGCTGCGGCGGTTCGGTGACTGATACGGGTAGGGCGACGGTGAACGGTTGAAGCGGGCTGGTCCTCGGTTGGTGTTGGAGAGGTATTCTTCGATCTCAGCAGGGCGCTGGCCGTATCGGGGGCGTGGGGCGTCTACGGAGAACCCTCGCAAACCGAGCCTCTTGTAGGGACAGCGACGGTAGATGTGGTCGGCCTCTCTGCAGTGGTAGCACAGCGGGCGATTGTCGGGCGTTCGCCACACGTCGGTCTTCCTTGGCGTCTGGTTTTGGTCTACAGGGCGTCGGGCGGGCGGCAATGAACGGCGGTATGGCTCGGCCTCTTGTCGACGGGTTGGAGCAGGGCGGGGTTGACGAACAGCCGAGGAGTAGGTCATGGCGTGTGGTTCGCGGGGTGCTTCCGACGGCGTAGAAGTTTCCAGTGCGTTTTGGACTTGTTCTCGGATTACGTCGGTCAGGGAAGCCACTTGAGGTTGCGGCGTCGTTGGAAAAAGCTTCCGAAGCTCCTCCCTGACCACTGCTCGGATGGTCTCTCGCAATGTATCGGAGCTTCCATCTGCGGCACCGATGGTCTCCGAGAACAGCGCGTTGACAGGGCGGTCGTACTGCCTCGTTCGAATTTCTAGCGTCTTCTCCATCGCGGCCGCCTCAGACGCGAATTCCGCCACTGTCTTCGGAGGGTTACGGACTAGACAAGCAAAAAGCTCCTGCTTCACTCCTCGCATTGGAAACCTGAGCTTCTTTTCCTCGGTCATTTCAGGGTCCCCACGACGAAAAAGTCGCTTCATGTCTTCAAAGAAAATAACGACTCCTTCGTTGGGGTGCTGCGTTCGAGTTTCAAGCAAAAGCGCAGCTCGTTCTTTTCTCACCACGGTAGTGAAAGTCTTAAGAAACTCCCTTTTGAATTGAGTCCCGTCGGTCAAAGAGCTCTCCTGGTTCTCGAACCAAGTTCGAGCAGCATCTTCTAAGTAAAAGAAGACATGTCGGAACGTTTCTTTGTCGTCCCACCTGTTGAAGATGCGGACGCGCTCCAGCTTCTCCAACCATTCTTCGGGGTCTTCAGCGGGGGCTCTTTGGAACGATGGCGGTTCTCGGGGCTGCTGCAGGATGATTGGCGACGTTGTTTCTTGCACCATGGTGTTGGTTGCAGCGTTCCTTCTCTTGGGCCCTTCTGGCAGAAGACCGAACTCGGGTAGCAATCCTTGCAGTCGGGGGCTTTCTCTGGTTGGACTGGCTTGGCGGCTTCGAGATGTCGTAGAGGGCATAAAGGCTTAGTACCCCGCACCTCCACCAGATGTCGCGAAGACAAGGACGATGCAGTTGTCTTGAATGAGAAACACGTTTATTGGAGCGAACTTGTGCTCCCCTAACAACTCAAAATAATACAGAGGCGGCGAAGCAGCGGTCAACAAAGTGACTTGCACAGGCGAGTGTCGTCGAATCGGATGCTCCGGCGTCCGCACTGCAGGCTTTTTATCTTTCGGCGCGCGTGGTTCTCGAAACGTCGATTCACATCGAGAACATAGTAGATCCAAGAAGATTATTCTGGGCTGTTCACGTTAGATCGGAATGCTCTCCCTATCACGAAAGATAACACATGCGGCACAGAAAGAAAGAATGGAACACGGGCTTCCCTTGGCGCAGAGATAACACAGACCGACGCAGCCGGGCGGTAAACGCAAAACACAAATAAACAAACCCAATGTATGTTCGCGGCAATATCAAATGCATTTGTTGCAAGGTTGTTCCGAACGCCTAACTTTCGGCGATTCTCGGGTGTTTGCTGTCAATATTGTCCGTCATCACTCAAGTACTCATGTGTCTGACTTTTGCCCTAAATAACATGTTAATAACTTTTTTATAGGGTATCTATTGCAACAACATGCAAGAATGTAAATCGGATGAAAGGTTGTGCCGGTTATTTTCTGTATAAATTTTGGATTCTCTTTTTTGCTTCTGTTCTCGTTTTTTTTTTTTTTTCATTGTGTAATGTTTGTGTAATATTTGTTTCCATTGTTTAATGTTTTCCATTGTGTAATGTTTGTTTCCATTGTGTAATGTTGTTTCCATTGTGTAATTGTTTCCATTGTGTAATGATGTATCGCTGTCTCCGCTGCTGCACAGTCAACTTTGGTTGACTTTATAGGACTGTCAGCTTCCTGAGGGGGTGCGGACCCAGTCAAGCCGATCCTGCAAAGGCTTTTTGTCCCTGCTCCTAACATCTTGGTGAAAGATGTTGAATAAATATGATTTGATGGTTTGATTTGATTTGATGGTTAATTGGCAATAAGAAGGCGTCCACAGTAAATGGGAGTCGGCATTTGGGACCGGGAGGGTGTTCTCAGCGCTGCAGGGAGGCCTCACTGCAGTGTTATTACCATGGTTGACTGGAGATAAGTTGCGTGGCTAGCTGGACTTGCCTTGAGGAAGAGGGTCGGTTCTGTTGGAAGTTGCATGAAGGTAGTTAGAGAGCCAGCTGATGCCGGTGGTCTGAAATGGCCGCCCGGGCACTGTGTGGGTGGCTTTTCAAATAAGAAGAAATTCAGTGCTTTAGCTATCTCAGTGACTCCTACGATGCAAGGTTTTACCCCTTCCGCCGCTAGAAAATGGTTAAGCTCAAGTGACTTCAATGCAAACCCAAAATATGCGATTTTACGTGTTAACCGGAGTAGCTTGGTGAATTCTCGTTCAATGGAGGCGCGTCCAGGTTGAACTACTCGAAGAAGTAGTTTATTACCTGGTCGCGCCAGCAATTTCTGTGACACCGCAGCACACATGTTACATCCAACCTCGGAAACCCAATTCAGGTGTGTAGGGTCAGCGATGCGACAGCCCCCGCACACACTGAAGGAATTTGTCACCGCCATGCCTTTATACATCGTTTGTTCCAACGATAAAGAGGAGTGTTTTTACTGTTTTTGGGATCCAAAGCAGCTATGTATTGATCTCGAACGTTGCCGCTCCAGAGACGGTGATGAAAACTTAAGCCGCTCGTTCGTAGGCATTGAATTGCTTGAAAAGGTAGTGTGCCTAAAAACTGCGATGACAAGATGAGTATGTAGACCCAAGAGTACCTCGCTCGACCGAGGGCGTGCCGGAGGCGTGTGTTGAAACAGCAGGAGTGGTAGCCATGGTGCCGAAGGCGTGGCGAACACGAACAAGAGACGCCTTCGTAGCAAAAAAGAAGAACAGGTTTATTGGAGGTTTTCAACTTGTGGTAAGTCTTTTTTCTGAACCGGAGTACTTGTGCAGTACATTCAGGTAGACGGTGGATGGCGGCTCTTGGAATTCGAACTAAATAAAGAACAAATATTTGTGTAAAGGAAACATTATTAGTGCATAAGTCTGAAGGAGAGGAGAAAAAAGGCAATAGAAAGTTTTTAACAAAAGGAACAGAAGAAAGAGGACTGAAGAGAACCTAGTACAGGGATGAAAGTGGCAGAGATAATAACAAAGCAGCAGAATAGCCGAAATCGCAAGTAGCAATGAATCCTATGCGCATTAACGGTCACTGGGCCAGTGCCCGCATCGGAATGGTAAGAACTGTCGGTCCCTCTCGTCGAATTTAGGGACCGTCTCCAGCTACATTGTAAAGCAATGCTAAGAGGGGTATTTCACAGCCCACCTTGTGAGCAAGGCCCATTAAGGATTTATGTCTGCGGTGCGAAATGCGAGTAGAGAAGAGACGCTAGTAGAGAAGAGAAGAGCGATTAGAGACATTACCGAATAAAACCTGCAATTCCAAAGCGACCACCCCAGTCGCTTTAAGAAAAGCACTTCTTATATCTCAGCTCACCGCTTGAAACAAGCATGCGTGAAACAAGCATGCTTGAAAGGTTAAAGTATCAATTCAAACATCCAAACTGTAGCAACCATGCTGGATGAACAAGTGCGCCTACAACATGTAACAAATGGCGCGATATAAAATTACGAAGCATGCAAGAAACAAAAACCAAATGCGAACCATCCACCAAAGCGCAATCTTCAACGCAAAAAACTCTGCTTAACTTAAATCCCAAAATTTCCAAAGGTAAATATTAACTTTTCAAAACGTCGTTTTTAAAGTTTTTTGTTGTTTTATTGTTGTCCTACCGTTTCAGTAAGTGTGAATTATTTGATCACGTAAATCTCTACTGTACTTGTAACCGCCGTACAGTCATTTCTGTATACACACTTTTTCTAGCGTCCATAGCCATTTCCCTAGATGTTGGTTTGTTTAAAGTAGCTTAAATTTGTATGGCACTCACAATCACCCCTCAACACCACTTTTGTGTTTCCAAGGAGCTTTTGGTTTATTGTTCCCCAAACTTCTCACTATATTTGAACAATTTATTTTCGAAAATTTGCTTTGTTTTTTTAACCACCACTGAATCAGTTTTTTGTTTCTACACTTTCGTTGCCTTGTTTTCCACACATTTTTCTTATGTGACATACTTCAAGTTGCATAACCATCTTGTGCTTGTACCCTGAGTTTACTTGTCTGCTTTTTTTTACTATTTCTTTCAACCTTTTTGCTGTGTATGACTTATTTATATTCATGAATATTTGTACTATACTTGCAATTAGACAATTGCCCTTCCCTGTTTGGAAGGGCACATAGGAATCAAAATAAAGTGGTTGTTTTGCGAAAGCAGATAACATAATTTGGAAGACAATATAAACTGTGTTACATAACTCTTGTGTATTTGGAAAACTTTCTTACTACCTAGCTGCACTTACTTACAGCTGGGTTGGCAAGACTGTTTTTCTATTTCGTTTAATTGTTGAATTGTTTCTCTGATAAATTATTCGCAGAATGCCTTTACAGCCGTGATGTGTGGTACAATTTGATGACGCTACTGTGGTTGCCTTAGTGTCAAGGGTGCTTGTGCTGATCAGGACTGGTTTGCTGTTACTTACCGCAACTTGTTTTCATGCGACATTTCTTGTCTAGAGCGGTGCTTCGTGTGCTTCTGCAAGAGTGTGTGGTCAGCTTGGCACTTCACATATGAGGCTTCATGCAGTATGTAGCACTTCAAAACTGGAAACACAATGATTTAGAAACCTGGTGACAAGTATCAGTAAACAGTTCTGAATAGCTAGTAAGACATGTATTTTAAGTATAAATAACCACAACACGTAGGCAACCTTAGAAAACGTACTGGCAAAACTTCCGAATAATGTATAAAGAATGTAAATTTCAAGCATACAGGTTCATCTCAACAATATTATATTAACGTACACAAGTCATGAATATAACAAACTAATGCTTGTGCCAAACACAAAAAAACAATGTAGAACAGATGTGTATATACGTCTTGCATGCGCACCACTACAATATCCACAAGACGTACCCCTAAGATAACGCTCCGTAAACAGCAAATAAAAGTACCATTAGACGTCTATAGTACGTTATCTTTTGTGTGATTTGGATGGATTTTTTGCAGTTGTAGCATTGTTAAGTATATGTAATTTCGACCCCAACGGTACATGTCCTGGACATCTGCAATGTCGATTGCTGACGTCTCCGGGATGTCTGGACGACGTGACGTGATTTGCGGTGCTTTTTTACGCTGATGGTTAGCATCCTCTCAGTTGCTTTCGAACTTCCTCCTTGTTACAGCATTTTCTAGATTCGAGCATTGTTTGAAGCAAGAATGTCATTCGTTTTACTTCTGTAATCATTCAAAAAGTTCATTAAATCACCTTAATACTCCATCCTTGAAACTTTCGTGTTCTTACGTTTGGGAATACGTTCTCTGTTTTCTTCGTTGCCTTTTCAGTTTCTTTTCTACATGTTGTGTCTCCTACAGCTACTGCACATCATGTGACGTCCGTTGTTAGGTTCTCATTTAGCCTGTCTACCGTATCCTCATGTTCGTTTACTATCGCAAATTTTGGTTCGAAAAGTTGTTTGAAAATCCTTAGTCCTGGCTCTCACTCACTTCATGTTCGTTTATTACGCATGAGAAGTTCACTTCTTTTTCTTTTAATATTCAGCCTACATTCCATGTAACCGTCCTATGATCGCTGCTCAAAGTCTTACTTTACACAATTACATACCGTACAATACCTGGGCTGTCACCTTAAATGGAGTCAATTGAATTTTTGTGACTCCGTCAGGACTTTTCCATGTGGACTGCTCAATATTTCGTTTGTTGAAGAATGTGTCAATAAAACGTAGGTTATTTCTCTCCGCAAATCCTACTGGTGTATCTTCTCGGTTGTTGGACTTCTCTAATCCACAGATTCCCACCGCGTGTTTTCCCCCTCGGAGTACTCTAGCACAACATATGCCCGCTATTCAGCATCACGCAGCCGTATCTTGTTCTTTTACCTTCGTTTAAACATTCCTTATCCCATCTGAAATACGAGAGCTCATCTAGCAGTACAGCTGAGCTTGCCTTGTGAGACAGTGTTAGCGCGTCGAACGTTGCCAGGATCAGGATCCAAGGGTCGCCTGTCGTCTACACTGCAGCTTCTGTGGGCTGAGGGCCGAAATTTGCTTTGCCCGGTCATAGGAGTTGTCGGTCAACTACTAAACCAGGGTGGCCTGATGATTTTCTGGTGAGGGAGTGCCGTTTGTGTACCAACAAACCTTCGGCGCATGATTTACCCTCTCTGTTTTAGTATCTCAGCCATCCGGAATTGGCACTTCCGGAACATGTAGCACTCCATACCAGCATGGCTTGTGCTGGGAGCCCTAGAAATACATGAAAGGCTCGAGAGAAATAGGGGGATAGGGAGACAGACAAAAACTAATTTCGTGTATGACGTTCCCCCACACATGACATTATGCCTGCGCCAGCACTTGTTGGATTATCTCGTTACACGCGCTGTTCCCAAGAATAAGTGGAGACGCTGGCTCACTTTGGAGAGTTGTGCTGACGCTTGACCGTTGGAAAACGGAGCAGTTATGTAAATTAAGTACTAAGCAAATGATTCAGAGGCATCCCGACTATAAGGGGTCCCAGCACACGGTCGGTGCGCCATGGTAGTACAGCCGACAAAAAATAACAAAATGCACAAAGACTCGTGTACTTCCAGTAAGGTGAAGCTTCAGAGCAGAACCAAAGCCGTGAAGATGTTTCGGCGAACGTTCAACCGTCAGAGGCTTATCTTTCCCGGTCGTGGGAAACGTTGAATCTCTAAGCTGGCTCTTGCTTAAATTACACTCCCCGGTGGCTCTGATAACAAGAAATGGTGCGCCCTCGTGTGTACGATCGACAAATAACTTCCACAAATTACTATAAAATGACGTGTAGAGCTGTACGATCGTCCACACTCCCGAGCGCAATCGGGAAAGGTGTCTGGCCTGACGGACACAAGCTACCTAGTCCTACCGCTCAACATCTGCTGCAGCCTACGTTCAACGCACTAAAACACATCCCGTGACCGTGGCACCACTACTGTCGTAGAAGAATTCAACTCACATTAAACCCTCAACAGGAATCGTTACGGAGACAGGATTTTCACAATCATTTTAGCAATAGATGCGGCCTCAATGCTTCCATTTGGAGGTCACTGGCGATGTGGCACCGAAATAAGCCCATCACAATTTTCTGATGACCCGGAAATACGCGCACGACTCGGAAATACGCGCACAGAACATATGACTATTAGTGCCTTCTTGATGCTGTACAGCATAATCGTAACAAACCACGCATACATTGCTTAAGTTCTCATAAAGCTCGTTGAGGCTGCGTGACGTGATGGCTGTGGGCGACAGAGCGCGGCCACATTCGAAGCAGTTCTCCACGCAAATCCCAAGGCGCCGTTAGTTGGGAGTGAACAAAATTTCTTTTTATCGTATAACTATTCTGCAGGGTTATGGTGTCGCCTGCTAGAGTATGGTCATTCTTTTGATCACGTATTTTAGTTTGCCAAACTATGCTAACATGTATTTTTTACTGGTTCTCGTGCCGAAAAGAAATCAGTGTCCCATTTTGGCAAGATTTTTGGTTATGTGTGGCCTTTACAATATCAACCTGAGCGAAACGCTCGCCAAAAATTGCATACAATACCACTCTACATATAGCTTACAGATTTGTTCTTTCCTTAAACATTTTTCATGCGTACAAGTGTTCCATTGCTATGGCATTCGCTTTTTATAGATTAAATAGCAAGAGGTTCTATCTGCAGCGCACCACGTGAGGCCCTCTTTCTGTAGGGTTGCTATGTAACCTTGTAAATTGGTGAACGCGATAGAGATGTTCCACAAGGCAAAAACATTTCAACGAAACAGTTGCCAGGGGTATTCTTTTTACGTTTTGACCAAAACTTTTCCTTTTAACCTAGTGAAGACTGACCGTTCAAAAAACTGCAATCTTGGTTTACTGTTCCCGAACAGCAACACAACAAATTCTGGTGCACAGACTTTTATGGCAGAGTGAGAACTATTCTGAGAATTTTTCTTTTTCTTATTGCGCGGCGCGTTGTGGGATGGTGGTAATGGAGTTGACGCCAGGGACCTACGAACGTTTCATCGTGCCTTTAAAGTGTTCATTTAAGTATAGATTGTTATTTTCCTTTGTTGCAACGTGTCTTATTTTGGGGGGTTTGCTCAAGTATTATATCTATTTGATAGAAATTCCCTCTAAATAGGGCATAAAACAACTAAAGTGGCTTCCGTTTTAGGGTAACGACAACCATTACTTACGCACTCTAAGCCATCTGGAATCCTTACAATCTGAAAATAAGAAGCACAACAAATGTTTGCATATAACAAAAATACAAAAATTATTGCCTCCTGCAGAAAATAACGTGTATTCCATTACCTTGGTTTTCAGAACATATCAATTGTAAAGTCACTTCTATACCAGGCTACTCTAGGTACATTATTCAATTGTATTGTTTCGCAGAAGAATTATACTCGGCTTCTTTGAATGTGGAAGCGTTTATGCTAAAAATAATTATTGCATAAACACCCAGACATCATCACGTGTATTCAGGGCCGTAAACAAGGTGCGGTGTACAGTAAAACTCCCGATATCTGTTCAGCCCACTCGGCACGCACTACCTTCGTTCCGGCAGCGCGGATACTAAGAAACGTCTAGGGCTCACAAAGCAAGAGCAGCGTGTCTACGAAGATCGAGGAGCGACAAATGGGAATGGGCGCGAAGGAGGTGGTGTCAGCCGACACGGTGTCCATGCTGGTCGATGTCCATACTCACACCGAAAAAACAGCATTGGTATGAGGACTGACATCCGGAATCTGCTTTTGTGGTACCTTTACACTGTTTTTTGTGCATTATGGGGTTGACTATGGCCAATAATATTACAACACTTAAGATGCACGCATTTGAAGAATGTAGGTTTTAACACATGAGCTGTATGTGTGGGTTCCCGGAATTCTTATTTAAATGAGCCGAAAATATTCGCCAGTGGCCTTTCCGGCACCTGTTTCATACGCTGACCTCCTGGCTATCGGCGATGAATATGTGACAGTTTCCGCAATCAGCTTAGAGTGGTAATCGCACCTGTATGAGAACCTAAGCAATTTTACCGAACCCGTGTCGTTCACTGGGACTGAATAGAGCAAATATTTAAGTATATTCTCCACTAAAAAACCACTGTCGTGGGCGATTGAAATCCTCCCTTCAATTATCTGTGAATCATTCAAGAATGAAGAGAAAATTGTCGCTTGAAAGGTAAATATCAGGCAAAAAGTATGGCACAAACAGTCACTGCAGGAAGTCCACGCCTTAGTAAAACCCAGCTTTGCTGTACTTCCTTTTGTTGTAGTTTCGTAAGAGCGGCAGGAGTAACTACTTGGCAATGCTGTAATATTGCACCATGACAAGCTCCTGGAACTACATTTTCACGGGAGTATTTAAATAAGCATAGGCAAATTAACGGTTGCTCATTTATGCGTGCAATCCTGGTAGGGCGAGTTGCACACCCCAAAAAGGCTTCACGGGTCTAAGACTTTCTTGCCTTATGTTTCACATAACAATCCTGCTCAAAGAAGATTTTTACGTGGACTTTTCACGGCGCGTTCCGACCAGACTGCTGATATGTGTAGTCCACTAGTTCTGGTTAGAATAAATATCGCATTGAAAGTTGCATGACTATGACGCGGGAGAGCAACTGACAACCCTGTAGTTGTATTTGAAAAAAAACTAGTGCTTCCAATTTTTATTCTAGTAAATGGTTGGAAATGTGGTCAATCGCAAATTACGCATATTTTTGGGCACTCCTGCATGAGCGCCCTACTTCGCTGGTCTCACTTCTTCACCCAGCGTACGGGGCACTGATTTTTTACAAATCACAACGGAGGCGCTGAAGCGGTAACTGATCTAGGGTTTCGTGCAAGTACATTGTGTTTTACTTGTAAGAGCCATTTCTGGAATACGTGCAGAATTTCATATAACAGACTATTAGAGACATATTAGTACCGGCCAGAAAATGACACGTTCGCCCGTTTTTAGGGTTTTAACGCTCTACTGAGCAAAAACCTCCAAAACAACAAAAGTGGTAATTAAAATATGTTTATTTTTAATGTTTTCACAGGTATATTTTTGCTAACCACAATTTAAAAACACCATTTATGAGCTTTTAATTACTCAACCAGCTGCCGACTTGAACAGTCAGGATGTAGGAAAAAGTGCTGTTTTAAAATGATAACCGAGAGAAGCTCTATGTCCGCTCACACTTGGAATAGATGTGCGCCAATATAAATTAGCAATTACCAATAAAAATGCCACTGAAACGTGTAATAATTTTACCCTGAAAATGGGGCCGTGTGAATAATAACTTTCGGCTTGTAGCATTCTTTCGGCTTGTAGCATAGAGAATTTTTGGAAACTAGCCAATCATATGTGCCGTATGTTCACACAGGATGGACTACAGCTCCGTCGTGTTTTGTGGAGGATGTATGGTGCCTAAAAGTAATTTTACCAAAATTACCCATTTAAACTAAACATATCACTAAAGTAAGCAATTCTTTATGGACGAACTTTTTCTGCGCGTTTTCACTTATCCATGCAGCATATCGCCATGGCCATATTTGGAAGTTTAAATGGGGCCATGATGCAAAGCTCACTCAGGTATGTCGAACATTTACAGAGGATGGTGAATGTGTTCATGGCTTCTCGTGGAAGGTAAATGAAGCTTATAAAGATGGAGTAAGGTAAACAGTAACCAATAGACCAAAAATCCGACACGAATATCTAATGATTTGAAGCCCAAAAGAATACCAATACTATGAAGGCTCATCTACGTGTGCTAAAGCCTACACAATATTTCGAGTTCAAGATCAGCCACGGCGAAATATGGGGATAAAAATATTAGAAATATACCATATTTTTCTACAGGATGGCTTATGCGTTCACGATTGTCTGTGGATGGGCATGTTCTTTAGATATATTCGAAACATAAGCAACACATCTCATTCCAAAAAGGTCTCTTACGACTGCACCATCATTTGACGCAGGAACTCTTGCCGTGTGTAATATTCGTTCTTTTGGTGTAATGGGTATGGTATATTTTGAAGTGTAAGATGAACTACAGCACAAAATAGCACTAGCACTACGATATTTCTATGCAGCATGGCTTACATGTGCTTGGTGTCTGGCGTAAGTTGCAAAGTACCTACAGGATCTGGTAATAGTAAAACTATACCTAATGACAAAAGGCGCATTCAAGTTTCTGATAGTTTTAGGCAGTATTGTGTAACTTTTGTGTTACAGATTATCTACGCTGCTTGTGTCGACGGAATACTTGAAAGTTGGAATGAATCCACTACCCTATGTCTTACACTTATGCCATACTTTTACACGGGATCGCCCATCTCTGCATCTTCTCTCGAGGACGGACATGAACGACGGAGAGACATCGGAACATAAATTGTACGTTACGAAATAAAAGGTCACTAAAATAAGCTACGATCTCTAATAGAATTGGGCCGGCGTGTGTATAATCACTCACCCGGGTGGGATACGGTGCACGGATTTGTTGCAGGTTCAAGATATTTCATAGCGCAAAGTAACACTCAACTATGCCTTAGGTTTTAGCATAATATACTTTGTGCGCAAGGGGTCTTGGGAAAGGAGCATGTTCCAGAAAGTTATCTTGTAACCCAAAAATTCCAGCTAACGCCAATGATGTCAGAACAATAGAACATGAAATCCCGTAGCGATGTGTACCTTGCATATGGGGCTTGTCGAAAAGTCTTATTATAGCGGATTATATTAAAATTAGTGATAAGCCATAATGCATATGACTATTCAACTCTGCCGTATATTTACGCTGGTTGGCCTCAGCTAACACGGTATCTGATGGAAGGACTTGTTGCCTAAAAGCATCTACGAACAAGAAAATTGCCCTTTATTGCAAGTTGTGCATACAAATATGCAATGATTTTAAGCAGCAAAGCGTGCAATGTGTATCAAGGCTGATTCACGTCTCATGACACCTAGGGGATCATGGGATGCTCAAGATAACCTATAGGATCACAGTGTGCTTAACTATGCAATATATTTCGCAGGATGACGAACTTATGTGCGGGGTATCGTGGAAGGGGCATGCTTGCCTTAAAGAATCTGGGAACATACCAATTACCGAAACCGCCAAGAAATGAAACTATATTATGCCATAATTTACCTCAAGAACAGGCGCTTTCTTTATGATGGCTTATGTTTACACCCTAATCCCTGGGAGATATTTGGAAGTGGTTGATATCTGATTACGGGAAATAGCACCGAAATTTGAATATAGCCTACGCGTGAATGGTACCCGTTGGAACCGGCACGCACTCTAAAGATACAACCCAAGTAACATAAGGAACAGAAAAACTAATATTTAGCCAAATAATCTTCTCCCGCCTATTTTCGCGAATTGTTGGCTGCCGCTTGTTTCTTCTGTTATTGTTGATTCTTAATACAAAAAAATGTCTTCCTTGTTCCCTTGGAGTTTAGAAGTTATGTTTTCTGGTCTTAGTGCAGCTTACCTTGATATGCGTAAATTGTGTCCTACACCATGATATATTGGGCTCGTGGTATCGGTATTGTGTTCCCTGTGTAGGCATTGTGGTTTTTGTTGTTTTTGTTTCACAGCCAGTGTGTTCTAAGGGATTGAATGCTGTTTAAGGGCATACATGAATATATCTTTATTCTTTATTTTCTTCCCTCGTTTTTCTTTTATTTCAATTTTTTGCGTTATCGCAAGGACGCTGCTCCTTTAATCTGCCTGCCCACTCACAATCAATGCGTGCTTATCGGTCACAATAATAAATATCATGTACATATATATTGAATAAAGCTTTAGTAATATTGCTGTTATTATCTTATAGAAGTCCAGACTTTACGCAGGAACTCAGACCGTGTTATAAAATCTCAATTTTTAGAGATATTGCCAAGGGAGATTTAAAAGTTGACATAAAGCTGAAATTATGCCACAGTTTTTACACGGGTAGCTTAGATGTTACTGGCATGTTCTCGGGAATAATGTGCTCGCATAATTATTAACCACTACCCAAACAATCAGACGTCAATATGGTATGTCTTCACACAGGAACGAGCTCCGTACGTTTAAAGGCTCATTTGAGTTTAATATTACCCCGGGGATATGGTGGCAGCTAAAGATAAGCCACAACGCAAAGTAGCTATAAACTATACCATATTTGCACGCTGGTTGTTTGACACGGACATGGAAACCCGTGGAAAAGCGATGTTACAAAAACAGGACGTAGAATATTTATTTACCGAAAACGCAGAGAAATAACTGTTAAGTATTCCATACTTTCACTGCGGAAATCCCACTGTGGTTACGATACCTTTTGTATGTAGCGGAATGCCTAGAGAATATTTCGATGTTCAAGTTAGGCCATCCCTCTAAAGAGCAACCAAGCATGCTTTATTCCTCAGGATGGCTTCCTCGTGAACGGCGTTTTGTGGCAGGGACATGTGGCCAAAATAGATCTTGTAACCCGAAAAGGTACTTATAACACCTAAACATCTCGCTCAATCATGCAGCGAATTTCGAAGAAAAGTGTGCCGGGTCCATACTGGCCCATGCAGGTGGCACAATTCCTACTGGGGGGCCCATGTGGGTGGCACAATTCCTACCCACGACCCGGCGTGTTCACAGTGGCGAACTATGCTGCTTCTTGACAATAGCATTTCGGCGACACCCTCAAGCGTGGCCCCTCAAGCGACAACCGGCCAGCGGTGGCACTGACGATGTCATTGCTGGGTGCCCGGCACTTCTTGCTTCGTGGGCGTGCCCGTGCCTCATTGTCGTGCCCTCTTTGTGCCGTGTTTGACGATGCTAGAGACGTCTTCAACAAGCAACCCGACGACTATTACGACAGAGGGCTGCAAGGCATCTTCATTCATGGTGGTGCAACTTCACCAGGACCAAGGGTCTCCGACCCCAGGCGGATCGCCATGGTGGTGGCAACCTCGCGCTCACCTTGCGCAGGAGAGGAGCGGGTCTCATTTGTGTCTGTGTGTGTGAATTTGTGCGTGGGGGCCCTGCTATATGTGCCATGATTTTGTGATTGGTGCGTCCTAACGTCAGCCCAGAAAAAGGGTGAAATGGAACGAACCCAACCTGCTTATTTATTCTCTCGCGCACAGGAGAACACTGCTCGTTGTCAGATACCGAGATTTAAATACTTGTATATAAAGTTTTCTTCTTCAACTCCGTCATCATGACTGCACCAGCACGGCACCAACCTCAGTCCACTTTGACCACGCTACCCTGGTTTGCAACAATGGAGGCAGCGTTGGAATTTGCAACAGTGGATGGCTGCTAGGCGAGATCAGCCAGCGTCAGCACCTCGGTGTGGTAAGAGCGTTAAGCTGTACCTTTGGTATGGCCAGACCTTGCTAGTGCAGGGCCATGCGTTGTAGGTTCTGATTTCTGTCGCTGGTTTTTAGTTCGTTTTAGGGAGTAGGAGAGTAAACTATTCGGGGTGCACTATCACGATAGGCAAGTTCCGAGTGCGGGACCTCCTGAATATTTGCGAGGAGTTGGGCCCCTTTGTTGGCTGCGCAAAGCGACAAAAACAGATTCTTGAGCTCATGGAGGCCGGTGAGGCAACTTTAGAGGAGGTCGAGGAAGCTTTTCAAGACATTCAGCAGCGGGCTGAACTCGGCAGTAAAACGGGAAAACAGCACGCGGAAATTGAGGCCAGAGAAAAAGCTGCTGGAAGATTGAAGGAACTTAAGATGAAGGAGTTAGAGCTTCGGATGTCCGTTGAAGATTCCGCTCTATCCTTACGCGAGACCGCGAGCCTAAGAGTTCAAGACTTTCTGCAGCCGTTCACGGTTGGCGAGGACATCGCTGGTTTTGTGATGGATTTTCAGTGCACTTTTGAGAAGGCAGGTTTCTATTTCTACGTTTCGCCCAAAATCTTTTGGTACTACTGCCGTGTCGTGCCGCCAATGTAATCGCGTGGTTGAGTAAAGACGATGCGGAGGTGTACGACAACGTCAAAGCAGCTCTCCTGCGGAGTAGGTACCGCCTGTCGGCAGATCCCGCAGAGCGAAATAAACCCGCAGCCGCGCAAGAAAGAAGCGAGTCGACCGCATTGGCAGATGGCGAAACGCGAGGGGAATTCGTAGCCCCACAGCTAAGTAGTGAGCCGATTGTGTCGGCACATCGTGAAGCACGAGCTAACTCCGTAGCCGCGCCGGCGAGTAGCGAGTCGGCCGCGTTGACCGATCGCAAAACGCGAGCTAACTTCGTAGCCGCGTTGGAAAGTAGCGAGTCGGACGCGTCGGCAGATCGCGAAGGGCGAGCTAACTCCGTAGCCGCGCACATAAGTAGGCAGTCGACTGCGTGGGCAGATTATGGAGCGCGATGCAAGTCCGCAAGCGCGCATCGAGTTAGCGAGTCCACTGCGGCGGCGGATCGCAGAGCGCGATCCCAACCAGTAGCCACACTGGTTGGCAGCGAGCCGCTTTTTCGGTAGATCGTAATGTGCGATACGAAAGCAGGAAGTCGGTTAACGGGCACGTGATGTGTCTGGACTATGACAGAAGCATCGGTTTGACCCATCGTCCGAAACTTCCCCGCAGGTTACGAATGCTCACAAGGAGACGCTTGCAGTCAAACAGAACACGTGTTTGACACGAAGTTGTCTCCACGAGAACGTGGACTCAGGATTCAGACAGGGGTGTGCCGAAGGTGAAGGCCAGTGTAGCCGTAGATCTCTGGGCGCTGAGGCAGCAACCAAGATCACAACCCACTCGTTTGTGCATTGGCCTAGCTTTGGAGAAGATAGCCGAAGCTAGGGATGACTAATGCCACCAAGCGGGGCCATTCGAAGGCGCGTTGTTTTGCGCAGGAAAACGCGGGAAAGGTGCGGACCCTCGTGATTCGTACAACGAAGAACGTTCAATGCGTGCAGCGGCTCAGCATACGAAACTGGGTCATGCCAGCTTAACAGCGTTTGTAGGTCAGAGCACCCAGACATACCAAAAGAAGTTTGACTTCAACTCGCCTGGGATCGGTGCGCTGCCGTTGGAATGCGCCGGATACCCAAAATAAGGGAAATGAGGCGACCGAAAAATACTCAGCGTGAAAAGCCAAAGAAAGAACTTTGAACCCTTTCATTTTGCTGCATTTAAGGTTAAGAAAGCCAGAAACGGAACAGCAACACGAAATATCAGTTGTCTGAGGGAAACAAAGAGACAGCTCCCTAGCGGCGACAAAGGAGAAGGGGTGCTATGCCAGAAATGGCAGAAGGGGGTGACTAGGTTCCGCAGGAATTCTCGGAGGGCTAGGGGCAAGACATTTCGGGGAAATTGTGTTTGCCGCCGACACGTTTGTCATGGTCGGGCGTGCCATTGTTCTCTAACTTCTCTACACTTCAGTACTCTCTGCACGCGTTGCGCGTGTTTTCTGTTTCAGTGTCAAATGCGTGCCCCATACACTGTGCGGTGCACTGTGCAAAAGATGAGCACATTGGTTTGGCCTAAGTGGTAGCAACGTTTCGGCAGGTTACACCCGGGAACGTTTGTTTTGACGAGGGCTTAGGATGTTTCCAAGGATTAAGACGAATCCAGGTGAGCATGCATAACTTCGTACTTTTCTTATTCTGTTGGGGTATTAGGTGTTTACCAAGTTTTCGCAATACTGAGTACGTTATGGTTAGCAGTGTGGCAATCGTCGAGCTTTAACGCCGGGTAGTTATTGTTTTCCATGGCGTTGTGGAAGTATTTATTGTCCGTCATCGAACTCACCGGCAAATAAGCGTAATTTTTTGTTTTTCGATTAAACAAGTGGTTCATGTGTGAGACCTAACACCGTGTAGTTAGATATTTTTTCGGTGTTATAAAATTAGGTATTGTTCCAGAGCGAACACAGTGTGACGTGAGCGAAAATTTTGTGTCGATCCTTAGAGAATGGGTTAATGTTTGCGATTGAAGGCCGCGTAGGATAGTGACCTTCATGACTTTGGTGTGTCTTAAATAGGCCAAGTTTTCTAACGAGTATGCTAAACTGCGCAGAGATCGCTCAGTGAAAATTATGTATAAAAAAACCTCTGAATTATGCTTAATTTTAGGTGCTATGGCATATGCCTACATGGTGTTGCTTATCGCGTACCGTGTTCTCTGTACAGCTTATGCAACATTAAAACTCCTCTTCACCGCAACAACTCTAAATTTTACACACTTTTATACAGATGTAAGTGCTATGTTATGCATTTATGACATGTCGAACCCATTTATAGCGAACTGCAATATGCACTTCGATTAGTTCGATATATCCAATAGTTCGATATAGCCGAACCCGCCTATAACGAGGTGATTGTTACGAGTTCGCAATTCGCGGCAGCCCTACACCCTCCCCAACTCCACCATCCCCGCATGCAGAATAACACAGTAAAGTAGCCATTACCACACCCAAAGTAATCCATCTTTTGCAAGTGATAAAGCTACTTCCTGCCTACTTTGTAAAAAAATCGGTGATTTTTGTTTTGAATCTTTCGTTTTCGCGGCTTCAACTAGCATAGCATTGTCTACACGAAACATTGTTTGCACCAGTTCGAGTCCGCGTCCTCCAAAACCGAAGAAGCACTGGCGGAGCACGTCGGCTGACGAAAGCGCTTCATTATAAGCGTCGGACGGCTCTCACTCGCGGCATCATCGGGAGCATTGGCGAGCTCTTCCCACAGTTCACCAATGCTGCTGTCTTGGCCCGGACTCGCTGACGGGGCGGGTTCCGTCGTGAGTCCCGCACGTCGGAAACTGTTACGGAAAGTGTAGGGTGTCACGTCGCTCCGTGCGACGCGCAATGTCTCAGTCGCGGCTCTTGCTCCGTGGTCGCGGCCAATCCCCATCTCAATCGCCGCTTCGAGACCATGCATTTTGGCGGCCATTCTAGGCGCACAGAGTTCGATATATCCGATGTAAACTTCGTTATAAGGAATATGTTTCCCATATATTTCCGTAACTGAAATATTTTTGTTCGATATATAGCATAATTCGCTCTATCCGGGTTTCACTGTATTCTGTACGGATCAACATGATGTGAAGATAGCTTCAACGCGAAAAATAAACTCAAACTTGCTTAAGTGTATGAAGATGCCGATCAAAGTGATCCCGTCCTAAATAATTGAGAAGCGTAATTCGTGGCACGTTTGGCAATATGAAAAATATATCTAACGCTGGAAGTTTCCACTCAAATTTCCGAACATTTTACTCCGGTTTACGGGCCTAGTGCACACGCTGACACGTATGTTTATATTTTGTAGAGATATGCATGAAAAGGTTAGCTACAACGCAGATAAACTCAGTAAATTATGTCCAAATTCTTGGAACGCAGTTGGTGTGGCAATGCCTTATAGCTTGTTCAAGTAGCATTTTCCATAAATAGCGTTTGGAAAAATTGTGACCTATTACATTAAGAATGCCCGAATAAACAAAAAGAAAAGTTACACAAAGTGTCTTCCCATGAGTATACGGCTTAACTACATGGGCTAATTCAGAGACGTAACGTAACAAAAGAAAGAAAAAGAGTAAACATTAAGGAGAACAAACAGTGATCCTTGAGCCGTCACACAAATGTAGGAGTTCGCCACAGTGCATGTTCTCTTTGGCATTAGCTTCCACCGGGGATGGAGAAATAACCCCCTCAGGTTTTTGTAACTTCATGGCGACTGGGACTTTCTGAAGTGGCAATCCGTGGTCGAGGGAAAGTACTCTTTGGCATTAGCTGCAGCCGGGGAGGGAGAAATAATCCCATCAGGTTTTTTGTAACTACATGGCGACTGGGACTTTCTGAAGTGACAATCACTGGTAGAGAGCACTAGCGGACAGAACAAACATATAATCTTAGAAAATACAGCGCACATCGAAAATACGAATAAATATACCGGAACGCCAATCAAAACTCAAAGTTCTGCCAAACGTACATATCACCGAGAACAACCAGTTCCAAAGAACATACAGAGAAAGTTTCCAACGAACGTTCGCCATGCAGGGGCGCTTCCCGCAGGGCGTCGTGGATACTGGGACAATGCGAAGCGAGTCGTCATGGGGCTACGATGACGTCGGCGGAACTGCCCGAACGTCGGCCAGAAAGACGCACCGTTGTCATCGTCCACAATTGTCTGCTTGGCCAACGCTCATGATCGGGCGCCCAGTGCCAGAGGGCAGGAATAAACCATACACTGTCAGTCGACGATGGGCAGTGGGCAGCAGGTCATCCCACGGCTGGAGCGCGTCCACGTTGTGCGCCTTCAACAGTCAGGAGTCGCACCTCACCTCAGGGTCCCAAAAACCCGACGGCCAACCAGTATTCCCCCTGGACGTCGCTCTCCTCGAACCAGCTCGGTTCACACCTCCTGGCATTCTCAGCGTTCCACTGTTCTCTCCAGCTCCTCGGTTGTGGCCGCCTCTGATTTGCCTATGTTAGCTATCGTGTGCCTTGCCACTTCTGTTTAAATGGTGTACCCACACTAAGGGCAATACCAGCAACTCCTTTTAGTGCGTAGAGCACTCTGAGGGCATGTTTCGAACACGATGTCGCCGTCTTCTTAACAACAAGTTTTCCACCTCATATATGCCCGCTACTAGAAAAGGTTTGTACTCAAACCTGCGTACGCAGGTTGGAAAGCCACTCGTTAACGATCGTACCGCACGATTTAATTCACAGCATCGTCACATACACAAACCAGAAACTACATGCTGCCGCATAGTTCTAGAGGTGAACTGTCACAAAATAAGTAGTTCACATATGCGCACTTGAAAACCCACATGAAAACATCAGTCCACAGAAGCTGGTTACGCTACAATCTTAAGCTAACCCACAAACTAACCTACCCTTACACAGACCATGCACAAGAAACCATGGCCAGAAATCAACCAAAAAGCTACCCGGCTGGTAGTTTATTCCTGTTCCGACAGTACATGTGGTGCCACTCTCTGCGTCTTTCGTAAACAGGTCTCTTAGAAAACAGACTATCCTTCCAATTTACAATATAAGCGACACGAGGCGACGAGAATGCGTCAGCAGCCTCGCGAAGATCCTTTTCATTTTTCCTTGCTGCCGGTGCCGCAAATTCTTCTGTTCACGTTTCTGGCAGGTGCGCTACACCGTGCTCGCAAGACTGCCGCCATTACTCCAGCATGCATTTCCGCTGGACCCCAAACCAAAGATTCCGGCGCGGCCGCCTTTGACCTGCTTCTTTAACACCGCTCGAACCTCCGCCGCAACCCTCTTCCGGCCGACCTTGTTGTTGACCGCCCCACGAATCTTCAGTTTTCATTTCAGAGGGGGAGAGAGTGTGGCAACGGTGCATAAAAAGGGTGACAAAGAAGGCAAATGGAGGCACGCGCTGCGTTTGCATGGGGAACGAGACAAGGGTGAGCACTTTTGCATGCATGAGCTTCGGGTAAATCGGACTTGTGGGGACGGGCTGGAATCTCACAAAAGGACATGGTGTCTATCTTGGGAGCCACGGACGGGCGCTAGGACTACGGTACTACAGTAGTTACAATTTGGTATTGCGCAAATGTCTGCAAAATCTGAAGTGAGTTGTCAAGCGAAAATGTGCTCTAAAATGCAGGAATTGTAGGTACGATAGCTTGCGCGTGAATAATGCCTCAATAGCCTAATACGTCTGCTAAGCGATTCGGCAACGTGACGATTAGAAATTTAACCCAGAAACCTTAATCAAATCTAACACTCTTATTGTAGATGGCCGTGTCATTTGTGTACAGCTGCAAGATGAGACGATTTTACGGGGCACCCATACAACGTGTTTTACTATTACAAGACTCGGACACGGGAGACTTGAGGGACGCGTTTAATGACGACGCAACCTCGCCGCGAGGCCGTTGCGAAAAGCGATGGTGAAGAATGCGCGAGGATGAAAGACGAAGAAGATGATGTGGTGCTCGCGTGTGCCACACTGCTGATGAGCTGCTAGTGGGACTGGCCATTCGAGTAACAGTTATGAAACAACGATGACGCCTGTGCTCACACTATCTACAATTGTTCTGCCTACAATTTTATCTACCAATGCATACGCGTAGATGCCGTCCGTTATAAGTAGGTTGTGGTTTAAAGAGCTTTGAAAATATTGCAAGCATGTAGAACGTCTAACATTTCCACTCCAGTTTGCCTAAATATTACATTAGTTGTCGTGACATGTGCTTAGGACTGCCTAAATGTTTCACGTTGAGTACAGATATGTGAAACCTAAAATCAGCTATAATTTAAGAAACACGCTCGTTTAGGCTCTAAATATAGCCGCGACAGCATACTTGTGCAAGCTCTCTCGCTGAAGCAGCATGTAATCTAAACAACTTTGTCACTGTCACAATTGTAAAAATACGCCCCTTATTCACAGTAAAAGTCGCCACAAATTTATACATGTGGGCATGCCATCTGTACAGGCCTGGTTAAATATGCCATGTGGTGGAAAAAATTGGGCAACGTCACATTTGGGGAACGTCACATTTTCTACAAAACTCAAAAATCCACTTCAGTAAATCGCAACAGTAGTCACAATACTTACGCGTTCATTGGGTGTCTTTCAAATATCATGTTCTAGAAACAGCTTTTGCAACATAAACATTACTTAGGAAGTCGAGTATTCCCGCTCCCGTCTGTGTCAATTTTAGAGAGGTCGGCCTGGCGTGTGTTAAGTGCCCAATATACTTCCATCGTCAGCACAAATCTGCAGAATGAAAAAAACACTCCAAAAGCAAAAGTCGTAGTTTAATAAGCCAAAATTTTATTCACTACGCCGCACACGTACACAACATCTCAATCAAGTGGTGTGTCTTGCAAACTGATTTAAATTTAAAAATTTAAATTTTAAAATTGTATTCTACTTTAAAATTGCTCATCGCACCTCGCAGAATTTTACTCAGGTCGTCTGCGAGCAGCCAATGAGTGCTCGAATGTAGCTCATTGCGTCGTAATAAATATAATCTGGAGTGACTAAAAAACCAACGCGCTTAATTGCTCCCTAATTGTAGGCCTAATGACGTATACATACATTTTGTATTGTTCAAAAAACATGTTGAGAATGCAGCTGATGATTAACTAATACGCGGCCGCAAGACGAGCTACAATGTGGCACACTTTGGCACAATTGGGAAGCCGTGTGTATAGGAATTGCATAGAGATCTGCGGTACGTGAATGTACCTATAACGAGAAAACGCGGGCATTTATACCCTTATTTTATGCACGATTGAAGTCGCATATGTTTTGTCTCGTTCATATTGAAGGTTTTACAAACTGCTTGGACAACATGATAATTACCTTGTCGGCCATTTATTTCCAAAAATATTTGCAACGGGGCTGGCCATTTGAATACGGCTTCTCAAATGTGGCATAGTGTGAAGAGATTTGGAGAACGTCAAATATCTATATTTGAATAAAGCACCTCAGTTATGTAACATTGTATGAGTGATGTCATACAAGCCCGAAATTGCTCACCCAAGTAGCTTACCCCTAAACTCCCTCCAGAACATAGAAACTACCATGGACCAAAGGAGAATTGCATGTTAATTTCAGCGCAATTTATGTGTGCGAGATATATATACAGAAGAGCCTGTCTATGGCATTTCGTTTTAAAATCAGTTGAACGAGAATTTTGCTATGCCGCAATCAACCCGCGTTATTTGCATAAGTTTATGCACGATGGCCTATGGGTATATTTCGTCTTGCCCAACTGATACCTTGCCTAACGAGGTTGGCAAATAACGATCATGTATTAGGACCAGCATACCCGCTCGAATTGGCCACAATTTCTCACAGGTGGCCTTGCAGCATGTAAAGGGGTGCTTTTATTGCACGTTCAGCAGAAATCTTCAGAAATAACATTCGCTATAAATACAAAAGTTCACTGAAAAATTCACAGTTGTATGCACTGTGGAGTACGTGAGAATGCTATCTTTTCAGAAAGGATTTTAAATAAACAGGTCTAGAAACATCCAAAAACCTAGTACACCACGAATAGGCATACACATCTTTAAATAGTTTTAAATGCATAAGTTTTTAATTGCAGAAGTATATGTGCATATATGTCAAACTTTCCTTCACATAGATTGATATATGTGCGGAAAGAAAAAGTAGCAAATCGTCAGAGTTGCCTAGGTAAATATGACGTAACTGTAGAAACATTGCCTACACCCGCATCCTGTCTCTTTAAAGCAGCGCCTTCCAAAAACGGTGTCATCAACATAAACCGCATCTATTACGCCAGGAAATCCTATTCGCACGTTTCAAGTTATAAAACGCATCACGATCGCGAGGTTCGTGAGTCTTACCTCATCTCTAAGTTTGTCAGCGTCGTTTGGCATCAATGAAAGTTATGGGAAATTGGCATGTCTTTGCTCTGAATAAAATTTTGGCTACATTTCTTTGGCTAGTGTTGTGCCTGTTGATTTCTTTGCCTCAATAATATTCTCCCATCAGATGGCAAGCTCCCGTAACTGGGTATAGTTTCTTGCTAGCACCGCGTACTTTAGCACAAAGGCTTCACTAAACCTAATTTGACATGCAAGTCAGGACATTATGTTCTGGGTAGAAGGCTGCTGTACCATTGTTAGCTTTGATACACACACCTTGAAATCATTTCTGCACGCGAGCGTGTGTGATTGCTTTCCTTTCCTCTTTCTTTTCTGTATTGCGGTTTTTTTAAAACAGCTATAGAACTCAGACAGAGCGTGAAAAAATAAGGTAAGTAGAGATAGAGAAAAACGAGCACGACCTTCAAAATAAAAGTAAAAGCTTACTGAGGTTTCAGGCAGAAGACTTCTTTTCCTCAGAGTAAATAATAAGGTGGTTTCAGGGTTATACATCTACAAAATTGTAGCAACGGCGAGGGCAGGGCAAGGGAAGGTCGAGTTTCTACGATTGGAATATGGTTGATGGGCAGCCAAATAATGAAAGAAATGTAGGAGAGCGGGAGAAAATGAAAAAATAAAAATGAAAAAACTATCAGTAGGATAACAAGAACAATCATTTACGCGGTACAAATATGAAAAAAAGCCAAACACGAAAAAAAAACGATGAAAAAAATTAACAAGGTACATCCCCCCTCCTCCGGTGCAACAGGGGTGAAAAAAGGGTCAAAAAAGATTTGCCCATGCACGTTCTGGACATCCGAAAACAAATTGGTCACGCGGAACGAAGATGGTCCAAAGACGATTTGCTCATGCACACAAAGGGCGAACATCTGCACATACAAACCCGTTCTGAGAATCAGGGTGAGGTGATTTAAGTATGATAAGCTTGGCTTCTATGCGTGGGAGGCAAGGGTCGCCCCCAGAAGCAGTAGTACAAGCAGTTTCGACAGGAAATGAGTGTGCATTGGTATACAAGGAGCGGAAAAAAAGACAGCGTCAAACAAGTCATGAGAAGAAAACGGAAGGCAGGTGCACGCGTATGACGCTGCAACGGGTTGTATGCATCTGGCCGGCGCATGGTACCAGTTCAGGGAACGCTGAGGCGGTCAGCAACGAATATTAAAAAAACAGCAATACAAAAAAGAAAGGGGAAATTAAAGCAATCACACACGCTCGCGTGCAGAAATCATTTCAAGGTGTGTGTATCAAAGCTAACAATTGTACAGCAGCCTTCTACCCAGAACATAATGTCCTTACTTGCTTGTCAAATTAGGTTTAGTGAAGCCTTTGTGCTAAAATACGCGGTGCTAGCAAGAAACTATACCCAGTTACGGGAGCTTGCCATCTGATGGGAGAATATTATTGAGGGAAAGTAATCAACAGGCACAACACTAGCCAAAGAAATGTAGCCAAAATTTTAATCAGAGCAAAGACATGTCAATTTCCCATAACTTTCATTGATGCCAAACGACGTTGACAAACTTAGAGATGAGGTAAGACTCACGAACCTCGCGATCGTGATGCGTTTTATAACTTGATTCGAGAATTGCGGCCTTCAGTTGTTGAAACGAATGACCAGGAGTGTTAACATACTTTTATAGAGGCAAGAAAGGGTAGTTTTTGTATGAAAGTGTTGATTGTAAACCTCTAATGAAAGGGTGTTTAAGTGTGGCCGATGTATTGTTTGCAGCAGAGGGTTCATTCCAACAGGTATACGGCGTTGGCGGAATCACCGTTAAAGTTCCCTTTTTCATTACCATAATAGTTTGAAGCTGTGCTGGAGGCGCGCTGTGTGGTGGTCATTTGCGGGTATACCTTAAACCGTGGTTTGCTACAGGGCACGCAACCAGTAATCTGTGGTCGGCTGATGCTGAATTTGGTGAGAACGTTGCCCAAATATTGCTGCGTTTACATAAAACGCATAGCGGCTCGGGAAATTTTCTTTTTATACGGTCTGTTTGAGCAAGGTTATTGTGATGTTTGCTAAGTATGGATGCAACTTTCGGAGAAGAGGTCGAATAAGTCAAAACGATGTTTGTTTGTTGATTGAGTTTTGGAGCTTTTTTGCGGAGAATGTCGATGCGGTTCAACTGGTTAGCTGGTGTAATCGCGTCATCGATAACCTGCTCTGGGTATTTTTTGTTCAAGAGCGGGGTTTCAAATTCTCTGCAGTTACAATCGAAATCCGTCTAGCTTGTGCAGATTCGCCTATAACGGTGAGATTGGCAATAAGGTATCGCAGTCTAGCAGTGGCTGACATGGCTGCTGTGTAAGTGCAAATAATGGCACAGTCCGTAGGTTTCCTATAGAGGTTAGTCTGAATTCTGCCCTGAGAAACTGTCACAGTAAGATTCAGACAATTTATGCTGTGCGTAGAGTAGGAATGAGAGGAGAGATCGCAGTATGCACAAGGTTAAATGCTTCGATAAACGCAAGAAGGTCCGTTTCACCGTGCTGCCATATTATAGAATATATCATCTATATACCTTTTGTAGAACAATGGCTTCAAATTTTGGGTAGCGAGAAAGTTTGACTATAGGCATCCCATAGAGATATTCGCGTAGTTGGGGTCGATTTTCGTTTCTATTGACGTTTCGCTGACTTGCACGTAATTGACACCATCAAAATCACAATTGTTAAGTTCAAGGAGCAGGTGAAGGAAAGTTTCAAGGGTGAGAGAATCGATAGGTTTGTCACCCGCCCACCGCTCGTACGCACATGATACAGGAGTGATTCTATCCGCATGCGGAATGTTAGTATATACCGACACGACATCCAGGGTAACAAGTAAGGAGTTAGGAATTTCCATTTTTATGAAATCCGAGAGAAAATCAGCTGTATCCTTATTGAAGATGGAAAGGTGGGAGAATGTCGCGAATGATAGAGTAGACATGGCGCGAGAGGTTCTCGGTGGCGGCACCAATACCAGAAAGAATGGGTCGAACTCGGTTGCTATTTTTATGAATCTTAGGGAGAAGGTAGAATCTACCTGCTATTGGGCTTAAAGGGATAAGAGAACGAACAGTTGTTTCAGTTATTTCCAGAGATTCAACAAGCTCAGTCAGTTTTTTTTCATGACAAAAAGCTTATAATCATTAGTTGGATCACTAGGGAGTACTCTGTAGAACGTAGATTCTGATAGTTGTCTATGAGCCTCGTTGACATAGTCAGCTTTGTCGAGGACCACGATGGCGCCTCCGTTATCGGCCGGTTTGAATACTATTTCGGGGCAACCTGCGAGTTCCTCCAGCGCTTTCATTTCCTTGTTTGTGATGTTGCGGAGGAAAAAGATTTGCTTTTGGTATGCTGATCGTTCATCGCGATGAACGGCTTTAATGCACATGTCGAGTCTTGTTTCGCGCTGCTCGAGAGGGGTCCAGTGCTTATGGCTAGGTAACGCGGTTCGAGCTTCGTCGGTTGCAGAGCGGTCATGGAAATACTCTCGCAGTCTCATATTTCTGGCGAAGTTATCTAAGTCCTAAAAACGTTGATACTCGTTGAAACCGCCAGTGGCCGGGCAAAAATTCAGACCTTTACACAAGGCGCTCATCTGATCTAGTCACAGGGTAATACTAAAGAGGTTCACCACATTTCTAGTGAGATTTTTGTCAGCTTGATTAGCCTGCGGGGAGCAGACAGAAGGGGGCTAAAAATTTGGGTTTGCGTTGTCAAACTCACTAGTCGCTGCGCTAATGTGATCTGGTGAATGGTTAGTATTTGGCGCGATGATGGCGTTAAAGAGGCGATTTTCATGTGCATTCCCAGATAATGGACAGCGATTAGTAGTGGGGCTAACTTTTTGTTACGGTTGTAGTCATTGCTAGGAATAATATTTCTGGAAAATTTACGTACTTTTGTTTCGGATATGGCGGATGCCTTCTTGGATTCGTAGTTGCGTAGAAGGCCTGATTCTCTTTCGCCTAGCTTCTTACTAAGAATTTCCACTTCCAAAGGCAGCGGTTAGAAGTTACTGTTGTATGAAGACACTGCGGGAGCGCTACCCAACCTGCCGCAGCGTCCTCATACGACAGTATCTTCCCACCGCTGCATGAGCTCCCCTCCATCCCAACGCTCTCCACGACGTCCCCGGATATACGGGCCAACTGGCCAGCCCCGCATGCTGCCGTGACAACCGTGGCCACGGACCTTCGGCTGAGCGCCATGGAACTACACCCGGCCACGGAGCACCAACGCATGGCCTGCATCCCAACCCCGAGAGTGCGCCGCGCCCAGAGCCTGCTGCGCCCACCCTCGAGATAGACAGCGGCCACCGGAGCCCCAACCAGAACCGAGCCACTGGAAAACGCCCGCAGCGAATCCGCACTGTCTTCGGACGCCCAAAGACAGCACATGCCCCGTACAACCTCCGCAAGGAATTGTCTTCTGCGCCGACAAAGTGACTAGGACTTAAAAAACCCGGTAATGCAGCTTCCTACCCAGTAACAAAACAGTTCTTAAAATCAGGAAAGGCTATTGAAAAATGGATACGTTCCCATGAGCACGTTTCCGCACTTCCACAGTATTTGCCTGGCGAGGTAGCCCGTATGTGTTTGAGGGTTAGGCTGAGACCTGCAAATGCCGAACTGTCCCCATTCAACAAGAGGAAGTGGCAACAAGTACTAGACAACGCATCCTTCCAATTAACGCAGATAATTCTAAAATGCTGCGAGATTATGCCCTATTCCCTCCGCCAGGAAGAGGAAATTCTTAGTAAGGAGCTAAGCGAAAGAGAATTTTGCCTTCTACGCAGCTAGGAATCTAAAAATGCATCCGTAACATCCGAAACAAATGTCCGCAAATTTTTCCGAGATAATATTCCTAGCAATGACTACAACCGTAAGAATAAAGTTAGCCCCCTACTAATGACTGTTCATTATGTGGGAATGCACATAAAAATCCCCTTTTTAACGCGATCAACGCGCCAAATAGTAACCATTCACCATCTCACATTAGCGCCGGTACTGGTGACACTGCCAACGCCAACGCAAACTTTTATTCCTGTTCTGTCAACTCTCCCCAGGATATTAGGGCTAACAAAAACCTCAGTTGAAATATGACGAACCTCTCTAGTATTACCCTGTAACCACATCAGATGAGCGCCTTGTTAAATGATCTGAATTCATGATGAATTTTTGCGCAGCGTAAGACTAGGACAGATAGAACAAGGGACACGAAGACTAGCGCAGACTAACAACTGAAATTTATTTCTTGAACAGCACATATATATATACACTATCTAACAACCCTTGATCACCGCGCATGAGCAGGTTAGTACACTCTCCATCATGAATTCTGAGTACCAACTAGCCCGCCTAACGGTGTTATTACAAAATGATCTGAATTTTTGCCCGCCAACTGGCGGTTTTAACGAATTTCATCTTTTTAACGCTTAGATAACTTCGCCAGAACTTTGATACTGCGAGAGCACTTCCCTGACCATCCTCCAACCGACGAAGCCCGAACTGCATTACCTAGCCATACGCACTAGACCCCGACCACGCTGGCAGGTTCCCGTCTGAACCCATTCCCATTTCATCCTCCCCGCTTGTTTCCTCCCGTTTCAACCCAGCGGAAAACGACCTTCCTCTTTCGCCCTTTCCCATTTCGCCTGTTCCTATTTGAACCCGTTCCCATTTCAACCTTCTCGTTGGTTCTGTGCCACGTGAACCCTGTACAAAACGACTTCCCGGTTTCGTATTTTACCATTTAGCCCCTTCCCGGAATAACGCTTTCGACTCGGGTGACTCGGACCAAGGCGTGCGATTTTGGAAATTATACTTACGTCTGACTATTTTAACCTCACCAAAAAAAAACGTTACGGCTGGCGGAGCAAAATCTATGCAGACGGCCTATTAACCTGCAACCTTTTCGCAATGGTCCGTTTTACAATACGCGGCGCCAATTGAAAAACAACACGTAGGTTGCTGCGTTACGTCAAATCCAGTCCAGCGTAGGGAATCACGTACAGCTGAACCCACACCCTTCCGTCTGCTTCTGCGTTGGTCGAGTGGTGTGGAACGTGTTGCTCGCATGCGTACTCCGCGGCAGCGGCGATAGTTCCAGCCCCTACGGTTGCATATACGAATGCACATGCACTTATATGCAACACATACAAAAAAAAGGCCGATACTTAACAAACTAGAACCTTTACGCGGTCGCAGTGCCAGTTTCTAGCATCCGGACCTCTTGCCAAAAATGAAGTTGGGTGCTTTAACAAATGCAACCAATAATTTATTAGGGGCAGTAAAGGGCTACTGTTTTATTTCTACGAAGGAAAAAGATCTCGCGAAATATAATTACCAAATCTAGCAAACTACAGAAAAAAACGTATTTTGTGAACGCGGTAACTATTATGAACCAAGCCAGCGGTACGATCAATTTTAATGTGTGGAGAAGGCTCACTTTATATGCACATATCTGTGAAAAAATTGCCATTAAAGTTTAAAGCTAAAATTTCTGCTTGGAGGAAATGGTTGGCACAAATTTTTCATCCAGGTGTATGAACACCCTAAGCTCTTGCGTGTACCTTTTACGGATAGGCAGGAACCCAGTACACGGAAAAGCAAAAGAAAACATTTAGGTAGTTATCCGTACATAATACGTACAACGTTTTAGCATATCGTTGCCGTGTTTGCGCCACCATTTACATTGTTACCGGTTCGCTCACCGTTTGCGGTTTGCGTATTCCGGCCGCCGCGGCGAAAGTAGCGACACGAATTACTTTCAAAGCAAATCACGCATAATTTTATTGCTGTAGTTCAGAATACCTGCAGCTGTTTTCAGAATACTGTAGCCATCGTCGGTAGAGCTATAAAAAGAAACCGTGTCGGTGGCGCCATCTACAGAGTAGAGTTAGAGTCAAGGTGAAATTGAATTTGCCTCCGCGCTAAATATTTAGGCAAGAAATGAGTTACATATGTTGTAGTAATTACTCAGTAACCCTTCACTACCTTGCCCAGCGCAATTCTGGATGCTCAAAGTGCACTCCGAGCTCAGAAACTTTACTTACCTATTTGAGGCGGTCGTTTTGGGAGCGGGTTGAAACGGGAAGGGTATTTTGGGAACGGGCGCACACCGGACGAGCCAAAAGAGAAGGGCGTTTCAGAAATGCGTTCAAGCGCGACGGGTTCAAAAAGGAATGAGTTGTTTCGGGCTACACCCACCACGCAGCACGATACATGCCTCCACAGGTACATTAAAGCCGTTCATCGCAACGTACGAGCAGCATACCAAAAGCAAAACAATTTTCGCTGTAAAATCACAAATACGGAAAAGAAAGCCCTGGATAAACTCACAGGTTGCCCCGAAATAGTAATCAAACTGGCCGATAAAGGAGGCGCAATCGTGATCCTCGACAAAGCTGACTCTGTCAACGAGGCTCATAGCCAACTATCAGAATCTACGTTCTACAAAGTACTACCTAGCGATCCCACTAGTGATTATAAGCTAATTGACAAAGAAAAACTCACTTAGCTTGTTCAAAATCAAGAAATAACTGAAACAATTGCTCGTTCTTTTATCCCCTTAAGTCCAATAGCCGGGAGACTCTACCTTCTCCCTAAGATTCATAAAAATAACTACCCAGGTCGCCCCATTGTTTTTGGGTTTCGTACCGTCACCGGGAACCTCTCGCGCTATGTCGCCTCTCTCATTCGCGACATTCCCACCAGCTTTCCTATCTTTATTCACCCTTTCAGCCCTGGAAATTTTGTTGTAACTGCAGATTTTTTTTGGTGCATATTTTTCAACAATATGAACCTAGAAACACACTTAAGCAAAAGGTAAATGATTCGCGTCATTACTTGTCGATTTACAATCATGTCGTCAAAACAGCACATCAGGGCTCAGTGGGTGCGGAATGCAATGAAAAGCGAGTTTATTTAGCCACCGAGGCAAGCCGCTTTATTTGAGCATGTGGAACTCTCTGAAGCAGTTTCGGGCCTTTGCTAGACACGGGTGCACGTGGCACTTTTCGCAAATTATGCGCGTCTGCCCTTTGCATCCCCGAGTTTGCAACGCTGATCCCTGCTGTCGGTGCGAAGCGGCCAGTGCGCGGACTGGTTAAATCTGACGTCTTGTACAGGCCTGTTTTCAGCATATCTGGCTTTCTTGGAAGCCTGCAGAGGAGAGTGCGAAGGTCTTCCTCGCTTTTACACCTTCGGGCCGCTCTCCGGTCGTGCAAGCGCATCAATTATCTGCAGCGTGAAGTCAAGCAAATCCAGTTGTCTGGCGGGGATTATCCCTCGTACAGTTGCATCATAACTCTACTCCTGCCATAAATTTACAACTGATGCATTGATAGCATGAGAGATCATTCTCAAGGTCCATTTATGAGAGCGGATCTTTGTGCGGTAGAGAGGTACGAGAAAGTCAGTTTATCCACTCCGCCCTTGCTTCTGGTGTACATTCTAACAACAGCTGGGCGCTTCACGTCTACATAGCACCTCTCTGTCTTGCTCCAGCGCCTGACGGTGTCCTCGTCTTCAATGGCCAAGAAGTTGGATGTCATGTTTACCGCCCTGTTGTCATACCAGCGCGTGGCAGGTAGTCTTCCATCTGTGCTAATCATAAAATCTGATGAACCGCGGCCTTTTTTTCTTGAGTGCTTTCTCTGACTCCAACGGGTATTTTTCACAACGATTGGTGCGAACAGTTCCTGCGGCAAATATTGTTTTCTAGCAGCGCACGCAACAAGGGCAGCGACCTAAAATAATTGTCACAGGGAATTCGGTCAGCCAGCTGTAACACTATAGCACCTGTTACACCGTACTGTTGCTTCAGTGTTTCTTTCAGCTTTGTCGTAGAGCATTGATAGGGGAGCAAGGAATATATGAGGCCAGATTACGAACAAACGATTTTCTTTCGGATATCATGAGGACAGAAATTTCTTACTGTTTACTTGTTACCCTGGCTGTTCGTGTCTCTATATACTAATATACCGCATGCGGATAGAATCATGGCTGTATCATGTGCGTATGAGCGCTCGGGGTGTGACAAACCCAACAATTCTCTCACCCTTGAAACTTTCCTTCACTATATTCTTGAACTTAAAAATTGGGATTTTGATGGTGTCAATTACGTGGAAGTCAGCGGAACGTCAATGGAAACGAAAATAAAGCCCAACTACGCGAATATCTCTATGGGATATGTAGAGTCAAACTTCCTAGGAACCCAAAGTTTGAAGCCATTGTACTGCAAAAGGTATATAGATTTTATATTAACGATATGGCAGCACGGTGAAATGAACCTTCCTGCGTATATTGAAGCTCCTAACCTTGCGAATCCTGCTATCTCCGTCTCTCATGCCTACTCTACGCATAGCATAAATTTCCTGGATGTTACTCTCACAGTTTCTCAGGGCAGACTTCAGACTAATCTCTAAAGAGAACCGACGCACAAGCGCCAGTATTTGCACTTCCACAGCAGCCATGTCAGCCACTGCTAAACTGCAATCCCTTATAGCCAATATCACCGTTTTATGCGAGTCTGCACAAGGCAGGCGGATTTTGATTCAAACTGCAGAAAACTTGAAATCACGCTCTTGAATCAAAATTACCCAGAGCAGGTGATTGATGACGCGATTACACAAACTAACCAGTTGAACAGCACCGACATTCTCCACAAAAAAGCTCGAAAACCCAATCAACATACAAACCTCGTTTTGACCCATTCGGCCTCTTCTCCGAATGTTGCATCAATACGAAGCACACATCACATAATGATTGCTCAAAGTGAACGCCCAAAAAGAATATTTTCCGAGCCGCCATGCGTTGTTTATATAAGCAGGAAAAATTTGGGCGGCTTCCTCACCAAATCCAGCATCAGCCAACCACAGACAACTGGTTGCATGCCCTGTAACAAACCACGGTTTAAGGTATGCTCGCAAATGACCACCACACAGCGCCCCGCCAGCACAGCTTCAAACTATTATGTTAATGTAACAGGGAACTTTTTTGTTAATATGTAATTTTTTATGTTATTGCAAAGCAGTTATTGCAATCAGCACTTTTATGTTATTGCAAAAACTGCTGATTGTTCGTTTCACCTTTTCTGTTTTCTCTTTTCTTTCGGTGTGTTTATAGTACGCTGTACACCGCTGAAAAATTGAACATGTAATGTTGTATTTTATATTAGCGGGGCAGGAGCAAGTAAAGCTGATTCACTGCCCGGCTGGAGTGGAGGCGTGCGCGCAAGCGTTGGTATGAACACTGCGCGCGCCGCCGCTCCAGCCCGACCGGGGATGATTTTACAGCTTTTTTTCCTTGCCTTCCCCATCTCCATGAATAAAAAATGAAGGGAAGATTTACTTTAACTGTGATTCCGCCAACGTCGTATACCTGCTGGAATACACCCTCTGCGGCAAACAATACATTGGTCAGACAGAAACACACTTTCGTTTGAGGATTACCAATCACCGATCTCATGCAAAAATCTTCCCTTTTTTCAAGCATGTTAGCATGATAGCGTTTTTTAAACGCGTTTTTTTTTCAAGCATCAAGGCATGTTAACACTCCTGGGCATTCGTTTGAACCACCGAAGACCACAATTCTTGAATCTATTTTTAAAACGCATCACAATCGCGAGGTTCGTGAGTCCTACCTTATCTATGAGTTTAAGTCAGCGTCGCTTGCCATGAATAAAAGTTAAGAGAAATTGAAATGTGTTTCCTCGGATTAAAATTTCGGCTACATTTCTCAGGCTCTTCATTTCTTTCCCTCGATAATATTCTTCCATCAGTTGGCGAGCTCCCGTAGATGGGTATACTTTCGTGCTAGCACCACATTTTTTAGCACAATGGCTTCTCTGAACCAAATTTGACAAATCTGCACATTAGGCTCTTGGTAGAAGCTACAGTACCATTATTAGGTTTGATACTCTCACCTTGTAATCTATTAGCGCACGCGAGCGTGTGTGGTTGCTTTCCTGTCCTCTTTCTTTTTTCTAGTGCTGTTTTCTAATATTCGTTTCTGACCGCCTGGGAGTTCGCGACACTGGTACCATGCGCCGGCCACATGCATACTACCCGGTCGAAAGAGACAAGCGGTCGAAAGAGACGACGCACACACGTGTGCAACGACTTCACGAAGTGGGCATTGCGGACGTCCGTGCATCGCCTTTTTCGCTGCAATAGGATCCCGGCAGTGAGGGCAATTTCTGTGGATGTCAACGCTAGCGGCGATGTTACTCCTCCCAAGACATGGACTGTGCGCCGGCTGCTGAATGACATCGGGTTGAGGTATGAGAAGAGGAGCCGTAACTCGCTGCTGATCGAGCCGCACGATATTGTCGCGTGGCAGTACAAGTAGCTCTAAGACATTGCCAGGTACAGGATTGAAGATCAAAACATATTCTACTTTGATGAAACCTGAGTGAATGCGGGACACACAATATCGAGTGTTTGTACGGACACGACGGTTGCTGCCCACCAGGGCGCCTTCATGCGTGGTCTGACGACAGGTTTGCAGCAGCCGTCAGGTAAAGGATTGTGCCTGATTTGAACGCACATCGACAGCTAGGGTGGCTTCGTCGGTGGGTGCCTGGAAGTCTTCCGGTGTACGAAGGCGGGTGACTACCACGAGGAGACGGAAGACACCCGCTTTGAATGGTGGTTTGGGGCCGTTTTGCCACAACTGCCACTCGGTAGTAATTGTCATAGACAATGCCTCGTACCACTTGTGCCTAGAAGCAGTGCCTACGACGACTTCGCGCAAAAATGTTGTCCAACTGGGTGACGTCTGAAGGACTTGCTTGGTATAAAAAACGCATAAAAAGGAGCTCCTCAGCCTTGTGGCCTCTGTTATGACACGGTAAATCAGGTATCGTATTAACAGTGCTGCTGAAAGAACAGGATGTATGCGGGAGCCCTGCCATTGTGAGCTCAGTCCTATTGAGCGCATAAAGATGAAGAGAGGCCGCGCTGCAAGAAATGCCACATTTAAGCTGGCAGGTGTAGAGGTGCTCCTGAGGGAAGAAGTTGCCAAGGTAACAGCTGAGCACTTTGCAAACACTGTTCAGCAGGTGATCAGCATTGAAGAAAAGTTCATAGGAGACGGTGGAGCATCGTCTGGGTGAAGACATCGACTCCGACAGTGATCTATCTGCTATCGAGTCCTTTCTCAAGATGTGTAAGGCAGTGGCCTATTCGCCAGTGCCGCATTTGCCTTGTTCAGTTAGTGCAAAGTGCTGCGTTTAGCATGAATACCTGTGTTTCTATAGTTGCAGAAGCAAGCAACTCCTCCAGACAGCAGAGAAGACCAGATATGCCGTTCGTGGTCTTCATTAGGAATTATTTCTGGAGTTAACTGAGTAGCCTGTGTGTGTTGCGAAACTTGCTCAGGGTTGATTGCTTTGACATGTAGCTATGAGAATCACAAGACACCATTGCAATATTTCGTTTGTAATCTCATTTGCCATTACTCAGTGTTGCCTGCTTTGTCGTAGACTCAATAGTGATCTTCCAATATAACAGTGAGGGCGGCAGAAGCCATTTCAACAGTGGAGTTATTATCTCATTTGCTGGAGTGAACGGAGCGGTGTGTAGTGTGGTGCTGGCTCATGGTTGATTGCCTTGATAAGTAGCTATGAGAATAAGAAAACGCTGCTGGAGTGCTTGGTTTCTGATCTGATTTGTTATAAGTGTGGTGCAGCAATGATGCAGAATAAGTTCAGCCGTTCCAGATGTATTCATAAAAGGAAATTGTATATCTCGAGCCAGAGAAAAACCGCACTGTTCAAAACTACTTTCTGGAAGTAAAGCCACGCTTTCACTAAGAGATAGTTTTCGCTGCACGTAGAGGGTGAGTATTCGCATCTATAGCATGAGGTGTGTGCAAGCTGAGTCAAGTGAGTTCACAAATACACTTCAAGCCGAATCACTTCTGCGGTGTGTGGCGTGGGGGCTCCGTGTTCAACGCTGTAAATGGTAATAAAGGCAAGTTTCACCTACAGGACAATGTACTAGTTTGAGTTTTCACTGCAAATTTTTTACATTGATTGATTGATTGTGGGGTTTAACGCGCCGACGCAACGCAGGCGATGAGGCGCGCCGTAGTGGAGGGCTCCGGATTAATTTTGACCACCTGGGGATCTTTAACGTGCGCCGAAATCTCGTACACACAGGCGTTTTCGCTTTTCGCCTCCATCAGAAAAGCGGCCGCCACGGCCGGGAATCGAACCCGCGACCACGTGCTCAGCAGCGCAACGCCTTAGCCACTGAGCCACCGCGGCGGGTAAATTTTTTTTTACATTGTTTGGACACTTATGCACGTATGAGATGCAGAAACATTTGCAAATAAAATGCTAAATGAAAGCGTGTGGCTGTTGGTGTGGCTGGCTGAGCCAAGTTGCCTTCTGACAGAGCGTTAAGAACAAATAAATATGCTTCAGTTTCCTATTGCTCATTTCATTTGCTCTGCATAATTCAGCAGTGTGTGTTTAGCTGTCTGAGCCAAATGTGACATTATAACAGCAGTGAGGACGAAAAAAGTTGCTTCGGTGTTTTATTTCTACTTTGATTCTGTTTAGCTTCTATCTGGCTATCTGCTGTCTTACGCAGGAATTCGGATAAATATGTTTTACCTGTTGTCTAAGCGACTGGATAAATTGCACAAGCACAACGATAATAAAAAGAATTTGCAAAGCTTTTGTAAAGAGGAACAAATGTTGGCTTCAATCGATCCTCCCATGTTTGGGGGTAGTTTCATGTGCATTTTTGGCGAGATAATAAATTTCTTCCTGAGCATATGATCCAATTCTAGCTCTTGCATAACAAGAAAAGAATAGCCATTGACCAGTTTCAGCGGAGAGATATGTACCATATGTGTGTTTCCATGCGTCCACTAAACCAACACGTCGTACATCAAGCAGTGCAGATTACGTTTTATGGTACAGATTACTAAATAACCCCTGAAACATACTTGATTGCTCGTGTTATAAATTCCGCATGAATGGATGTGCTGGCATTGTAATTTGCACTCATAATATATGCGTAGACATTGCACGTGTTGCATTGTGAACAGCGCTGCAGCACGCAACAGCTTACTGTTCGACTTGGCATCCATGATGTTGAGCACTGCTGGAGCAGCAAGATTTTCGCTCCAGCAGCCACTTGTGATGCGACAGGAAGAATGAGTGAAATGCTGACATGTCTGCCACACTGAATGTTCGACCTCGAATTTACAGCGCATGCAAGCAGATGACCAATAGAGCAGCAGCATCGTACTTAAATGACATAAAGACAAGATGAGCAATGCCTATATTGCTTCAATAATTCCCATCTGGGATGCAAGAATTCGATTTGGTGAAGAATATGTATTTGTCGGAAAAGCTGAAACGTGGTTTATTTGGTTTCAGTGCTGCGTTTTATGTCTTCACGTGCATTGTTGCAGCTGGTCATATCGGTGAAATATACCACTTGAAATTTCAGAATTGCGAAGCACAGCTCATTCACAAAGCCTAAGCGAGACAGTGAAATTAAGCTTGCAGTGGTAATGCTAACGTATAATCTTTATTATCATAGACAATGCAAACTCAATGCAGATCCCTGTTCTTAATTATTTCACTAAGGTTTTTGTCCAAAACAACTTATTGCGCTCCAACATAAAACAAGCAACGAAAACATACCAGCTGCAAGTAACACATTTAGCAATAGAATCTCAGCGTAACCGAAAATCAAAATAGAGAAGGTGGCATATTAAATCACATCACGCAGCTAAGCTACAGCTCGTAGGCATTCACCTACAAAGAACGCGATAATTCAGCTTCTTGTATTTGGCGACTTGATCACAATTTGGGCGAATACGCTTGTGCACGGCATGGGCTTGGGACACACGGCTCGACATGTGCTCTAACCAAATGTAGCGCGCGACGTCGCGCTGTTGGCGTTTCGTCCCGTGCATAGATATAATATAGTGGCCCCGTGCATAACTCTCCATGACGTTAACGTCGTGCGCTATGCACAACAGTAATATTTACGACTGGCGTAATCTAAGTGAAATTAACCTGGAGTTATCGACCCCTGTCGCTGTCACTGGTGCGATAGCGTGGGTAGCACAGACACAGGAGGGACTAAACGGTAGAACGAGAAGAACTTCACCCTCAAGACGAAACGCGCGCACAGGGTGACGATGACAGATTTGTATCACACAGCGTACACGGAATCAAGTACCTGCAGTACTGCCCTCAAATGCTACCTTGATGCCAAGGTAGCATAAGAGAGCCTCCCGCCAGTTACCCACTCTTGACAGGCTGTATATATTGGAGTCACGCCCCGAGGATTGAAAAAGAATGTCCCCTTCTCCCCGTGTCGTCAGAGTGGCACTGGCTACCATCCTCAAGCGTTAGATACAGTTATAGTACATATAAATACCCCAGAAAGTGAAGGAGAACACAGTCGCCCAGATAGCCGAATTGGTAAGGCATTCTAGGTCTATTCGAAAGGCGTGGTTTTGGTCCCCACTCTGGGCGCGTGTTTTTCTTTCTTTCTTTGTTATATTTAGAAAATGTTAACTTTAATAACCGTAGTAATAAAAAAAGCTTAACAACACCCTCATGCCTCCTTTTGCGTTGTAGACTGCTGACCTATATTTCTTTATTTCTTTAATGAGCCCCTCATTTCCTAACTATGTTATTCTGCGAAACACTAGCGAGGGTCTCGGCTCAGGCAGCCTTGATTCCAAGGTAGCATAGGAGGGTTTCCCACCAGTTACCCACTCATGACAGGCTGTAGACATTCGAGTCGCGCCCTGGGGGTTGAAAAAGAATCTCCCCTTATCCCCGTGTCGTCAGAGTGGCGCTGGCTACCACCCTCAAGCGTTAGATATCGTTCTAGTAAATATAAATACTTCAGAAAGTGAAGGAGAAATCAGTCACCCAGCTAGCCGAATTGGTAAGGCATTCGAGATCTAATGAAAGGCGTGAGTTGGGTACCCACTCTGGGCGCGTGTTTTTTTTTTCTTTCTTTCTTTCTTCCTTATATTTAAAAATTTTAACTTCATTAACTGCAGTAAAAAAGAGCCTAACAAACCCCTATGCCTCCTCTGGCGCTGTAGACTGTCCACCTATCTTTCTGTATTTCCTCAACGAGCCCCTGATTGCCTATATTGTGAGAAGCGCAACAGGTAATATTTTAACATGTAGACAATCGCCCTTCTCTGGGTGTGCACCCTGTTATCATTGCATCATCTTTTTTCGGCAGCGACAGTGTCATCGACATCGCCTTTCTTGATGGGTCTTCCTAGCGCTGTGCTCGCACGAATAGTCTCCCACCTGGCGACTTCCAGACACTCTAAAGTGGTGGAAGGTGCTTTGATACCTCAGTCTACCTCTCGCTTCCACACCACTTGATCTACGATCAGGTCGTCGATTGCTACCGCCCACCAGCACCACGCAGCACGACAACAGCCCCTCGGGCAGCAACGCTGCAGCATCGAGTCATCCTACTTTACTATCACCAGCCCCCAGAGTGATCCTTCATTTTCGCTGGCCTCTGCGGTGACGACGTCGAAGAGTGGCTCGACTCCTAGGAAGGCATGAGTTCCTTCAATTGATGGGATGACGCTTACAAGATCGTGGAGGTGCCCTTCCATCTGAACAAGGTGGCTAAAACTTGGTTGTATAATCGTCGCGAAGATTTCACCGATTGCTACAAATTTCCCACTGACTTGCGTTGAATTTGGGGCGCATTCTCCACGCGCGCTGAAGCTGCCAAAAAAAAAAAACTCAATGAGTGCGTGCAACATCGCATGGAGACCTATACATCCTACGTCGAGGATGTCTTGGCCCTGTGTCGACAACTGGACGGCAGCATTTGGGAAGACCGGGTTCGGCATATTCTGATGGTAATTGCGCCGTTTGCTTTTCAAGCACTTGCCCCGCAGTACCATTCACACGTGCAGGACGTCGTAGCAACAAGCAAATGACTCGAAGACCCGCAATCTATGAGGGTGCAGCCAGCCTCATGTGGGGTGAAGGCTTCTCCAAGGACTTTGACTTGCACGCCATGATTCGGCTGATCATTCGCGAGGAGCTTGAAGGACACATCTCGCACAATCTCCCAGACAACCGCCACCAGCCTCCGAGTATTACAGTGCTCGCACCTCCACAAGAAATCTTGGTTTCCGGCCTGCGTGATCTCATCAGGGATCAGCCGGCCGCTAATAAAGCTGATCCTCCGTACAAGGCTGAGCACTCCTGCACTAATCCTGCGCCTTCTGCTTCCACACTGCCACCGGTCATGCAAACGTCGACGCCGCTAACGCACGTAGGGCAATCCTGCGCGCACGTAGCTCCAATTTTTGCGGTCTCTTCTACTCCGCAGTCCTACTCCATCTGACGCCCTTCACGCCGATTTGTTACTACTGTGGCATCCGGGGCCGTATTTCAAGTTTTTGTCGAGGGCCCCCGTAGGACAAGCGATACAGTTACGCCATGAACGCACGCCGAGATGACAGCCCACGGCGTTATGGACAGCCCTTGTTTTCACCAGCTACCTGTCGCTATTCGCCCCGCCCTGACTCCTATGACCCGCCCCGCACACAAAATTCTCTCCGACGTCGGTCACCTTCGCCTTACCGCCAGTCGTCGTCTCCTCTCCGCCCTACCTCTCACGTTGCCGACCGTCTCTCGGAAAACTTGTAGGGACGCCGCCCCTACGTGCGCCCGCGGAGGGTGATTACACTGCAGTGAGTGCCGGTCGAACACCGATAGTGGCGTCAGTGCGTCATGTGCCCGTGCGCGCGTGTGCAATGAACAGTGAGCCGCAACGAACACGTGTAGTGCAACAGAACCCGGAGCATGCGCACAACCAACAGAGTGGCTTAAAAGCGGCGCTCACAGCAGCAGCTTGGCAGTGCGCATCGGGGGACAGGTGAGAGCAGCTGCGGCCGCGGATGGCGGCGAGCCACGACCATGACGCCCGGACAGCGAGGAGCAACCAGCGTCCACGGCGGACGCTCTTCGGCACAAGTGACTGAAGATGTCGTCGTGAGTGTACAACGCCATGCTGTACCTTTCTGGACAAGCAGGGTTTCAACCACCGCAATGTTTTCTTTACCCTCTTTCAGCGCTTGCTTGCTGGGCTCTCTTTTTATTGCCTTCCAACCTGCTTTGTTTTTTTTCCTGTTTTGGTCTTTCCGGAATAAACCGATGATTTCTTCTCATGCGGATCGGCGTTACTTCGTCGGGCAGGTTCGGGCTAGCGAACCCTTTAAGCTCGAAGTGGGATCTTTAAAACTAAAAGCAGCAGTTTTCTGGGTGAAACTGCTTTCCGGGAAAAATCTTCAAGTCCCCCTAAGTCCTCATCAAATACATTGACTGTTATCATAGAAGGAGTTTGGGCCGCTGCTTTAGTCGACACAGGTGCCAGTGTTTCCGTAATTCATGCAGATTTGCGCTGTAGGTTACGCAAGGTTACGACGCCCTATGACGGTCCGAGTCTTCGTGAAGCCAACGGTGTTATGATTCGACCCTCCGGATTCTGCACAGCTCGTGTATTCATCAATTCCATACGTCGTCAAATACAGTTGGCACTGTTGTCCTCATGTGCACATCAACTCATTTTGGGTTTGGATTTTCTGTCATCGGCATCAGTGGTCATCCCCTGTCGTCAACCCACCATTCATATCGCCGATACCTTCATAGCCAGTGTTTCCGAAAGACCGAAGCAACGTCGCTTAGTAGCGAGGACCTATTCTATTTTGTGCCCAGGTGAAGAAACAGTTTTGTTCGTCCCCTCCACCACAGTCACTGATAATGATGTGTTGATTGAACAAGCCGGGAAATATATTTTTAAAGGCGTAGTCATACCGTCCTGTCTCGTCCGTTTTTTCTCTTGTTCAGCGCTCCTGCTGCAGTTTATTCGTCTACCGAAAAAATTTCGCTACTGCAAGGTACCATGGTCGCTTCAGTTAGTGACGATGAGGCAGTGTCTGGGCTCCCACTGTCTACAGTTTCGACAGATCAACGCGCCTCCAAGTCGCCAACCCCAGCCTCTGCTGTCGACACAGCAATAAGTTCTGATCTTACACCAGACCAGAAGCAAGCAGTACAACTCTTGCTATCGAAACACCAGTGTTCCTTCGACATTTTTTCGTCTGTTCTAGGAAAGACATCTGCTGCGGAACATCGCATCGATACAGATGCATCGTCTATTGTTCGCTGCCGCCCATACCGCGTTTCTCCATTCGAGCAGAGTGTTATACAAGATAACGTCGACGAAATGCTCAAGCGGATTATCATTCGTCCTTCATCGAGTCCGTGGTCTTCGCCTGTTGTGCTATTCCAAAAAAGGACAGTTCCGTATGCTTTTGCGTCGACTATCGGGCGCTGAACAAAATAACTCGTAAAGCCGTCTACCCGATGCGTCGCATCAAAGATGGCCTGGACACTTTGTCAGGGGCCGAGTAATTTACGAGCCTCGATCTTCGCTCTAGATGCTGGATGGTTCCCATGCACGAAGCCGATGAAGAGAAAACAGCTTTCGCCTTGCCCGATGGTCTTTACGAATTCAACGTGATGCAATTCGGGCTGTGCAACGCTCCGGCCACATTTCATCGAATGATTGACACTGTCCTTCATGGCCTTAAATGGACAACCTGCCTATGCCATCTAGCGAACATTGTTGTTTTTTCCTCTGCTTTTGCTGACCACCTGCACCACCTAGATGAAGTCCTTACATACCTTGCCAATGCCGGGCTTCAACTAAAAACAAAAAATGCCGATTTGCGAGAAATCTATCAAGGTGCTCGGACACGCAGTGAGCGAAGACGGAATTCGCCCAGACCCCGATAAAATTAACGCCGTACAAAAATTTCCCCGGCCGACACGTCTCAAAGACCACCGCAGTTTCCTTGGCTTAGCTTCTTTTCCGGCATTTCACACGAAACTTCGCTTCGCTTGCTTCGCCCCTCCACACACTTCTGGCATGTGGCACCTCCTACACATGGTCTGATGACTCCGAAGCAGCGTTCGAAAATCTAAAGCACGCTCTCACTTCTGCGTCGGTGCTCCACCATTATGACCAAACGGCGGCGACTATCCTACACACAGACGCCAGTGGGAGGGGCCTCAGTGCCGTGCTGTTGCAGTGCACCACATCTTCAGTAGTAAACGTTGTGGCCCACGAATGTCGTGCCCTGACACCAGTCGAAGGAAATTAAACAATCACGAAACAAGGGTGTCTCGCAGTTGTCTGGGCAGTACAGAAATCTCGTCATATAGCTGTACGGACGTCATTTTACGGTGGTCACTGACCACGATGCTTTATGTTGGCTCTCGCCGTTCAAGAAGCTAAACGGACGGTTTCGCCGCTTGGTATTACGGCTGCAAGAGTATGATTTCACTGTGACCTACATATCTGGCAAAAAGCATATGAATGCAGACGCCCTTTCGCGTTGCCCGGTCTCGACACAAAGTGAATCATCATCTCCTGCGGCTGAAGTCACCTTGCCGATAGCGCCGTTGGGCGTCGTGAAGCTCGACTGTCCCGAAGACTTGGTTGCACTCCAGCGGGCAGACCATCAGTGTCGGGAACTCATGAATGAACTAAACGATTTGGCAGAGCCGTCGACCAGCCGCTAACGTCGTCAGCTGCCGAAGTTCCGCCTATTTACGGTATCCTGCATCGTTATAATTACGACCCTACCTATGACAAGTGGCTTCCCGTCGTTCCGCGTGCTCTTCAACAGCAAATACTGCGCGTTTTTCGCGAAAACGCTACGGCCGGACATTTAGGCTTTCACAAGTTTCTTCTGGCCTGGTGTTCTACCAGCGTTTCCAAATATGTCGCTTCCTCCGCGCCCTGACAGCACCGTAAATGGCCAACCACAGCACCTGCCGGACCGCTGCAACCACTACCTTGTACGACAGCACCATTCCATGTTGTGGGCATCGACTTATACGGCCCGTTTCCCATTACCCCAGCTGGTCATCGGTGGGTAGTAACTGCGGTTGACCACCTTACGCGCTATGTTGAAACTGCCCCTTTCCGAACCGGTTTCGCCATAGAGGTCACCGAGTTTTTCTTACACTCCCTATTTTTGCGCCATGGTCCACCACGCGCTCTTCTAAGCGACCCTGGGAAGACGTTTCTGTAAGCAGTCATCGCGGAAGTTCTTCGTGCCACCAATAGCGTCCATAAAATGACCTCGAGTTATCACCCTCAAACAAACGGGTCGACTGAGCGCTTTCATCAGACACTTTCTGATATGCTTTCTGCCTACATCCGACCAGATCACAACAGTTGGGACACTATTCGGCCTTTTTTGACATACGCGTATAATTCTGCAGTTCAACGCACCGCTGGTTTTTCGCCGTATTATCTCGTCTATGGTCGCCCACCACCTTCTGTTCTCTATTCAACTTTCGTTTTTGTATCTGTAGACTACACGGCGAATGTCCCCGCACAATTCGTTGCCCGCGTTGCTTACTGCCACCAATTGGACCCGGTGAATACTAAAGCCAGTAAGCATTTCCGGAAGACTCACTACGATGAGACTCACCGCAGTGTCTCTTTTCAGCCAGAGGACCACGTTTTGCTCAGGAAACCCGTACGACAACCTGGTGTGTCAGAAAAGCTGCTCTCGCGATTCATCGGTCCTTATACCATGCTTCAGCCAATGTCCCCGGTCAATTATTGCGTGACTCCAAATAACGCCGTCACCGATCGTCTCTGCCGCGGGACTGAAATTGTGCACGTTTCGCGGCTGAAGCCATACGTTCATCGTTCCGACACGCCATAGGCAGCGGCCAGGTGACCGCTTTTTCTGAAGGGGGAGGATAAGTGTTAGAAGCTGTACAGGTTATATTTTAGCATGTGGATAATCGCGTTCTCAGGGTGTGCACCCTGTTATCATTGCATCATCTTTTTCTCGGCAGCGACTGTGTCATCGACATCGCCTTTCTTGATGGGTGTTCCTAGCGCTGTGACCGCACGAATAAAGTTTCCTGCCTGGCGACTCGCAGAGCGTCTCAATATATATATATATATATATATATATATATATATATATATATATATATATATATATATATATAGCGTCCTATCGGAGACGGCGTTTTTCCCAGCACAGTCGATTGTTCCAGAACTTTACATATATACATATATATATATATATATATATATATATATATATATCGAAAGGCGTGGGTTCGGTCCCCACTCTGGGCGCGTGTTTTTCTTTCTTTCTTTCTTCCTTATATTAAAAAAAAAATCCTAACTTCATTAACCGTAGTAAAAAAATAGAGCCTAACCACACCCCTATGCCTCCTTTGGCGTTATAGACTGCCGACCTATGTTTCTGTATATATATATATATATATATATATATATATATATATATATATATATATATATATATATATATATATATATATATATATATATATATATACATTGTGATCGTTTATTGGTGACTTAACTCAAGAAGAAGGCTTATGGAATGAATAATTGCTTCGTTCAGGACGCCTTGTGCTGCCCCCAACCCGCCCGATGGAGCGAGAAGGAGCGCAGCATGCCACCGCTTCTGCCCCGGAATGAATGGTGACCTGCCGCTAGCGCGAAACTCCTTTCTTCGCTGGCCTCCGCGGTGACAACGTCGAGGAGTGACTCGAGCAGTACAACCGCGTTAGCCAATTTAATGGGTGGAACGACACCTTTAAGCTGCAGCCCGTCAGGTTCAGCTTGACAAGGGTTTCCGAGACGTGGTACCAAAACAACCAAGGTGGCATATCTGACTGGGCCGACTTCACGGAGAAGCTGCGTCAGATTTTCGGCATGCCATCTGCTCGCTCCGATGGAGCAAAGCGTTCGACTGAAGCCCGCTGGCAGCGCTCTGACCAGACGTACGTATCGTACATTGAGAACGTCCTTGCTCTTTGCCATCGGGTCCGTCCAGACATGTCGGAGGCTGACAAGGTTCGCCGTATTCTCAATGGCATCACAGAGTGCGCATTTAACGCATTTGCGCTGCAAAACCCATGCACCGTGAACGACATACTGACCACATGCCAGCGTCTTGATGAGCTTTAAGCAATGCGCCTCCAGCCAGCTCATGGTCCAGCTCGTCTTCCTGCAGAAACAGAATTGCGTGTTTTATTACGCAGCATAATCCGTGAGGAACTCGAGCTACAAGCTTCACCCTGTGCTCATTGAGACCGCTACTCCCAACCTGTGAGTAACTTACGGGATATTATGAAGGAAGAATTGGCGTCAATGATGTGAAATGCACGCAATGGGCCTTCAGTTGTTTTCGACATGCCATCTTACGCGGAAGCAGCTTCCTAAACGCCGGTCTCGCAAATGAAAATTTCTGTGCCTCCGCCCGTGCTCGGTGGAGTCGCAGCTGTGTCCTCGCCGCCTCCGGCTCAGACTGGCTACACAAACTGTCGGCCGTGTCTGGATCTTCGGCTTAATGACCACCCAGTGTGCTTCTACTGTGTCATTCGCGGCCACATCTCACGCTTCTGTCGACGACGCTAGCGAGATGAGCAGCGAGGCTACGCTCAGTACGAACGCGACGTTCGCTGCAACTATGGACCTAGGGAACGTGCGTATAAACCTCGACAGCGCTGTCCATCTCCTGTCCATATGGGCGACCCTTCACGCGGATACCATGATCAGACGAGACGCCGTTCGCCCATGCCTCCGCGCCACCTTGTGTCACCTCTCCGCCCATTTCTGCGTGCCCGGGCAACCAGTCTGAAAACTAGATGCTGCAATTTATGGAGGGGAAACTGCATCGGTCGAAATAATAACACCTCCTCCAGAGCGCCCGTCAAATATTTTGCCACTAAGATTGTAAGGTATGTGTGTGCAATCTTTAGTGTACACCGGGGCCAGTCTTTCTGTGATGCATTTGATTTGTGTTCACGCTCACGAAAAGTGCGAACCCCATACTCTGGCCCGGCACTCTACAGCACCAATGGACATCTTATAAAGCCTGTTGGAACTTGTACAGCACTCGTTTTCATCGGGGAGGATCGACACCATTTTGAGTTTGCGGTTCTGCCAGGGTGTGCTCACAAACTAATTTTTGTTTGGGAGTTTTTTTCGTCAGCTTCCGGCATTATCTCCTGTTCTCAACCAGATATTCACATTACGAACTCCGAATCTTCTTCTCCTGCAAGTTCCCGACATCACTTCTTGACTTTCCATGTCGACCACATTCTGGCACCGGGTAGTGAAGAGGTCCTGGTGGTTTTCTCAAGCAGCATGTCTGACGGGGATGTGGTGGCCTCGCTGTCAACCGCTTGCTTCCTCACGGAATTGCCATGTCGGCGTGTCTTCTCCACTTTTCACAGGGACTTGCAGCTCTGGCCGTCATCAACACCACGGGTGAGCCTATTGTGTTACCAAAAGGCATGACCATCGCTCCAGTGGCAGATGTCGCGCTAGCGTCTGTTGTCTCTAGCTTCCTAACGTCTTCAGGCATGTGCGGTCTCACTACTGCAGATGGTTTGTCAGCTCTTACCACTACCAGTAGCCGAGACCTGAAAACCACACAGACGGAAAAGTTGCTTCGCGTATTGAAGAAGCACATTGCCTCTATTGATGTGAATTCCTCCACGCTAAAACGAACGTCTGTGGACGCACATCGGATTAAGATAGATGGCTCGGCGGTTGTACGCCGTCGCCCCTATCGTGTGTCCTTGCATGACTGGAAGATTATAGAAGACCACGTCGCTGACATGCTCAAGATTGATAATATACGTCCATCATCGAGCCCGTGGTTCGCTTTTGTGTTGATTACTGTGGGATCAATAAGATCACTCGAGAAGACGTATATCCGACGCCACGCATCGATGACGCTCTCGACCGCCTTCAAGGGTCGGAGTTCTACTCCCGCCTTGATTTACGCTCCGGTTATTGGCAAATCCCGATGCACGAAGATGACAAAGTAAAGACGACCTTCGCAACTCCAGATGGGCTTTACGAATTCAATGCTATGCCTTTGGGGCTATGTAATTCGCCCGCGACATTTGAACGCATGATTGATACCGTGCTAAGCGGCCTCAAATGAAAAACTTGCCTCTGCTACCTCGACGACATTGTTGTTTTTTCAACCACGTTTAGGCAACATCTCCAACGTCTCGACGAGGTACTGGCGTGACTCTGAAATGCCGGACTAAAGAATAATACAAAAACGTGCACATTCCCCAGCAAATCAATAAAGGTGTCAGGGCCCAACGTGAGCAAAACAGAAATACAACCAGACCCTGCGAAGATTTCTGCAGTTCTAAATTTAAATCAGAATAGAGGCCCTCGTGAGGGATTCTGTTCTGGCAGACTTGGTGCCAAGGATAGCTTAAGACGATTCAACGCTGGTCGACCACTCTCAACATGTCGTAGACACTCGAGTCGCAGCCCGGGGGTTTAATAGAAGGTTACCCCGAGTAGTCGGAGCGGCACTAGCTACGACCGCCTAGTGCAGGAAACAAAAAAAACCTTAACATAAATACCCGCAAAAGAGCTGGGGAAACAGCCCCGCCGTTAGCATAGTGGTTATCGCACCAGACCGGTATTCTGGAGGTCGTGGGTTTGGATCCCATCAGGCGGGCACTTTTTTACCACTTTGTTTCTGACTCAAAAAATTCTTCACCGGTTTCTATGACCCACCATAACCTCCCCGTTGGTTTCCGAGGTTCTCTTAACTGCTAACCCTTAATTTCTTTCTTATACGTATATATATATATATATATATATATATATATATATATATATATATATATATATATATATATATATATATATATATATATATATATATCAGTTTCTTTGTGCCTTAAAAAAGGTTTCACCTATTTATATGACCCGCCACCACCCCCAATTTGCTTTCCACTGTTTTCTTAACTGCCTACCCCCATTTTCTCTCTTGTTTCACTGGGCCCCTTTTTTTTTCATTTTCTGATTCGCTTCGTCCTTAGCGACGGCCTCTGTTCTGGCAGTCTTGGTGCAAAGTGAGCTTAAAATGGTTCCCCTGCACTGGGCACTTTGAGCAACCTTGGTGACGGTATTGCCGACACCGCAGACCCCGAGTCCCCAAACATGAGTTGGAGCGGTGGAAACCACAAATGGTGGCCGTCGGAGCGCAGGCCAAGCTCCAGCGAATGAACTTCCTGTCTGTTTACCAAGCAGGAGTATTAGGTCATTTAAAGTTCCCACTCGATGCAGAGATTGCTTTAGTAGGACCTACGCCCGCAGCGAATAATCCTATAAATAAAATGACCTCCCTCGCTACCGGCCCCAGCAACGTTATTGACATTTCCGAAACACTAATGGCCGACGAAAAAGATTACCTAGAACGACGTGTAACTTTCTGTCCCACAAATAACCGTGTGAATGAATTTTCTCGGAGAATGAGACATAGGAGATTTTTTCGGAAGAGCAGGAGCAACCGGGCCCTAACGAAGCACCCTCCACCCTCCTAGCACTTGTACTCCAGATGTAGATCAATTTCCAAAATTAGATCTGTCCTAAAATCAGTATCAAGAGGAATATTCGCAACAACTAAACGATCAAACAAGCGCAAGAGCCTCACTCCATCGGAAGAAGTTACCCTGAATAGCCTATAAGCCAGAACGGACATAGTCATAAAGCCAGCCGGCTAAGGTGGTAGCGCAGTTATTTTACGTATGGGAAAATAGAAAGAATAAAGTAAAGGCAGCTCAATAACTCTTGCCACTGTAAGCCCTTTGATAAAGATCGGAGCCAGGAATACTGCTTAAAAATCCTTCAGAGCCTCACAGATCTCGAATCTTGACAACTAATAACGACCACTGACTTAAATGTTATGAAACCGAATAATAAGCATGCAGGACGTTTTTACCTCAGCCCAAAAGTCCACAAAGTCCCGGTAGAAATATTGTTCACTGCCGGCATTTCTAGCATACCCATAAATTCAAAAAACAATACCCCAACCAAAGCATCATCTCTGTTTCTCAATTATTACCTATCCGACATTCTGGCCCTTCTTCCTTCATTCATTCAGGACAACCCCACTTTCTTCGCATAAAAGAAGAGATAAATAAGGGTGGGTGCCTACCCGGTGGAACCTCCTTGTTGTTCTTGACGTTGCCGCATTGTATACAAACATCCCTTTCTTCGAAGAAATGGAAGCTATTTCAAAAGCTCCATCAGAGAACGCTCACCAACATGTGCTAGAAGTGTACTTAACTTTGTTAAAACTAGTTTTAACTCTGAATTGTTTTGAATTGAACTCTTCTTACTTTTCGCATGCTTTTGGAACCAGCATTGGTACTCCATTCGCGCCGACCGATGCCAACATTTTCACGGGGCTACTTGAAGCCACCCTATAGGTCCTTCCTGCATAACCTCAGGTTTAACTCCGCTACACAGACGACATCTTCACAATTTGGAAAGACGGTCGCCCGACTCTAAAAACGTTTATATCTCATCTCAATTCTTCACATCCGACTATAAATTCTCCTGCCGGTATTCTGAAAAAGAAGTGAACTTCCTAGATACTACAGTAATGCTAGGCAACGGTAAACTTAAAACCACACTTTCTAGAAAATCAACAGACACGCAGCAGTACCTAGAATATAACAGCCATCACCCGAGACACTGCAAGCAAGGGATCTTTGTAGGGCAAGACACCATGGTTAGAAGAGTATGCAGTGATGACAGTGGCTACGCATACCCCCTAGACGAACTCAAATCCACCCTTATGAATAGGAACCACCCCAAAAGCTCGATCGATCAGGCGTGCCAACATGCGTTTTATCTGAAAAGGGATGACAAGCTGAACAAACAGCGACAAAACAAAAGAGCCGGGCCGCCCGCCCTAATAACTAAAATTTTTCAAACGCCCCCCAAACGTAAACCATATACTGCGGAGGTACAACCCAGTTTAGCAAGTGACGACCGATTTGAAAAGACTTTTCCGAAAGCACCAAGGGTTACCTACCCGAGACACAGCAATCTAAAATATATTTTAGTGCATGCTAAAACAGGACCTTCAAAGCAACCAGTCCTAGCCAGCTGCTCCCGTCCCAAAGGCAAGACTTGCAGGATCTTGCCGACAGACTGCATTGTAAAAAGCACCGCCAGTAATTATGTCCACAACACTAATTCAAGTTTTACGTGCACTTTATCCAACATTGTGTTTATTTATTTATTTAACTACCTTAAAAGCCCAGAGGGCATTACATAAGGGGGGATACAAAAACCGGGTACAACATTGTCAACTATACATTTGGTGAGGGAACTGGGGCAAAGTGGTGAGTCAAAAGAGCACGTAACAAACTTGAAAAGAAGTGAGCGCATTGTCACCACGCGTAATACACGAAAAGAATCGCTACATATCTTCACCGGATTCTAAATAAGACCATAAAGCAGATTTGAAACGCGATGGATCAGTGAGGGAGACTATGGCTGAAGGTAGGGAATTCCATTCGTTTATACACAAAGAAAGGGGTGACAAGTGGTATTTGTTAGTGCGCGAAAATATTGGTTTAATGTTATGCGCATGGTCGATTCGAGCAGATACGTAAGGAGCAGGGTGAATGAAACTTCGGGAAAACGTTGTGTCACTATTATAAAAAGAGTGAAAAAAGGAAAGGCGAGACAACTTTCTGCGCATGGCAAGAGAAGGAAGGTTGAAATTATGCTTTAGTAATGAGACGCTTTCATAACTAGAGTAACAAGAACAGATGAACCTGGCTGCTTTATTTTGTACTGATTCCAGCATGTCAGTCAATATTGCCGTATGAGGGTGCCAGATAGTTGACGCGTACTCCAAGGAAGGCCTGATCAAAGCTTTATATGCCTGAAGCTTAGTGTCTGCGTTTGCGCACTTAAGACGACGCTTCAGGAGACCGAGTTTTTTAAAGGATTTATTAGTAATGTACTCAAGATGAGTGTTCCCTGTTAAATCATAGCTTAGAAAAATGCCAAGATATTTTATTGATGACGCCGTCTCAACTATGCTGTCATTAATTGCATATGTGGAAGGAGGGTTGGCTGTACCGGAAGAAAATCTGATGTGTTTGGTTTTTCCCATGTTAATTTCCGTTTGCCACAATCGGCACCACTCCGCGAGTTTCATTAAGTCTGACTGTAGGGTAGAAACGTCGGTTGGTACGGTTATTTCCCTATATACGACACAGTCGTCCGCGAATAGACGTGTTGAAGAGGCAATGTTAGATCCGATGTCGTTAATATAAACCAAGAATAATAAAGGGCCAAGTACAGATCCCTGAGGAACACCTGATTTGATCGGGCTTTTTCTGGAAATTATATGTTGGAATGCTCAACGCCGCAAACAGTATATAGGCGAAACGAGTCAACCTACGTGTAACTGTCACCGGGTAGATACTCTTACGAAATACTCCATTTCTGTAGCACCGCATTTCAACCAACCAGGCCACAATTTTGATGACCTTAAGTTGTATATACTTCTGTCAAACTTTAAGTCTCCTACGGACAGGAAATACCGAGAATCATATTTATTTCACAGATTCAACTCCATGAAACCTGCTGAAAATAATTCGTCTCGGGGCAACTTGGAATCTTTGCTATATTCACTGGGAATACAGCGTTACGCATTGCCTTGAATATACCTTATCCAAAGGCTATAACCCCTTCCTCTCCTATTTTTCTGGTAACCTAATTCCTTTTGTTTTCATTCCTTAGCTTCCGGCATAATACGAGACCGCATTCCTCTAACCTTGGCTTTTGGAATTCTATTTTACTTCTTTTATTTCTCCTTTCTTTTTTGCTTCACTTTCTCTTGTGCCCCGTAGGTCACTCTAACTTTTTCTTCTCGTTTTTGAGTTTCAGGACAAGCCTGTTCCAGGAATGTTGCCATTGGCGACACGAGCAATTTCAGTTTGTTCAGTCATTGCTTCTTTTGTGTGTGGATTTCTGTGGTTTCTCTCGCTGTTTTTTCTTCTTTTTGTATGTTTTTCTTTTTTTTTCCTTGAAGTAGTTTTTTCACCCTTCTATACCTTCTCTTTTGACCTGAAGCTCGCAGACACTTTTTCATAAGGCCCCACTCTCACCACCTTGTCTGCTTCCGGCGGTTCTGAAAACTTTTCGGTATGCTATGCGGCGGGTCAACCAATGGCCTCTCATCGTTTCTTTTCAGAATTTCCCGGAAAATCAATCTCCAGCTCGCGTCCCTGTAAACTACTTCGCTGCTCAAACTATACAACCTTATTTTCGCATCAATATCTCCCCCGACATACTCCAAAATCAATCCGCTTTCGCAATTTCACTTCTTTCTTTCGTTCTCTCCACTCACCTCGGGGGCTACCGCTTTATAAAGTATACCAGCCAGGCGAGAGATTGCCATTCCGAAAGCAAGTCTCTTGGCTGAAACGATAGCAACAATTGTGCTTTTACCTTGTTCGAAGTTTTTCTTTTCACACAAACACACACACACACACACACACACATATATATATATATATATATATATATATATATATATATATATATATATATATATATATATATATAAATACAGAAAGATAGGTCAGCAGTCTACGACGCCAAAGGAGGCATAGGGGTGTGTGGTTAGGCTCTTTTCTTTTTCACTACGGTTAATGAAGTGAACATTTTTTTTAATATACAGAAGAAAGAAAGAAAAACACGCGCCCAGAGTGGGGACCGAACCCACGCCTTTCGATTACATGTCGAATGCCTTACCAATTCGACATGTAATCGAAAGGCGTGGGTTCGGTCCCCACTCTGGGCGCGTGTTTTTCTTTCTTTCTTCTGTATATTAAAAAAAATGTTCACTTCATTAACCGTAGTAAAAAAGAAAATAGCCTAACCACACACCCCTATGCCTCCTTTGGCGTCGTAGACTGCTGACCTATCTTTCTGTATTTCCTCAACGAACCCCTCATTTCCTTACTATATATATATATATATATATATATATATATATATATATATATATATATATATATATATATATATATATATATATATATATATATATATATATATATATATATTTATTTATATATATACTGGGAAAGAAGACGTTCTACGTCTCCCGCGGTAGTCTAGGGGCGGCGCTAGTTGACCGGCCTCAGAGCTCTTGTAAAAATAAACCCCCGCTTTAAAGTCGAGAGAGAAGCCGCTGCGGGATAGCGTAATGGCGAACGCACCGCACCGGTTATGCGGAGATGTGGGTTCGAGTCCCGCTCCCGGAAAAACGGCGGATTTTTTCTCGACTTATATTTTCGCTTATTTATCAATGTATCAAAGAAACGTGACAAGCACACGTCATTCGGCCCTATTAAATATTTCGAAAAAAGCCGAATAGCACTGGCAATGACGACTGCAACCTTGATATGTATCTTTACCGAGTCCCTCGTCCCGTATCTTTCTGTTCTGCTACATGCATTACGAGGCACTGGCTCCAGCAGTTCGGATATGCCAATTGCTAACCCCGACCTCCGACCACGGTCTACGTGGCGGCCGCTGGGAAAGAAGACGCTCTACGTCTCCCGCGGTAGTCTAGGGGCAGCGCTAGTTGACCGGCCTCAGAGCTCATGTAAATATAAACCCCCGCTTTAAAGTCGAGAGAGAAGCTGCTGCGGGATAGCGTAATGGCGAACGCACCGCACCGGTTATGCGGAAATGTGGGTTCGAGTCCCGCTCCTGGAAAAACGGCGGATTTTTTCTCGACTTATATTTTCGCTTATTTATCAATGTATCAAAGAAACGTGACAAGCAAACGTAATTCGGCCCTATTAAATATTTTGAAAAAAGCCGAATAGCAGTGGCAATGACGACTGCAACATATATATATATATATATATATATTGTAGAACAGAGACGTACGGGAAGAGGGATTCCGTAAGGACACATATCAAAGTTGCAGTCCTCTTTGCCAGTGCTGTTTGGCGTTTTAACGGTGTTTTATAGTGCCGAATGAGGTCAGATTGCATTTTTTTTTGCAGGAATAAATAATTGAAAATTCAAGTCGAGAAAAAATGCGCCGTTTTTTTCCGTAAGCGGGAATCGAACCCACAACCTCCGCATAACGCGTGCGGTGCTCTACCATTGAGCTAGTTCCGCGGCGACTCCCCTCTCGACTATACGGCGGGGTTTTGTATTTACGACTGCTCAGAGCCCGGTCTACTAGCGCCGCCCCTCGACTACCGCGGGAAGACGTAGAACGTCTTTTCCCAGCGGCCGCACGTAAGACGTGGTCGGAAGTCGGGGATAGCCAAAGGCATTTCAGACTGCTGAAGCCAGAACCCTCGTAATGCATTTTGTAGAACAGAGACGTACAGGACGAGGGATTCCGTAAGGACACATATCAAAGTTGCAGTCCTTTTTGCCAGTGCTGTTTGGCGTTTTAACGGTGTTTTAGAGTGCCGAATGAGGTCAGATTGCATTTTTTTTTGCAGGAATAAATAATTGAAAATTCAAGTCGAGAAAAAATGCCCCGTTTTTTTTCGGAAGCGGGAATCGCTGGGAAAAGACGTTCTACGTCTTTCCGCGGTAGTCGAGGGGCGGCGCTAGTTGACCGGGCTCTGAGCAGTCGTAAATACAAAACCCCGCCGTATAGTCGAGAAGGGAGTCGCCGCGGAACTAGCTTAATGGTAGAGCCCCGCACGCGTTATGCGGAGGTGGTGGGTTCGATTCCCGCTTCCGGAAAAAAACGGCGCATTTTTTCTCGACTTGAATTTTTAAATATTTATTCCTGCAAAAAAAAATGCAATCTGACCTCATTCGGCACTATAAAACACCGTTAAAACGCCAAACAGCACTGGCAAAAAGGACTGCAACTTTGATATGTGTCCTTACGGAATCCCTCGTCCCGTACGTCTCTGTTCTACAAAATGCATTACGAGGGTTCTGGCTTCAGCAGTCTGAAATGCCTTTGGCTATCCCCGACTTCCGACCACGTCTTACGTGCGGCCGCTGGGAAAACACGTTGTACGTCTTCCCGCGGTAGTCGAGGGGCGGCGCTAGTTGACCGGGCTCTGAGCAGTCGTAAATACAAAACCCCGCCGTATAGTCGAGAAGGGAGTCGCCGCGGAACTAGCTCAATGGTAGAGCACCGCACGCGTTATGCGGAGGTTGTGGGTTCGATTCCCGCTTCCGGAAAAAAACGGCGCATTTTTTCTCGACTTGAATTTTCAATTATTTATTCCTGCAAAATAAAAGTCAATCTGACCTCATTCGGCACCATAAAACACCGTTAAAACGCCAAACAGCACTGGCAAAAAGGACTGCAACTTTGATATATATATATATATATATATATATATATATATATATATATATATATATATATATATATATATACATACATATTCTCAACTTTCTTATTTGCCAATTTCTTTTTTGTTTCAATGACCTACTATATCCTCCCCTTTGCTTTACGAGGTACGCTTGACTGCCAATTCTTATTTATGTCTTATTTCAACGAGTCCCTAATTTCCTATATTGATTCGCTACATGCATATCGAGGGCCTCTGTTCTGGCAGTCTTGGTGCCATATGGACCTTAAGAGAGTTCAATGCTGGTCGACCACTCTGGACATGTCGTAGACACTCGAGTCACGGCCCGGGGGTTAAAAAAATGGTCCCTTTCATCCCCCTTATTCCCTTCACCCCGAGTAGTCCGAGTATCGCTGGCTGCCACCCCCAAGCGCTGGAAACGTAATACCAAAACACAAATACCCGAGAAAGTTGAGGCTAAAGCAGCACCGCCGCTAGCGTAGTGGTCATCGCACCAGACCGGTATTCTGGAGGTCGTGGGTTCGGATCCCACCTAGCTGGCATTTTTTCTCCACTGTCTTATTTTCCAAATTGTTTATCTGTTTCAATGACATACTACATCCTCCCCTTTGCTTTACGAGATTTTCTTGACTGCAAATCCTTATTTTTGTCCTATTTCAACGAGCCCCTTATTTCCTATTCTGATTCGCTACATGCATAGCGAGGGCCTCTGTTCTGGCAGTCTTTGTCCCATAGGGAGCTTAAGAAGGTTCAACGCTGGTCGGCCACTCTGGATATGTTGTAGACACTCGAGTCACGGCCTGGCGCTTAAAAAGAAGGTCCCCTTCACCCAGCGTAGTCCGATTGGCGCTGGCTTCCACCCCCAAAAGCAAGAAACGAGAATTCCAGAACATAAATACCCCAGAAAGTGGAGGCTAAAGTAGCTTCGCCTGTAGCGTAGTGGTCATCGCAGCAGACTGGTATTCTAGAGGCCGTAGGTTCAGATCCCACCTGGCGGGCATTTTTTTCTCCACTTTCTTATTTTCCAAATTCTTTATCTGTTTCAATGACCTACTACATCCTCTCCTTTCCTTTACGAAGTTTTTTTGTGTGCCAATTGTTATTTCTGTCTTATTTCAACGAGCCCCTCATTTCCTATTCTGATTCGCTACATGCATAACGAGGGCCTCTGTTCTGGCCGTCTTGGTGCCATGGGGAGTTTAAGAGGGTTCAACCCTGGTGGACCACTCTGGACATGTCGTAGACACTCGAGTCACGCCCCGGGGGTTAAAAAGAAGGTCCCCTTTACCCAGCGTATTCCGAATTGCGCTGGCTACCACCCCCCAAACGCAGGAAACAAAAATACCAGAATATAAATACCCCAGACAGTGGAGGCTATAGTAGCTCCGCCGGTAGCATAGTGGTCATCGCAGCACACCGGTATTCTAGAGGTCGTGGGTTCGGATCCAACTTGGCGGGCATGTTTTCTTCCCTTTCTTATTTTCGTAATTCTTTATCTGTTTCAATGACCTACTACATCTTCCCCTTTGCTTACCGACGTTTTTTTGACTGCCAATTCCTATTTCTGTCTTATTAAGTGCGAATGCACTTCTTAAGCGACCCTATATCACGCGTCCACCGCCGTCCGTCCGTCTGCACCACATACCCACTTAGGGCGATTGGCCAAGAAGAGTTTTAAGTGCTAAAGCGACCCCACCACATACCCACTTAGGGCGATTGGCCAAGAAGAGTTCCTTCGCATCACCCGTGCATTCGCACTTCCCCATGCTCCTCTTCGGGGAAATGAGGGTGAATTTTTTTCGCTGGGCCCCTCATTTCCTATTCTCATTCGGTACATGCATAACGAAGGCCTCTGTTCTGGCAGTCTTGGTGCCATAGGGAGCTTAAGACGGTTCAACGCTGGTGGACCACTCTGGACATGTACTAGACACTCGAGTCACTGCCCGGGGGTTAAAAAGAAGGTCCCCTTCACCCCGAGTAGTCCGAGTGGCGCTGGCTGCCACCCCCAAGCGCAGGAAACAAAAATACCACAACATAAATACCCCTGAAAGTGGAGGCTAAAGTAGCCCCGCCGGTAGCGTAGTGGTCATCACAGCAGAACAGAAAACTGGAGGTCGTGGGTTCGGATCCCACCTGGAGGGCATGTTTCCTCCACTTTCTTAATTTCCAAATTCTTTATCTTTTTTAATGACCTACTACATCCTCCCCTTTGCTTTCCGAGTTTTTCTTGAGTGCCAATTCTTATTTCTTTCCTATTTCCACGAGCCTCTCATTTCCTATTCTGATTCGCTACAAGCATAACAAGGGCATCTTTTCTGGCAGTCTTTGTGGTATAGGGAGCATAAGAGGGTTCAACGCTGGGCGACCACTTTGGACAAGTCGTAGACACTTGAGTCACGGCCGGGGGTTAAAAAGAAGACCCCCTTCACCCCGATTAGTCCTAGTGGCGCTGGCTAACACCCCCAAGCGCAGGAAACAAAAATACCAGAACATAAATAACCCAGAAAGTGGAGGCTAAAGTAGCCTCTCCGGTAGCTTAGTAGTCATCACACTACACCGGTATTCTGGAGGTCATGGTTTCGGATCCCAACTGGCCGGCATTTTTGCTCCACTTTCTTATTTTCCAAATTCTTTATCTGTTTCAATCGCCTCCTACATCCTCCTATTTGCTTTTCGACGTTTTATTGACTGCCAATTATTATTTCTGTCTTATTTAAACGAGCCCCTCAATTCCTATTCTGATTCGCTACATGCATACCGAGGGCCTCTGTTCTAACAGTCTTGGTGCCATAGGGAGCTTAAGAGGGTTCAACGTTGGTCGACCACTCTCGACATGTCGTAGACGCTCGAGTCACGGCCCGGGGGTTACAAAGAAGGTCCGCTTCACCCCGCGTAGTCCGAGTGGCGCTGGCTTCCACCACCACCAAGCGCAGGAAACAAAAACACCTCAACTTAGATACCCCAGAAAGTGGAGGCTAAAGCAGCACCGCCGGTAGCGTAGTGGTCATCGCACAAGACCGGTAATCTGGAGGTCATGGGTTCGGCTCCCACCTGGCGGGCATTTGTTTCTGCACTGTCTTATTTTCCAAATTCTTGATCTGTTTCAATGACCTACTACATCCTCCCCATTGCTTTCCGAGGTTTTCTTGACTGGGAATTCTTATTTCTGTCTTATGTCAATAGGCCCCTGATTTTCTATTCTGATTAGGTACATATATATATATATATATATATAGATATATTGTTATAAGAGGTTTCTGGCGATTGGATGTAACATATGTAGGTGATCACAATGCGAACATATTTATTTATTTAACGTTTCGGAGGTGGCTGTTCTTTATCATGAGTAATGTCTTAGAGAACGCAAATTGGTTATATACAGTTGAAGCATATGAGTCTCAAGTGCGGTACCTACATTTTAAGGAGGAAAGAGATAAGGAAGTGCCAAAAGCGTTTTGAAGAGTGAAAGAGAAAAACAGCAATTAGGAAGGGGTAAAATAAAATACAAATATACAGGATAGAGTGAGATGGAAAGAGACGAGGAAGCGAGAACAAAAAAGGGAGAGAGAAAGCCACCAATACCAAGGAGCAAAAAAATAAAACGTAAGAAAACAAAAAATAAAAATAGCAATATCGGAGAGAGGGAGTGAACGACAGACACGCATATTTGTGTGGCTAGCCGAAGATCGATGGGGACACATAACTGCGTGGTTGACAGCCGCGGGGAGCTGTAACCAGCCCGATCAGCGTCGTATCCCAGAGGGGAGCAGTACGCATACGTGCGCATGCTTTGAAGCCCCCCCCCCCCATGCGAAGTGTGCCTGTTTACATCGGCTTCAAAGACGACTCCCTGTCCCTCCACCTAAAATTTTTCTCTTTAGCCGCGCCCGTGGCAAAGACTTAAGGTGTCTGCGTGTCGGACAAATTGGGCGAGCAGATGCACGGGAGCCTCAAAAGCCCGAGAACTAGGGGCGTGCAAAACAGTCGCATGGGCGACAGTGGGTTAGCAGTCGGACAGGTCAAGTAGGAGGGATGAGTTATGAGAGGGTAGCCCGTAATCACCTTGCATAGCAACACAGCGAAATAGAAAGTTATTCGGAAGGGGGAAAAAGGAAGGCGGTACAGGCGTTCACATAGAAGCAGGACTGCAAAAAAAACTGAAAAAAAAAACTCAAAAGGAAATATAAAAAACAGTTGGAGAAGTTGTTCTCACAGTTTTAAAAGTGCTAAAGTTGTTGCCAGATCCCCAACATTCTAACACCAACGTGAGCCTTTTACATGATTGGTGTTCTTTTTGGAACACGTTCATGGTATTTCTGGCACTTACAATGTTCATTATTTAAAAACTGACACATAGACAAACGGCATTGTGTATCCCTCCAGAATAGCGCAGGCGAAGACAACAATCAATTGAAAAACACATCTATACCCGGTTACAACTTAAGAACGGCACCTCGCGCCTCATCACCGCAACCGGGTGTTCTTCCGCTCGGCGCAAAGAGTGCATTACTGCGAATGTTTTTGGGAAGCACAAAATAAAAGAACCCCCCAAAACAAAACAAGTAAACTTAATGTTCCTGGGATTTTAAAATTTCAATGTGAGATGCATTACCAGAACTACCGTGTATCAAAACGTAAAAATATTAAAAAAATGCCATTCCCAGTTAAAACCCGGTGCAAAAATGACAAAACAGAACATTATTAAGAAAAAAATAACCAATTTCAGTTTACTTTTTATGGCTTACGTGTTGTGTTTTACACACGTATGCATTATTCACTAGCTTTGAAATTACGATGTGTTAGCGTATAGTGGCCTCTTTGCTTCACGCATTGTATTTTTTTCCCACATTATACACCATCTCATTCTCCAACATGGACGTTTCGTACGAGGTTGATTTTTTGGCGGAGCATGACTACGCAGTACCACCTGCAGCCGCATTTGTTACTGTTTCTTCGACTCCGGATTCTTCGTCGCGTTTGCGGTCTGGGGCAAGTTCACCTCCCCCTCAGAGCCCGTCAACGCCGAAGCATCTGTACAGGAAGAGCTGCAGCGGCATTGTTCTTTGTCGCCACGTTGAGCAGACAGTTTTGAACGTCTACATGAAGCTGCGAGGGGAGCACCAGCACGTTGGCATGAAAGAGACTTGCCGCAAGACAAGTGAGTACACCGGTGTCAATTTCCATAAGATTTTGGACATCAAATCCAAAGCGAAGGCGATGGGCGGGAAGCTGACAACACCTTCGCTGAAAAGGCCCGGAAGCAAGAACCGCAAACGCCGCACTGCGATGTATGACAACTTCACTTTGTGCGCGCTGAGAAACATTGTGCACGACCTCTTCCGGCGCAACGAGCCTCCTACTGCACAGAAAATTGCGGAGGAATTGCGGAGAAGTGAGCATCTTCCGAGCCTTCGAACGTGGACCATCCGCCGCTTCCTGAATGACATCGGCTTCGTCTTCGAGAAACGCGAACGAAACTCGATGATGATCGAGCGTCAGGACGTGCTGATTTGGCGGCAGCGGCACCTTCGTCAGGTCGCTGAGTATAGGCAGCAGCACCGCAAGGTGTTCTACACAGACGAAACTTGGGTAAACGCTGGCCACACCGTGACGAAGGATTGGAGGGACGATACAGTGAAAACGTCTGAGGACGCTTTCCTGCGTGGTTTGACGACTGCGCTCAAACAGCCATCCGGAAGAGGAGCGCGGCTGATAGTCACCCACATCGGCAACGAGGACGGCTTTTTTGACGGCTGTCTGTCCGTCTTCAAAGGAACGAAGTCGGGAGACAATCACGAGGAAATGGATGGCGAGCATTTTTGAGGCTTGGTTTGACTCTGTTTTCCCTAAGCTGCCCCAGGGTAGTGTTGTGGTCATGGACAACGCGTCCTACCACTCCAGGCGGCTGGAGACTGTCCCGACCATGTCCTCACGCAAGCCTGACATACTAGCCTGGCTGACATCAAAAGGTACTCCGTGAGATGCAACGATGACAAAGAAGCAGCTTCTTGAACTGTTGGCGCTAGTGAAAGACCAGTTTGTGAAGTTCAAAGTTAATATCGCGACAGAAAAGGCTGGGTGCGTCGTTCTGACGTTGCCACCATACCACTGCGAGTTTAACCCCATCGAGCTGATCTGGGCGCAGATGAAAGGTGAAGTTGCTAGGCTGAACACTGACTTCAAGATTGACAGTGTGCGGAAGCTCCTCATCACAGCAGTTGAGAATGTTTCTCCAAGCAACTGGGCCAAGGCTGTTGAGCACGTCATTGGCATTGAGGACAAGTGCCGAGACGTGCGTGGGTTCAGTGACTATGTGGAGCCAATCATCATCAGCCTTGGGGAGGAAGACGACGACAGCTGTGGGAGTGCAGATGACGACCTCTCCGGCATCGAGCAAATGGAGTGAGGCGTACCATGCTGCAGTCTTCAGCTCCGAAGCTCCAAACGGCTCTTTTAAGAGCCCACCAAATGTTGAATAGCGGTCTGCCCTACAGCGAGCTTGCCACCTGTGTATCCTCCCACTATGTTTGCTTTATGCAGCAGAATTCAACTTTTTTTCTGGAACAATACCAAGGTTGTTTAAATGGCTGGTCAACAATCTAGGGCTGAGGAACACGAAACATAAAACTAAGGGGGATGGTGACACAATCTTGCAATTTTGAAAAGACAATCTCGTATTATTGAGATTGTAACTTTGTAACTTTATGCCAGGGCATAACTGTAACTTTATGTAACTTTACGCTCTGTAACTTTATGCTTGGCTGCCTTCGCCTACCTATCTTTGTGGCCTCACGCTCAAATCTTTCCTTAAAATATTTTCGTGCGGCCACGTCTGCAGCGTTGGTTTCAAGGTTTCCAATGGTCTTGTTTACCTTTTCAACGAGTTTAGGTTTGTGAACAGCGTCAGGATTCGTTATTCGGCGATTACTGGTCTTTCTTTCCACACAAGCCAGACTGATTATTATGGAGAAAGACATTAGTCAATGGTCATAGAAGACGTGTGACACCGCATCTAACCACCCACTGCAAGAAGTCCCTGGTAACGCAGAAGCGGTCCAGGTGAACTTGAGACGTGCCACGCTACCATGTGTTGAGGGGCGGCACCCCACTGACGTCCCGGGTCCATATGGATCCTATCACTGTCCCACAAAACGAACATTAGTGTACAAGCTGAGAGTGTCTGGCTCTGCTCTTCCTTGTCACTGACACTTTACGCAGTTAATATCCCCTCACAAAGAAGAAATACATCTCCCGTTACATTATGTGGTACTGTTTGTGGGGAAGCAAACAGGTCAGTACGAGCTTGCGCCTTGTCGGCGGAACGCACGCAAAAAAAAACAGAAAAACTTCCCGCTCATTCTTGCACCGACCAGGGAGAAACCACCATCTGCCCAAGCTTGCAGTCAACAATTTTAAGGAAGTCTTTTTTTCTATAAGAATGGCTGTTCTGCCTGCACGACTGCATTTAGCAGGCTAATTTACTGTCCAACCAACAAAGTTTTTGACGTTGCTACCATGTGTGCCCTGCCTTTCCACAATACACTCTTCTGCCCTTGGAACGAATGCCAACATACTGCAACAATGCACAAGATAGGCTGAATACCACCAGGGCAAGGCTGTCAGATTAAGTTATCGAACTGCCTGAAACTTTCAGCGACAAGCTTCAACGAGAGGACTGTGCCTCGCGGCAGTACAGAAAATTTTTTTAAAGGGCTGCTACGATAAGCGGCTGCTGTACAAAATGTGCTCATGTCGTTTTGTTCTCTTTACGTCTCATTTGTGGCGTTGTGCCTGATGAGTAGGAACCTTCTGCGCATAAGGTTGAAATTGTCTGGCAGCATTATGTGACCTGCAACTATATTTCTCGTTGTTTGGTGATTTTATTTCATTTGAAACTGCTGGCAATGAAGAGTTGCCGAGGTGTTGAGGCAAAAAACGACTTGTATAACAATCTTACTAAGCCCCTTTGCACCGGCAGCATTTGGAAGTACGGTATAAGGGAAATCACTGCAGTGTTCTAAGTGGCATCATATGCTACTTATGTGCTTGAATGGACTTCTCATGGCAGCGCCACGTACGGGATGTTGTGTTTTCACAGAGGACGTGTACTTTTTCCTCTGATGACAGGTGTGCTTCTATGTGATTTCAAGTCAAAGCTTGCAATGTAATTCAATGTATGTAATATGTAATTAAAAAATTACAATTTACGGTGCAGTTGCAATTTTTCAACACATCCCTGGCTTGGTGTCGTGTTGAATGGTATCAAAAAAGCATCCGTTGCTATTTTTTTGCATGTAGAGTACACTGCTTATAACGAAAGCATGTATAATAATCTCAGGCTCATTGTAAGGCACGATAAAATGTGACTCATATTACGGGCAGGGGGAGGTCATTGAATGCAACTTTGTTTTATTGTGATAAAGAAGACCCAGTTTCAAGTTTGTCGAAAGCGCCTCACGTATATAAATAAGCAGCTGAATAGAAGTGTAAGCAGCTGTTTCAACATCTGGACTGTGAAGCATACTTCAGAGAGAAATGTGAGATATCGAGGTACTTAGCAGTGCGTTATTGTGATAATGTGGAGGGAACATTGAACAAAACTGTGTACGGGCACTGTGAATGTCTTCATACACCTGTGGTAGTGCCCTAGTGGTAAATCCAGATGGAAGGCCTGCAGGGGCTCCCCTGTCGCACTCTGCATTCTGTTGTTCAGTGAAGCTCCACGTCAAAACCACACAACATGTTTTAGCCCAATTTAGTTTGGGAGGGCGGGCAGGAGGAGGAAGCGCCTGCTAATGTTTCTCGGTTCTAATAACCTTTTCATATTTGTAAACTCGTACCTCAAGCTCGTATGCATGAGTATGCCTGCCAGTGAGACTGTCTGCATCATGCCCTTGTTTTGGCACTTGTTTTGGCACTTGGCATAGAAGACACTACAACTTTTCATTCATAAACATTTCAGCGCAAAAGGGAATAAAAACAAATGCTGTTTATAAGTGGCGCTTCTCTAGCCAAATTATAAGTGTGAATAATTCACTCCCACATATAATTAAGAGAAAAGCAAACTTTTTTGCTATTTGGCCTGCGATTTGTTTGAGCTTGCCCCAGCAGATGTAAATTCAAGCAAATGGGCATAAAAAGGTGAGCTGTAACTATGACACCAAAAAATTTTCCCTGTACAGGCATTTTCCCCAGTTTCGTAAAATGACACTCCAAATGCCGTGTGTTAGGGCGTATAACGTTCTGAAAGAAGTGAAATAGCCTGTTATAACCTACATTGGCATTGTCAAAATAGCAATTACCATGGCAGCTGCGAAAGAGCATTTTTCAGATATGGAGAATTTACCATCTATTTCGAGACTCGATCAGAATCGCAAAAGCGCTTTTTCCCAAAAATGTGCAGCACCGTGAAGCACGGTTTTTACGCACAGACACTTCATGGTCGCTTCCTGTAAACTGCAGGCTTTCTTGTCAAGACTGCGTAAAAAAACGCGTAACAGTGCGATATTAAGGACAGTCGTAGAAATGACGGCAGTGCTTAGGCAATGCACATGTAAGGAGCAATAACCAGGAATAGAAAGTAAGAAACTCACGCGTAATAATGAAGCAGTAGCGAAGCTGATTTTCACGCGTGATCTCAAAGGAGCAATTCTGCTTTTTTTCTTTTTGCAAACAACGCGCTACCTATGTGCACCTCCGATTGTCGTGGCTTTTGTGCACACATTACTAAACACAAGAGTGTTTAAAGCCATTGTTATTAACCATCAGCATAATCTAAAAATCTAAAATTATTCTCCGCGTAGTCGTCAAACATGCATAATGTTGCGTACCTCGCGAAATTAATGCTTCAGCACATCGAGTACTTCACGTACGCATAACTGCATCGATCTTTGTAACATGGTGTGTTTTATACAAATTAATGACGCACTCGCTCTTTTACGCCCTATATTAAAACTTATTTGTTCATTCGTATGTCATAATTACGAAATCTCGCGCCGTCCGCGAATAGGTGGGGTGAGGGGTGGACAATCGATCAGTTCTGAAATGGGAGACGCAAGATAAACAACCGATAGCAATCGCCGCCAGCGCACGCACACATTAACGCACCGGACACGAGTCGTTTCCATGACTTTTAGGACTTATTGTGCCTATAAATTACTGCACTGACGACAAACAAACTCGGTGAGAAAAGCAGATGATGTCACGAATTTACCGCGATCCTCTTTCAAAACGCGCGCGCACTGACGTCACGGGTCCGGCGCTTCGGCGGAGTGATACACTACATGAGGTGGTGCCGTTCTTAAGTTGTAACCGGGTATAGAAAATCAGTGAAACAGGTGAAGGACCTTTGCCCCTTGTTACAAAACAATGCAGCGATAACAACAGATATCAGGACTCTATGGCAGAGCAGCCATCGAAATACAAATCTGAACAATCTGTTGTGTAACCATTTTTTGAGAAGGAAAGGCCTGACATATAGCACATGGCATTGCGAACCGCATACATTAACACACGAAGGAAAGGCAGCAAGTATAGCTTTGATTTACAAGGAATCAATGAAATATAGACAGAAGAATCTAGTAAATGGGGAACGAAACATGTTGCACAAACTCCTGTACATCACACGCATAAAGAGAAACGTTTACCAGAACTCTCATTTATAACATTTGCAAGGGTGTTAAATTTATGAATCAGGTAAGATTCCAGCACTTCACGGTCATGATGTGTCCTGAAACCCTACTGAAGTACAATGACTACAAATTGTTTGAAAGGATGCCCTGGTGTGGTGATGTGCTTGGATATAGGAAGGTATGGCAGTGCGGTTACATGTGATCGGTGATTGTTACAGCGCATTCTGTGGGCTGTTCCTCTCTGTCCAATGTACTGCACGTGGCACAGTGTGCATTGAAGGCGGTAAATGACGTCTTCGCTGTTGCAATTGTAAACGTCCTGTATACGAAAGAAGAGTGACCCTGTGCTCCGCATGGTTTCTGTTTTGTGCATCATCCGACAAAGCTTGCACTGACGTTTTTCACGTGGTTCGCAAGCTGTGGTTTCGGACTTGTTCATTGTAGATGATGTTACAATGTCTTTTATGTTTCTAGATCTCTTGTTCATGGTTTGAGGAGGCTCAAGAAAGACGCGTTTCGGTTTTCGCTTTGGAAAAGGATGTTTTAATGCTTCCTAAGTATGCCATTCACGTGCGGAGCACTTGCCGACTAAGTGAGAATGAGGTTGGTTTGGCTTTTTGAAGAAGATGGTTTGACATCGTTTAGGAGTTCAGTTCTGTCTTTCTTGTCAGCCTTTGCGATTGCATCATCTATGACAAGCAGCAGTTGCTGTTGACATAGGAGATTGCTTCGAAACCTTTTGTAGTTTTAAGAGAGGTGCTCAGGATCTGAGCACAGCCGTTTAAACCTCAGAACTGGCTGTACGTTACGGCGGTCTTGCAGTGCTTGACACGGCTACTTATGATGTGCAGGTATTTGCGGTTACCTGTCGGTTTCCTTTACAAGGAAGTCGAGAGTGTTTATCCAGATGTTTTCATTTCCACGTCCAGGAAGCTAAGTTCGCATGCCGAATACAGATGAGAAGACTAAATGTGGTCATGAAAGTTATTGAAGGCTGTATAGAATTCTAAAAGGCTGTTTCCTCAACGACACCAGATGAGGAAAATATCGTCACTGACACTTTTGTACAAAAGCGGCTGAAGTGTACTTATTGCAAGAAATTCCCTTTCCAGCTTTAACAAAAAAAGATTTGCACAGTTGGGACCTATTTTTGTGCCCATTGAGGTTCCATTCGTCTGTATGAAGTGCTTGTTATCGAATTCAAAGTTATTCATATCAAGAATTAGTTCTAGAATTTCTGCAAGGCTTTTACTGTCGAAAGGTTTGTTGAGAGATTCTGATTCTTCATACAACCTAATGGCTGCTATGACTCCGCCCTCGTGTGGAATGTACGTATAAGAAGAGGCATCGTCCTTGGTGACAAGTAGGCTGTTGGCAGGTATGCGCAAGCCTGATATTTGATGGTGAAAATCGGTCGTGTCCTAATGTACGAGGGGAGGGCGCCAGGAATATTTTTTATGATAATTTCTACAAAGCTGGACTAATTTTCAGTTAGAGTGCCTATAGCGAAAGAATGGGTCGGCAAGGATGGTCTTTCTTATGATTTTTATGGTAACAAGTACAATCGTTCAGGAACTAAATTTAGGGGCAAAAGTGAACTTGCAGACGTCTCGGTAATTTTCCTCTCAGCCTTTCCTTCACGTTCTGTTTAGAGAGAGGTTTTGTATCGCTAGACACTGCTTTGTAAAAAGAAATGTGATTAGTTGTCTGTACGCCTCATTTAGGTAGTTTGTCTTGTTCAAGATGAGGCTAGCTCCACCTTTATCCGCAGGCTTAATAATAATGCCAGGAAAGGAGCTTAGTGTGCTTAACGCGGTATCTTCTCTTTTACAGAGGATCTTTTGCCAAGGAACCTTTCTCCTTATAAGCGGAAATTATGTCAACTTGCACAGCCTTGATGTATAAGTAAAGATACTTATCTCGCTGAATTGGTGGTGTCCAATGCCGTGTTGACGGCCATTTTGGATATGCGGTGTTACTCAGCGGCCTGTCGTGAAAGTACTGCTTTTTCTTAGTGTGCGGGCAAAGTCATCAAGATCCTTGTACAGGTGGAACTCGCTTACGTTGCCGTTCGCCGGACAGAAATTTAAACCCTTTGACAAAGCGCGGCATTTACCCTCGGAGATTACGTGGTGTGATATGTTCACCACACTGTTTTTACTAGAGCTGTTTGATTCAACTGAAAGTTCCATATGACTTTTTGTGGTTCAGTTAATTGGGGGAATTTACTCTACCACGAAGTAGCTTGTTCTGTTTGATATTTACACCTGACATATTTTTTGTTCTTCAAACGATTGCAGCTGGTCGACCTCATAGGGGTCCAAGCAAATTTTGGCAAGAATTTTGTTTTCCTGATTCACAATAGAGAGGAGTCACAGATTATGGCGCTGGATAATGATGTCAAGCATTTTTTTGAAGCTTCGTGGAGCGTCGTTTTCCAGTTGGTTTTCCGGGGAGTTGACATTTCAGTAGTCGCTGGCTTCAGGTAAATATACAGACCTTTAAGAAAACTATTACAAGTAATATACGCATTCAAGGTAGCTACATGGCATTCATATCTGACTATTAGTTTGGTTTTTTCTGCAGCTTAAAAAACTCTCGGGACACAGTAGAAACAGTCTGGTTAGATGAAGGGATATTCTTTGGTCAATTTGACTGGCTGACTTGGTTCGTGTCGGCGCGCCTCTGGCGTAGGCTGCAACGGGACGCTGTGCCGGCATGCCCGTTTGCAGGAGAAGCTGGTCGCTGGTGAGGCCATTCTGTCGATTCTGAGTTGGCGACGGGAACTGTAAAATGTTGCAACCACCGTTCTGGCTCACGCACGCCGCTGCGACGAATGATGTCATGCATGTTACTTTCCATCAGAGCGACACCCTCAAAACTCGGGTGCAAGCCGTTCGCAGCTAGAACACGCCACGAAGGAAAAAGCACTAAGTATGATTGAGGTAGAAAATGTCGCTGGTGCGTTGGCAGAGCTTTCTAAGCAGGCCATTGAACCAGATGGCTTCATGGTTGAATCGATCAACAAAGCGCCAGTTGAAGTTCCGTCGTCGGCGGTTTGAGGCTCGTAGTAGAACCAACGTGACATACACACGATGTCTGTTGGGATGGTCTTGTCTAATGGTGGCCAGTAGATTCTCGTACTTATTAAACGTTGCCGAAGTCGCTGATGTTGCCCAGTCATTTGTGCTGATGTGAAGAATGACTGTCGTTGGAGTCTGCGGCACGAAGTTTATAGGAGAAGAAATGTCTTGAATCTTCGCAATGGATTTCGAGATAAAAGTCGGAGCGCCTTTGCATCGGGGATTAAAATGATTGTGGTGCTTACATTGCCAGTCACCTACGAAGACAGATGTGGTCACTTGATTGGGGAATTTTCATTTTATGCTTCCCATTGCACGGGTTCTAAGAGCCATTGTTTCAGGTCGTTAGAAGAGGTTTCTGGCGACTGGATGGAAAATACATAGACCACAATGGAAACAACAATATTTATTACCTCAACATTTGGGGTGGGGACCGTCCTTTATCAAGAGTAATGTCATACAGAACGAAAGTTTATATACAGTTCAAGCATTTGCGGCTTCAGGGTGGTGACGTTCATTTTAATGTAGAAGAGATGAAGAAGGAAAAAAGTGCATTGAAAATCGAGAAGAAAGACAGCAATAGGGAGGTTTAAAATAAAAAATCAAAAATAGGTGAGAGAGGGAGGTAGAATAGATGAAGAAGCACCAACCTAAAAAAGATAAAAATAGACAGCAGAAAGAAAGAACAAAAAAAAACAAAAAAGTAACAACACAAAAATAAAAGTAGCAATAACGGAGAGAGGGAGTGAACGACAGGCACGCATATTTTTCTGGCTAGCCGAAAAGCGATAGAAGATGCATACCTGCGTGGTTGACAGGCGCCGCTAGCTGTAACGAGCCCTGTCATCTCGGCTCCCAGAGGGAAGAGCTACGCATACGTGCGCTTGCTTTGAAGCTTCCGCATGCGGAGGGTGCGTGTTTCCGTCTACGTCAAACATGACCCTCTGTCCTTCTATATCCCATTTTTTCTTTGCGGCGCACTCGGCGCCAAAGACTTAAGGTGTCTGCATGTGTGAGAAGTTGCAGAAGCGGATGCACGGGTGCCCAAAAGGCCACTGAACAAGCGGCCGCCAAAACACGTCCCACTTCACCCGGCGACATGGGGTAAGCTGTTGTAAAGTCCCAATCGGAGTGATGAGGTATAACAGGGTAGGCAAGAAACACCTTGCATGGTGAGACAGCAAAAATGGTAAGTCAATTATAAAGGGTAAAAAAGGAAGAGGTACAGAGTTCAAACACAAACAGGAAAGCAAAAAAACTGGAAAACACAGAAGGCAATATCAAGAACAGTTAGAACAATTGTACTCACAGTATTAAAATGGCTAAAGTTGTTGCCAAACTCTCGAAATTCTAGTACCATTAAGGGCGTTTACATAATTTGTGTTGTTTTGAAAACACATTCGTGGTGTTTCTAGCACTAACTTATATTCAATATTTAAAAACTGGCACATAGACAAACGGCATTGTGTAACCTTCCAGGATAGCGCAGCCGAAGGCAATAATCAATTGATAAACACATCGAGAAAATCGGTGAAACAGGTGAAGGATGTTGAGCCCTTGTTACAAAACACGGCAGCGATAACAATACACATAAGGAATCTATGGCAGAACAGCCATCGAAATACAAAGCATAACTAGCTGTTGTGTAACAATTTTTTAACAAGGATCTTACAAATAGCACATGGCGTTGCGAACCGCATACATTAAACACGAAGGAAAGGCAGCCAGCGTAGCTTTTATTTACAAGTGATGAATGAAATATACTGACAGAGGAAACTTGTAAATGGGTGCACGAAAATGTCGCACGAGCTCCTATCCGTCAAACAAAGAGGAAGGAACGTTTACGAGCACTCTCGTTTATATTATTTGCGAGGACCTGGAATTTGTGAATAAGGAAAGCTTCCCGCATTTCACGGTCGTGATGTGTCCTGAAACCAGACCGAAGTACAGTGACTGCAAATTTGTCGATAGGATGCCCTAGTGTTGTGACGTGCTTGGGTATCGGAAGGTGTTGCAGCACGGTGACATGGAATCGGTGATTGTTAATAACCATTCTGAGGGCTGCTCCTGACTGTCCAATGTACTACGCCTAGACCAGTGTGCAATAAAGGAGGTAAATGACGTTTTCGCTGCCGCAGTTGTAGTGACCCTGGACGTCGCAATTTAAACATCTGGAAAAAAATCTGGACTTCCACTCTCGACTTCCTTGTGTAGGAAACCTACAGATAATCACCAATACCTGCACTTGAAAAGTAGCCATGTCAAGCACTGCAAGACCGGTATATCGCACAGTCAGTCGCTTAGATTTAAACGGCTGTGCTCAGACCCTCAGAATTCCACTTCAAACAGCGACAGGTTTCGGTAAAATCTCTTCTGTCAACATTATCCACTGGCTGTCATAATTGACACAATTGCAAAGGCTGCAAGAAAGACAAAACTGAACTCCTTAATGATGTCAAACCATCCACTTCAAAAAGCCAAACCAACATCCTTCTTACTTATTCTGCAACAGGTCTGAACGTGAATGGCATACTTAAATACCAATATGACATCCTTTTCCAAAGCTAAAAAACGAAACGCTTCTTTCCTGAGCCTCTCCGAACAGTGTACAGGAGAGCTAGAAACATAAAAGACATTATTACATTATCTACAGGTAACAACTGCAAACGCACAGTTTGAGGACCATATGACAAGCACCGGTGCAAGCTTTGTTGGATGATGCAAAAAAACAGAAACCGTACGGAGCACAGAGTCACACTTCTTCTTCCGTATAGAGTTCGGCTACAACTGCGACTGCGAAAACGTCATATACCTCTTTGCGTGCACACTGTGTCATGCGCAGTACATTAAACAGACAGGAACAGGAGTCAGAATTCGTAATAACAATCACCCTTCCCATGTAACCGTGCTGCTACACTTTCCGGTATCCAAGAACGTAAGCACACTAAGGCATCCTTTCGACAAATTTGCAGTCACTGCGCTTCAGTCGGGTTTCAGGACACATCACAACGGTGAAGTGCGGGAATCTTTTTTGATTCACAAATTCAATGCCCTTGCAAATGGTATAAAGAAGAGTTCTGTAAACTTTCCTTCCTCTCTGTGTGACGTAGAGTAGTCCGTGCAAAATTTTTCATGCACTCATTCACTAGTTTCCTCTGCCGGTATATTTCATTTATCACTTGTAAATAAAAGCTATGCTGGCTGCCTTTCCATCGTGTGTAATGTATGCGGTTCGCAACGCCATGTGCTATTTGTAAGACACTTGTTAAAAAATTGTTACACAACAGCTAGTTATGCTTTTTATTTCGATGGCTGCTCTGGCATAGATTCCTGATGTCTAATGTTATCGCTGACTTGTTTTGTAACAAGAGCTAAAGATCCTTCACCTGTTTCACCGATTTTCTAGATGTGTAGTTCAATTGATTGTTGTCTTTGTCTGCGCTCTCCTGGAGGGATAAACAATGTTGTTTGTCTATGCATGAGTTTTTAAATAAAGAACATTGTTAGTGCCAGAAACACCACGAACGTGTTCTCAAAACAGCACAAATCATGTAAAAGGCTCATCTTAGTGTTAGAATTTCGGGGATCTGGCAAGTTCTTTAGCAATTTTAAAACTGTGAGAACAATTTTCCAACCATTTTTGATAATTTCCTAATTGTTTTTTTTTTTTGGTTTTTCTTGCATTCCTGTTTCTGTGTGAACGCCTGTACCCCCGTCCTTTTTGTCACCCTCTCGATTAAAGTACTGTTTTCGCTGTGTCGCCTTGAAAGGTGATTCTTGCCTACCCTCTCATAACTCCTCACTCATACTTGAACCTTCCGACAGGTTTACCACCTGTGGCCCGTGCGACTGGGGCGGCGTGTTTTGCTCCCCTCCTGTTCAGCGGCCTTTGCAGCTCCGGTGCATCCGCATCCGAAATTTCTCTGACACACGCACACCATATGCTTTTGGAGCCGAGCACTGTCTAAAGAGGAAAAGTGGAAGGGGGAGGGACGGGGGTCACCTTTGTGGCCGACCAAATCATGCGCACTCTACATGCGGGGGCTCAAAGCGCGCCCACGTATGCGCACTGCTTCCCTCAGGAATCTCACGCTGATAGGGCTGCTTATTGCTCGCTGTACCTGTCAATCATTGAGTTTTGTGTCGCCTATCCCTCTTGGATTATCCATACAAATATAAGTGTCTGTCGTTCTCTCCCTCTCTCTAGTATTTCTACATTTATCTTAAAGCAAAGGTTTGTACCTCTACCCCCCGAGGGTTCGCGAGCGAGCGTTGGTGTCAACAGAAAATTTCCGTGAACAAATAAAATAATATATTGGCACCGCCACGAACCGAGCCTAGAACTAACAGAGTAACAAAGCGAGATCCCATTGTCTTACCGATTGAGCTACGAGCCGACCCGCAGACGGGGAAGACAGGTGGTACACAAACCAAGCACATTTACGGGTTTACCCCATGCATTCTTGCTGAATACCATGTGATAGCGTCCAGCGATATCTCGCGCCGCTGTGCGATCCGCCCACAGCACGTCTAGGGGCCCTGTGCGGGCATTGCGCATGGTCTAGGATTTACAAAAATTAACGGAAGCTCACACCAACGCATGACATCTGTCTTCTGGTACGCCTTCGACCTTCAGTATTCACGTAAAAAATTCCAGCTGCTTGTCATCGAATATATTCAAATCCATCACTCCAAGCCCCAGCATCATCATCCCGCCGGTACATCTCCAGTCCAACACCAAGAGTGACGTATCCTTGCAACGCCTCAAGCACAGGATCAATTAAATCACACACAAGATAAGGCGAGTTGTAACCAAGATGCGAGGCCTCAAAGAATCCAATACCTTTCAAAAAATTCAGGCTTTTTCCCCTCGAGAATCACTTATACAACGATGCTTCAAAGAATGATTAGAAAAATGGTTAAACAGGCCATTGGTCTTCTTCTGAGTGCGTCCACAGAGAGCATACTTAGCACGTGGGTTCCCAACACGGTGGAAGAGCTGATGAAGGCGGTGGGTGGCCGTATCCTTCACCAGATTGGCTGGGCGGCACAGAATGTCACTCCACTTGACGCACTCTCGAAGTCATGGAGACAACAACTAAAGATGCTCTCTTTGCTTAGAAATATGAACCCCTCATACATGCAGGGTCACCGACAAGCACGGGCTCAAGCGCTCAACACCATTTCTGATGGAGCCATGTAGCTATCTACACAGACGCCTCATCACCATCGAGGGCAGCAGTAAGCCATAATCGCGGATACCTCCAGAACCAACCTATTTTCGTGTGCCTCACAAAGACGCAGAAGAGGCAGCCATCGCCTTGCCTGTCACTCAACCAGGGATTCGGAAGGTACTGAACCATACCTAACAATCCTACCGGAATTACCAGTCGGGTTGAGTGTCGCGACCTGCCTTGTGTGTGCTGGAAAACCACTCCCCAAACGGTTCCATTCAGCTCATCTGGACACCCGCTCACGCTTCCATGGAGTGCAACGAATGCACCAACCAACAAGCCTACTCTTTTGACCTCGTACTACTCAGCTGCACGATGACAGTCACCCGATGGTCTCGTTTAGGTACATAACCCAGCTTTTTCGCCTCCAAAGGGAGGGCCTACCTTTCCTTACCCTGACGTTTCAAGAAAGCGACAAACTACCCTACGGCTTATAAAATCCGGCTCTTTCCCACACCCGACGCGTCTACACTTAATGCACTCGAGTCACCATGACGCTGAGTGTAAATTTTGCTCAGAAGTAGTGACAATTCACAACAAAGTCGCGGTGGGCGACTTTAACCCTGAGTACCCTCATCTCTGCCCGTAAACTACGCAACACAAGCAATAGAAGTTACTGCTCTATAGCCACTCTCTGTCTACCCAGTTTCAGCTGGTAGACAGAGAGAAGGCGATGCGGACTGCATCTGGGCTCTAGTGAAGAAGGAACCACTTCCCCTTGACCGTACTCTGGGCCGTTCAGAAATCTCAGTAGAAGCATTACCTCTTCACCGTCCTCTTCTTCCTTCTTCTCTCCCTCCCCGGTCTTCGCCGCTGACCTCGTCACCTCCAACGGCGGCAGCCGAGGCGGAGAAGTGAGTTAGTCTAACACAGTGTTTGAGCTTTGTTTATTTTAAAAAACGTTTCCACTCATGTGCCAGAACAATACCTTCAAGCAACCACCGTTCATAAATCATTTGTTGATTGAACCGACCCAAAGGTGTCTCTCTTTCAAGTAATAAAGGGTGTGGTTAAGTCCCTTCCACTTGTTTTGTTTCGGTGATTGTAGATCGATGTGAGTAAATTTAAGGATTGTCACATGGGTAAGCGTTGTGGGTACCGTTGACAGCTTTGCTTTCAAACAACACTCACAGGGTGGATTGGCGCGATTTTTTTGTTTTCTTAATTTTTATTTTTCCTCTTTCTCTTTCTTGCCATTCTTTTCTTCCTTTTTAACGCTCGCTTGCTCATCGCTTTTTATCTTCATCTCTTACCTATTTTTGCTTTTTTATTTGAACCCTTCCTTATTGCTTTCATAATCTCTCACGTTTCAATGTGCTTTTCTCCTTCCCTTGTACGTCACCACCCTGTACGTCACCACCCTGGAGCCCCAAATGCCTGATTTGTACATGAACAGCTTACGTTCTGTACGACAGTTATATTGATTAAGGATGGTCTCCGTCCGAAACGTCAGAGAGAGAGGGATAATAATTGATTCCGAGGAGGGCTGTCTTAGGTTGCTGTAACAAATAGTAAAAATGGGTATAGCTTCTAACAAAACTGTTTATTCATCGACGTTTCGGTCGGATGCGGTCCATTATCAATACATTTTGTATTTCTCTGCACGTCTTTAAAGGTGGTCGTCAAACAACGCCGAAAAAATGAGAGAGGGGGATTTGAGTAGAAAAGCAACAACAAACACACACTCTTGGCAAAGTGAGGTAAAGGTTTACAAAAAGTGAAATTGAGAGGGAGAGAGAAAAAAAAGAAAACAAAAACAAACCTAAACTTGCAGAGGCGAAAGAAGAGTTTACAACTCTTTCAAAACACTGTCCACTATCATTAGTCAGCTTGTAGAAAAATACAGGGGCTGCCCTCTTCAGAAGGGCGCCGCGCTGCTCAAGAAAGGCAAGGGCAAAGCAGTAACAGGGAGAATCTCACATAATCACTTGGCGTCAGAGCATTCCAATCGTCACTGACATTACGGGAAGAGTTTACAGGAAGCGGTCGCAGCTGTACACTTGCGAAAGCTTCCTGTAAACTCTTTCATCAATGCCACTGACCATTGGGATGCTGTGCCCCCCAGATCCTCCCAGTTACTGCTTTGCACTTTCCTTTCTTGAGCAGAGGGGTGCCCTTCTGAAGCGGGTGGTCCCTGTCACTCTTTATACAAGCTGACGAATGGTAGAGGACAGTGTTTTGAAAGAGTTGTGTACTCTTCTCTCCCCACTGCCTGCTACGGGTCGTTCTTGTTTTCTTTTTTTTCCCTGTGAATTTTTCTTTTTGTAAACATTTACATCACCTCCCCGAGAGTGTGTGTTTGTTGTTGCTATTCGCACCAAATCCATTCTCTCTTTTTTGCGGCGTCGTTGGACGAGGACCTTACACATACGTGCAGAGAAATACACAATGTTGTCTTAATAACGGTCGGCATCCGACCAAAACGTCGAAAAATAAAGTTTTGTTAGAAGCTATACCCATTTTTTACTACATATATGTATCATCATCATCATCATCACCAGCCTATCTACGCCCACTGCAGGGCAAAGGCCTCTCCCATTATTCTCCAATTACCTCGGTCCTGTGCCAACTGTGACCAATTTATCCCCGCAAACTTCTTGATCTCATCTGCCCATCTAACTTTCGGCCGCTCCCTGCAACGCTTGCCTTCTCTAGGGATCCACTCTGTTACCCTTAATGACCAGCGGTTATCTTGCCTTCGCATTACATGCCCTGCCCACGTCCATTTCTTCTTCTTAATTTCTACTAATACGTCTTTAACACCAGTTTGCTCCCTGACCCACTCCGCTCTCTTCTTGTCCCCTAATGTTACACCTATCATTTTCCGCTCCATTGCCCGCTGAGTCGTTCTCAATTTAACCCTTTCATGCATGCGGGCCTCATATGAGGACAGATATTTGTCTTACTACAGAACTCATCCAGTTACTTGCATCGGGTTATTAGCCGCATGGTGTCCTCAATTGAGGACGTGTGAGAGTGCCTAACTTGTTTCACAGATGGCGCTAGCTTTCCGGGTTTTTTGAATCGCCAGGTTCTGAGGGTGAGTAGGCTTGCTTGAGGTCGTTCAATGTTCCCAAAAAACAAAAAACAATTACTCGACAGGCTATGGTGCTTGTCAACTGCAAAAAATATGCGCGGAAAGAACAATTCGGGAATATTATGGGCTACTTTTGATAAAGTTTTCTTTTTGGCGGTGGGCCGTAGAGAAAGAAAAGAACAGATGTCCTCATGTGAGGACAATATGCAAGAAACGTATAGGCTTACCTGCAGCGCCACCAAACAAAATAATACTCGTAAAAAGCCAAAAGCGCTTTTTATTTCCCGCGCTTTACGTGCATCGTTGAGTTGACTTTTGCGCTGTTTATTGAATGTGAAAAAGTCTCCCGCTTCCATAAACCTTGGGAAAAACCACAAATTTGAAGATGTGTTCCAAGAGAGACCTTCCAGGGAAGAAATTGATGCGCTTTTAGGCCTCTCCTCTGATTCTGGGGACGATTCAGAGGCGGATGATTGGGAACAGCTCCTCACCGATATTTGCACTTCGACCAGCTCGGGAGATGAAAGTGAAGTAAGCCGAAGCCCTGGGGCTTCAAGGTATGGGTGAGAGCAGGAGTGTCTCGCTGCATTTACCGTTTTGAGGTATACCAAGATGCAACATCGGGGCGATCCAAAGTTTCAAGCGAAATTGGTATGGCCGGAGACGTAATCATGAGGTCTCCAAGGGACTTGAAAGGAAAAATTATAAACTTTATCCTGATTACTTATTCACATCCATGGCCCTGGTCAGGAAACTGAGAGAGGATGGAATATGGTTTGTCGGTACGTGCCATGCAAACCGTCTGCAAGGAGTGGATAAAAAGCTAAAGCCCTTGCAGGAGCTCAAAGCGGGTGGAAGGGGAAGCACATCAATTTGCACCTCAGTAGACTACATCACAGTGACAAGGTGGCTGGACAACTCGCTTGTTCACGTTGTTTCCAGCTACGCTGGACGGCAGCTTGAAGGCATTACCAAAAGGTACAACAAAAAAGAGAAAAGCACTGGATGTCACCCGGCCGTACTCCGTGTAACTTTACAACAAACACATGGGAGGTGTCGACCTCGTGGATTCCTTGATTGCAAGGCACATAAATGACTTCCGGAATAAGAGGGGCTACTTGGGGATTTTCTTCCACCTACTAAACGTCGCAGTTGTGAACGCCTGGATTCTGTGGAGATAGGACAAAGGTGTGGAGCATCCAATGGACCAACTTGAGTTTGGAAGTCGCGTTGCCAAGGCGCTAATATTTCGTGGGGAAGCAGAACAGAGCCCGAAGTGGCGAGGCCGGCCATCCAACGATTCGCTGCCAGCGCCCATAAAGAAGAGAGTGTTCAACCATGTGCCCCTGGAAAAAAAGCTCGATGGCGGGCACCATTTCCCAAAGAAGAGCAAACAAAAGTACACCAGCAGTTGTCGAAGCCTTGCCTGCCGCAGCAAGACAAGGTACCTCTGCTGTCAGGGCAACGTGCCTCTCTGTCCGGAGTGCTTCCAGTCCTTCCACAGCACCTAAGCTGAATGTGGAAGACTGGTCGTCAACATTCCATTTTGAATTGTAATTGTTTCTATCAATGTTTTTTCATGAATGCTCAATACAATATGTAGAGTATTATATAGTTCATGTGTGCTGAAGCCAAAGTAAAATAGGAACTTAAAGCATGATGTCCTCAAATGGGGACACATTGGTACTGCCATACAGAGGCTCTTGAATTCTTGAAATAATTTTTTTCATAATCTTTGTGGTCTCTGCGAATACATTTAGGACAAAAATAATTTTTGTATTCTTCGGATTTATTTCATGCATGAGAGGGTTTTAACTTGAACCCTCTTAGTGAGCCTCCAAGTTTCTGCTCTGTAGGGGAGTACCGGTAAGATGCAGCTGTCATACACTTTCTTCTTCAGCGACCATGATAGGCTGCTATTCATTATCTGAGAATGTCTGCCATATGCACCCCACCCCATTCTGATCCTTCTAATTATCTCTGCCTCGTGGTTGGGATCTGGGGTCCTAACTTGGCCTAAGTATATATATTCGCTTACCACTTCCACTGCCTCGCCATCTATCTCAAACTGCTGTGCTGCCCCGAGGTTATTCATCATTACTTTAGTTTTCTGCATATTAATTTTCAGTCCCACGGTTCTACTCTGTTCGCCCAGTGCGGAAAGCATGCTTTGCAATTCGTCCCCGAGTTACTTAGCAAGGCAACGTCATCAGCAAATCTGAGGTTACTGAGGTATTCTCCATTAACCCTTACTCCCACCTGTTCCCAATCCAACGTTCTGAATACTTCTTGTAAGCATGCTGTGAATAACATTGGAGAGATTGTGTCTCCTTGTCTGACACCCTTCCTTATAGGTATTTTACTGCTCTCCCTATGGAGGATGATGGTAGCTGTAGACCCATTATAGATATCCTCTAGTATTCTTACATAATGCTCATCTACCCCCTGGTTCCGTAATGCCTGAATGATGGCTAGGGTTTCGACCGAGTCAAATGCTTTCTCATAATCTATGAAGGCTATATATAGGGGTTGAGTATACTCAGCGCACTTCTCTATCACCTGATTGATCGTGTGAATATGGTCCATTGTTCAATAACCTTTACGGAACCCTGCTTGTTCTTTAGGTTGACTGAAATCTAAGGTTGCAGAGATTCGGTTAGCGATTACCTTGGTAAATACCTTGTAGACGACTGACAGTAAGCTGATCGGCCTGTAATTTTTCAAGTCCTTCATGTCGCCTTCCTTATGGATTAGGATGATGTTAGCGTTCTTCCAAGATTCCGGTACCATTGCGGTCATTAGGCATTGCGTATACAGGTTTGCCAGTTTTTCAAGTACAATTTCTCGGCCATCCTTCAAGAGGTCTGCTGTTATCTGATCCTCACCAGGTGCTTTGCCCCCTTTCATTTCTTTCAAAGCCTTCCTTACTTCTTCGGTTGTTACTGGTGGGATGTCTATCCCCTCTGAGCTACTGTCTCGTTCGGCATTATCCTGTATGTCCCGGCTACGGTACAGATCCCTATAGAACTCTTTGGCAACTGTGACTATTTTATCCCTATTTGTGATGACGTTGCCTTGCTTATCCTTAAGTGCATACATCTGATTTTTTCCCACGCCAAGACGTCTCTTCACTGCTTTCAGGCTACCTCCGTTCTTTACAGCGTATTCGATCCTCTCCATATTATACTTCCGTATGTCAGCTGTCTTACGCTTACTGATTAACTTCGAGAGCTCGGCTAGTTCTATTCTGTCAGCTGCGGTAGAGATTCTCATGGTTTGCCGTTTCCTGATTAGATCTTTCGTCCCCTGAGAAAGTTTGCCAGTATCCTGTCTAGCCATAGTGCCCCCGACTTCTACTGCACACTCCGTGAGAATGCGTGTAAGGTTGTCGCTGGCTTCCTGTGTCGTAGGCTCGGCTTCTTCGTTAAGGGCGGAATATCGGTTCTTGAGCGCGATCCTGAATTCTTCTACTTTACGTCTTACTGTTAGCTCATTTATCGGCTTCTTACGTACTAGCTTGTTGCGGTCCCTCCTCAAATCTACCCTAATTCGAGATATTACCATACGGTGGTCACTACACCTTACCCTTCCGTGCACTTCCACATCCTGCACGACGCCAGGGTTATCGCAAATTATGAAGTCTATTTCATTTTTGTGCTCCCCATTCGGGCTCCTCCAGTTCCAATTCCGACTCTCCCGTTTACAGAAGAAGGTATTCATTATGCGTAGGTTATTCCGTTCTGCAAACTCAACTAGTAGGTCCCCCCTGCTATTTCTACAGCCCAGACCATAGTTCCCAACTGCCTTGTCTCCAGCCTGATTCTTGCCTACTTTAGCATTGAAGTCCCCCATAACTACGGTATACGGCGTTTTTACTTTCGCCATTGCCGATTCCACATCTTCATAGAGGCGTTCCACTACTTGGTCGTCGTGGCTGGATGTGGGCGCGTAGCCCTGCACCACCTTGAGCTTGTACCTCTTATTGAGCCTAATTACAAGACCTGCTGCCCTTTCGTTAATGCTATAATATTCGTCTATGTTGCCAGCTATGCTTTTATTGACTAGAAATCCCACTCCCAGTTCTCTTCTGTCCTCTAGACCACGGTAACATAGGACGTGTCCATTTTTCAGCACCGTAAAGGCTTCGCCTGCCCTCCTAACCTCGCTAAGCCCTATTACATCCCATTTATAGCCCTCTAGTTCCTCGAACAACACCTCGAGACTTGCTTCGCTAGATAAGGTTCGCACGTTAAACGTTGCCAGGTTCAGATTCCATTGGCGGCATGTCCGGATCCAGGGATTCTTAACACCCTCTGCTGCGTCCAGGTCTGACCGCCGCCGTGGTCAGTTGCTTCGCAGCCGCTGGGGACTGAGGGCCGAGGGTTAATTGGCGTGTTCATGGGAGGTTGTGGCCCTTACTACACCAGGGTGGTGAATCCTTCTCTGGTGAGGGAGTGCTTTACCGGCAATGGGCGCCGGGGTCAGGCCGCACCCCAAGCCCCTTTGTGCAATTCCATCAATACGCTGATTTTTTTTTTAATCCGGTGGGAATTGTCCGGCACCGGGATTCGAGCCACGGTCCTTCTGCACGCGAGGCGGGTGTTCTACCTCTACGCCATCGCTGCATCGCTGCATGCATATATATGTATAGGGATCAGTAAACTTTGAAGATGGTAGAGAACGCAAGAAAAAAAAAACTCCGAACAAGGTAGAAGCCCGATTGTTGCCAACGTTTCAGCAGAGACATGCTTTCGTCGGGGCTTCCTCTCGCCTGACTGGCACGCTTTATATAGGTGTAGGACGAAAGGTGAGAGGAGAGAAGGGAGAAGGAAGTCGAATTGAGAAAGCGGATTCGATTCCTAATTACACTTCCTTCTTTCCTTGTCTCCTCTCCCCTGGGGACCTGTACCCTATACAAACCGTGCCAGCAAGGCGAGAGGTTGCCCTGACGAAAGCAAGTCTCTTTGCTGAAACTTTGGCAAAAATCGTGCTTCTACGTTGTTTGAAGTTTTTTTTTTCTTTTCTAAACTTCAAACAAGGTAAAAGCACGATTGTTGTGTACGTTTAAGCAAAGAGTCTTGCGTTCCTTAGGGCCCTGAGGAAAGCAAGTCTATTTGTTGAAACGTAGACAACAATTGTGCTTTTACCTTGTTTGAAGTTTTTCTTTTGTTTTCTCCTCTACAAACTTCAAAGTTCTACTGCTCCCTGTATATATATATATATATATTTATATATATATATATATATATATTTATAGCAGAACAGAAAGATGGACACCGTAAATATACGTATCAAGGTTGCAGTCGTCATTGCCAGTGCTATTCGGCTTTTTTCCAAAATATTTAATAGGGCCGAATGACGTGTGTTTGTCACGTTTCTTGGATACATTGATAAATGAGCGAAAATATAGGTCGAGAAAAAATCCGCCATTTTTCCAGAAGCGGGACTCGAACCCACATCTCCGCATAACCGGTGCGGTGCGTTCGCCATTACGCTATCCCGCAGCGGCTTCTCTCTCCACTTTACCGGGGGGTTTATATTTACAAGTGCTCTGAGGCCGGTCAACTAGCGCCGCCCCTCGACCACCGCGGGAGACGTAGAGCGTCTTCTTTCCCAGCGGCCGCCACGTAGATCGTGGTCGGTGGTCGGGGTTAGCAATTGGCATTTCCGAACTGCTGGAGCCAGTGCCTCGTAATGCATGTAGCAGAACAGAAAGATACGGGACGAGGGACACCGTAAATATACATATCAAGGCTGCAGTCGTCATTGCCAGTGCTATTCGGCTTTTTTACGAAATATTTAATTGGGCCGAATGACGTGCGTTTGTCACGTTTTTTTGATACATTGATAAAAAGGCGAAAATATAAGTCGAGAAAAAATCCGCCTTTTTTCCGGAAGCGGGACTCGAACCTACATCTCCGCATAACCGGTGCGGTGCGTTCGCCATTACGCTATCCCGCAGCGGCTTCTCTCTCGACTTTACCGGGGGGGGTTTATATTTACAAGTGCTCTGAGGCCGGTCAACTAGCGCCGCCCCTTGACCGCCGCGGGAGACGTAGAGCGTCTTCTTTCCCAGCGGCCGCCACGTAGATCGTGGTCGGAGGTCGGGGTTAGCAATTGGCATTTCCGAACTGCTGGAGCCAGTGCCTCGTAATGCATGTAGCAGAACAGAAAGATACGGGACGAGGGACACCGTAAATATACATATCAAGGTTGCAGTCGTCATTGCCAGTGCTATTCGGCTTTTTTCCGAAATATTTAATAAGGCCGAATGACGTGTGTTTGTCACGTTTCTTTGATACACTGATAAATAAGCGAAAATATAAGTCGAGAAAAAATCCGCCATTTTTCCCGAAGCGGGACTCGAACCCACATCTCCGCATAAACGGTGCGGTGCGTTCGCCATTACGCTATCCCGCAGCGGCTTCTCTCTCGACTTTACCGGGGGGGTTTATATTTACAAGTGCTCTGAGGCCGGTCAACTAGCGCCGCCCCTCGACCACCGCGGGAGACGTAGAGCGTCTTTTTTCCCCGCGGCCGCCACGTAGATCGTGGTCAGAGGTCGGGGTTAGCAATTGGCATTTCCGAACTGCTGGAGCCAGTGCCTCGTAATGCATGTAGCAGAACAGAAAGATACGGGACGAGGGAAACCGTAAATATACATATCAAGGTTGTAGTCGTCATTGCCAGTGCTATTCGGCTTTTTTCCGAAATATTTAATTGGGCCGAATGACGTGTGTTTGTCACGTTTCTTTGATACATTGATAAATAAGCGAAAATATAGGTCGAGAAAAAAATCCGCCTTTTTTCCGGAAGCGGGACTCGAACCCACATCTGCGCATAACCGGTGCGGTGCGTTCGCCATTACGCTATCCCGCAGCGGCTTCTCTCTCGACTTTACCGGGGGGGGGTTTGTTTACAAGTGCTCTGAGGCCGGTCAACTAGCGCCGTCCTCGACCACCGCGGGAGACGTAGAACGTCTTCTTTCCCAGCGGCCGCCACGCAGATTGTGGTCGGAGGTCGGGGTTAGCAAATGGCATTTCCGAACTGCTGGAGCCAGTGCCTCGTAATGGATGTAGCAGAACAGAAAGATACGGGACGAGGGACACTGTAAATATACATATCAAGGTTGCAATGGTGGCAATGACGACTGGCAAAACCCAGGGTCATAACTCGAGCGCCTACGACGTGTCGAGAGTGGTCGGCCAGGGTTGAACACTCTTAAGCTACCTAGTGCACAAAGAGTCCCGGAACAGAGATCCTCGCTATGCATATAGCGAATCAGAATGGGAAAATGACGGGCTCGTTGGAAAATAGTCAGAAATAAAGATTGGCTGTCAAGAATGTCAAGGAAAGCAAAAGGCAGAATGCAGTAGGTCATTGAAACAATGCAAGTATTTTTGGAAGAAAGAAATAAAGTGGAGAAAAAGTTCCCGCCGAGTGGGATCCAAAACCACGACCTCCAGAATACGCATCTGGTGCGATGACCACTACGCTACCGGCGGGGTTGTTTTTCCCTACACTTTCTCAGTTATTTATGTTAAAGAATTTGTTGTCTTTTGAAAATTCTTTATCTGTTTCAATGACATCCCGCCTCCTCCAACTTGCTTTCCTTGGCATTCTTTACTGCTATTCCTTATTGCTGTATAAATTTAAATGATCCTCTCATTTCCCATTCTGATTTGCTACATGCATAAAAAGGGTCTCTGTTCTGGCCGTTTTGGTGCCATAGGTAGCTTAAGAGGATTCAAGGCTGGTCGACCATACTTGACATGTTGTAGACACTCGAGAAACGACCCGGGGGTAATAAAGAAGGTACCCTTCAGCCCGAGTAGTCCGCGTCTCGCTGGCTACCACCTTCAAATGCGACAACAAATCCCCTAAGTTAGAATAAGAATACATCAATCAATCAATCAATAAACCTTTATTTCCGGTGCCCAGGAACAACCGTAAGGTCTTGGTGCTGGCAGACCATATACAACACATTGTAAAAAGATACGTAAGACAGCAGGGCACAACACACAATACCCCCGATATGATAGAAAAGCAAAACATAGAGCGTTGCAAGCATGGCACTCGGCCAGCGAAACTTTCAAGGCACTTGAGAAAAGGAAATATACAACAAAATACACAGTGCACATGATAGAGACAAAGTGTACATATAAAATGAGAGTTTTGATTTTTTTAAAGTTACACTGTAATAAAGTATTACCGAAAAACGAGCGATGCATTTGCGATGTCCCATCTTGTCGAGACACACAGCAGACATACCAACAAGTCTGACAGAACAATAGCGAAAAAAACAACGGCAGTAGAATAGACATAAATGATTAGATCAACAAATCGCAGAGATAATAAAAAGGAATATAATAACCATAATAATAATATTATTATTATTACGAAAAATTATAATAATATAATAATAATAATCAATCAATCAATCAATTAACCAATCAATCAATCATGTTTATTTACGTGCCCAGGAACAGCTATAGGCCTGAGTGCTGGCGCACGGATAATTTCATAGAAACAAAATACAAGAAACATATAGCAAGAAACAAACAAGCGACAAGACACACACAAATTGAAGTAATGAAAATGACAGAAATAAAGCACAGGCGGAGCCTGGGTACATGTACAAAAATTAAAAAGAAGATACCTATGTTACTCTGCCTGTCATAAAGGCCACACGACAGGCAGAGTAGCAACGTTTGACAGTAATACAACAAAAACAACGCCAAGAGTGTAGAGACAAATGATAACACGAACAAATGATAGCAAACAGTTTCAAAAATAGGCAACTACCAATTGGGTAGACACAACCGCAGAAAAACCAAATTCTCGAAAAAAAAAAGAACGACAGACATATCATGGATGTTTACCATACTGTATTCAACAGCGCTGTACTGTAAATTGTAAAGGATTTCTGAAAGATGTCAAGGTGATCAAAGAAGCGGTAGTAACAATTTTGTATTCTGCGCCCAGGAGAATGATTGGAGTTGCACGCAGCGGTCAAGAACGGGCGATACGACCTGGTGGGCCTTTGTGGTATTCTAAACTCTAAACAGTTAAGCATGTCTGCGCAAGAAACGTCACCATGAAGAGTTTTGTGAAGAAATATAAAGTCTGCACGCATACGTCTGCAGTTCAAGGAAGGGATGGAGGGAACTATGGGTAAGTCAGAATCAGGATGAAAACTGTGATTGTGATGACGGTGCTTAAATATGGATAAAAACTTCTTCTGCACATGTTCTAATAATTCATTACTAGATTTGGAGATGCCGTTACAGGCAACAGAAGCATATTCTAACTGTGGTATACATATTGCATTGCATAGCATTAGAATGGAATCTGGAGATGAGAATTCTTTTGTGATCCGACACACATTTCCAAGACTTCGGAGCGCTCGCTGGGTGATGAGCCTATTATGAGGAGAAAAAGAGAGGGTACTGTCGAAAAGCACCCCTAGGTCCCTAATCTCCTCAACCCTTTGCAGAGGAGCTCCCTCAATGCTGTAAGAAAACAGCAGATGGTGGGTTTTCCGGCTGTAGGTGACAACCTTTCTTTTACCGGGGTTTAAAATTAGGCAGTTTTTCCTGCACCAGGCCGATAATTCCGACACATCCCTCTGCAAGGCAAAGCCGTCGTGAACACCGCTAATGTGCCTAAACAGTTTGACATCATCAGCATACAGAAGAAAAGAGTTTGTTAACACTGTTGACACATCATTGATAAAGATACAAAACAATAATCGACCCAACACGGAACCCTGAGGTACACCACTTGTTGCATGGTAAACACTAGACTTTTTGTAGTTTACATCTACGTAAAAGGACCGGTCAAGGAGATAGTTGGACAACAAGGCAACAAGGCTTGCGTCTACACCGAACGTAGCAAGCTTGTTAATTATTAACTGATGGTGAACCACATCAAACGCCTTACTGAGGTAAAAATAAATAACGTCACACTGGCCGTTTTCACAAACTGCAGCCGAAGCCTGTGTCATAAAGCTTCAAGATTTGTGACCGTCGATCGACCCGAGAACAACCCGTACTGATTTGGTATCACAACGTTCTTGACACAGGCAGCAAGAACTTTGTGTAGAGCTGACTGAAAGAGTTTTGAGGCGACACAAAGGAGTGAGATCGGGCGATAGTTAGAAACGGCTGACTTACCACCAGACCTTAATATTGGAACAATTCTAGCGAACTTTCATGCACGAGGAAATTTGCCGAAAATTAAGCAGTATTATAAATTGATGTTAAAACAGGCACAAAAATGGTGCCTTAAGCCTTCATAAGGGCTGCTGGAATTCCATCTGCACCACAGGAAAAAGATGTTTCATCCGTTGAAGGCTATCATTGACAATTTTTTCATCGAACATAAGTGAATTAAAATTAGAGTTATTAAACGATAGCCGTTCGTCGTTGCCATCTGCCAGTTGAAAGACAGAATGAAAGTACTGAGCAACACTGGTGGCAAGATGCTAAACCTCTTCACCATAGGAATTAGGCAGGCTAACATGTTCTTTAGACGCCTTAGAACGGCGGCCTACATACCTCCAGAATTATGCCGCTTTCCGAGACGCAGCAGCCTCTAACGATTCTATATAAAGCTGGGGGTCACGCTGGTACATGATTTAACAAAGTGAGCGATACCGACTAAAGTCCGATTTCCACTTGTCAAGCCCAGAACACTTGGCCTTTTTGTGGGCGCTGTCCTTAAGTTTAAGCGAACTTCGAAGTTCTTTAGAAAACCAGCGGGGAAATTTGGAAGGAACAGGCTTATAACAAGGGATGTACTTTTCCATGCCACTCCTGACGATTTCGGTAAAACGTCTAACCTGTTCGTCAACATCATCAACATCAAAAACACTAGACCATTCAGCAGATGAATAAAAGTGATACAGCCCAGCATAATCTCCACGCTTGAAAGCATATCGCGGGACTGCACAATTGTCAACACCACAGAGCGATGCTGGGTCGCGACCGATACATAGACAATAAGAGGGGGGTGAAACTTGTCGGGGTGCACAAGGGATATTTCAGAGGCACACACTTGTACGTTTTTTAAGTTTGAAAAGCACACATCTAGAACATCACCACAACAGTTTTCTATGCGGCAACACTGCTCCATGGAGGTGATCGAATTAAAATCTAATAGCATGCTGCATTTCTGCGCTGCATAATGGTTTTTGTGCTCAAAGGAAAGACTGTTCCGGCGAATACCCGGGGTGTTGAAGTCCCCAAGTATAATGAGCTTATGGTTGGGGTGTGCATTTGAGACATTTTCTATGGATGTAAGTGTCGATTAAATTCAGAAGGTAATACATCCGGGGATATATAAAATGCACCGATGAGTAGCTTCTCGCCCCTCGTGAGGCCTACCTCAATCCAGACTGCTTCGTCTAGGGTATCGAGGTCAGCACGCCGCATGCACTGCACTGAGTGATCAACGGCAATGAGAACCCCGCCACCTTTTTGTTTAGGTCCCGTTATTTTTCTGTCGCTTCTAAAGGTTGGATAGTTACACGGGAAATAGTCGGAAGACGAGATATCATCGGAAAGCCAGGTTTCACTAATGACAATAGCAGAAAATTTAAAGCATACAATATTTCAAATAAATTCAGAGGACCTCGAGTGTTTTGATAGTATATGTCGCGACTATCGTACTTACTGATCATTTTCAGTTATTGCACAGCTGTGCAGCATACCAGGGTGGACCTTGCCTTAGAACGGCTTGAAAAGGCAGCCTTTTGGCCACATAGACAGGTCGCTCAGGCGCCAAAAACACTCCTCGTTAACAGTTACGCAAAAAGAAGAATAGGAGTCGTACTTGGTCCTAAGGCGTTTGCACGGCAATGGCATAACTTCACAGTTGACAAGTGGCCAACAGTTGAGCAGATGGGGTGTTAGCCGACAGTTTTGAAACAAAAATGGCCCTGGAGCTCGGTGGTCGGTGTACCACAAACAACTGAGAAGCTTCCGACGAACCCACGCGGGGGGGGGGGGGCTCCTTTTCTTCTGCAAGTTCGTCTCCGGGCCATTAAAAGCAGTGTCGGACCTTGGAGGAGGGGGCAGAGGGTAGACCGAAGGGGAAACCAAAGTGCTCAAGGCCGTAGTAGGTGGACTGCCGGGGCGTTCAACGAACGGCGAAGCGGTGGTAGAGGATAGGAAGGGGGCACCTTCACAAGCTGCACCAGCGGCGGCTTCGGCGAACGACGACCTCGTAGGGATACCAGACTGCGGTGACGTCACCGGCGGTATGAAAGTAATAGCAGGTTTCGGGGAATGCAGGCGGAGACGGCGGGAGACGCGCGAGCTCCCCTCGCAGGCAGCGAACCTCCTCACCCAGGGAAGCGACAATTGCAGCCTGCTGGGCAAGCCCAGCCACATTTTCCCGTCGCAGGAGCCGGATCTCCTCAGGCAGCTCGGTGACTACATCGCTGAGAAAGAAAAGGCTGGCGCAGGCTTCAGAGAGGAGATTTCTCAGGGCAGCGACCTTTGCGCAAAGGTCTGCAGAAGGGACGAAGCTTGCTCCGTCAGGGGACGCCACTCGATTGGCCGGGATGTTCGCTGGGTGACCGTCTTCGCTTGTTTGCTCACCACGGTCGCTATTCCTAGCGGGTGACGCCGCAGCCACACAGAGATTACTCATGAACCGCTGCTCACCGGAGATCAGACACGGCAGTTCCTCGTCCGGAAGAACAATGCACTTTCCGTGCGCACGGCGTTTACACTCAGAACATGGAAAAAACTACTGCCTGCCGAAGAAAGCGAGGCAGCAGAGGAGACACTTGTCCTTACTTGGCGCCATCATGAGGCTTAATGATAACATAATAATAATAATAATCACAATAATAATATCAACAACAGTCTTTATTTCCATCAATACAAGTGATAGAGGAGGTGGGAGAAAAAGCGAAAAAAAAATCGCTTGACGAAGCTCCTACCCCCTTTACAGCTGGCAGTGACAGCAAACCGCAATAGAGGGCAGAGTTGGATATTGTGCTACGGTATGCGTAGTGAAAAAAAAAACAAAAAAAACGAAAAGATTACACCCTTCAATGCTCTGCGTAGTAAAAACATATAAAAAATAAAAGAAAAAGAACAGACGTTCAACAATGCTCTGCGTGATTAAAAAGAAAAAAAGAGAAAAACACCGACATTCTACAGCGCCCGAGAAAACGGAGGGAAAAACCGCCGCGCCGGAAGGCTAGTGGTCATGGCACCAGAGGGGTATTCTCGAGGTCGTGGATTCGGATCCCACGAGGTGGGCATTTTTTCTAAGCTTTCTTTCTTTTTTTTCTTCCAAAAATTTTTTTCTCTTTCAATGACCTACCGCATGCTCCCCTTTGCATTCCTGGGCATTCTTGACTGCCAATCCTTAATTCTGTATAATTTGCAAAGAACCCTTCATTTTCATTCTGATTCGCTTCATGCATAGCCAGGATCTCTGTTCTGGCAGTCTTGGTGCCATAGGTAGTTTGATTTTTCAACGCTGTTCGACCACTCTTGATATATCCTAGACCCTCAAGTCACGACCCGGGGGTAAAAAAGAAGGTCCCATTCACACCGGGATGTCCACGTGGCGCTAGCAACCACACTTAAACGCAGACAAATAATCTCTTAACATAAGTACCGAGAAAAAGGGTGCGGAAAGACAGCCTCGTCGGTAGTGTGGTGGATATCGCTCCAGACGCGTATGCTGGAGGTCGTGGATTCGGACCCCACTCAGCGGGCATTTTTCTTCACTTTCTCTCTTTCTTTCTAAAAGTTTGTATCTGTTTTAATGACCTACCGCATCCTCGCCTTTGTTTTTCTTGGTAATCTTGACTGCCAATCCTGATGTGTATATATATATATATATATATATTGTGGTACCGGGGTTCTTGCACCCGGCCGCGGTTCCCCAGAAGGACACTGAGCCCCCTCGATCACACCTTTACTTGGAGGCCCGCTACGCCAAGGTACACCGCTCAGCCGATCCGGCTGCACACACGTAGCCCAGCCGAGTCCGCCATGTTCCGCCCTAGCTCGTCCCGCGCCACCTCTTCATCCTCAGCCGGCACATGTCCATCGCGCGGGATTGTCCACCGCCACTATTGCCGGATTACCACACTCTCCCCCCCTCCGAAGAAAAGGCCGACGCACAGTCCTCGAGGCAACCGACAGTTAAAGAGTAACTTGAAGCATACGCATCGGAGCCCCAAGATTACGTCACAGTCAACGAAAGAGATGTCTACAGCAATCTTTGAACTCGGGACATCCTCCGGGACTGCAGCCACAGGATCAAATCAGCCCAGGAACAGCCATGGACGCCGCTGGATCGCTGGCGCCACTGGAGGAATCCCATGAACCGATGACGGTCTGTTCAACAGTACCAGAGGTAGCAGATAGGGCCTCCCGGCGAGAGGTACGCAGCGCCGGAGTGGAATCGAGAGCACCACCCAAACGTCCGGTTCAAGACCCACAGCACACACGCCAAGGTAGCACAGTGGAGAGTAGAGAGCAAGCACGGCGCGGAGCAAGAGCCGTGGAGCCAAGAAGGTAGCCCCAAGGCCAGTGAGCCAGGAACTCAGGATGCCACCGGTTCAGGCACCACGCACATGTGGATGTGGCAGTGGGGAAAGTCCTCCACACGGGTCGGCGGTGAATGCGGGCGCAGCAGGAGCGAATGCCAAAATGGATTCTAGACGCGAAAGAAGCAGAAATTAACGCCCGGAAAGAAACACAATTCTAGGAGGGGGAAAAATAAAAAAAAATAAAGAAGCGCATCACGTGGTACTGATGAATCATCAAATTCAGGGCCAAGAATAGGTAATCCGAAACAAAAAAAATGCCTAAAAAGGATACTCTAGATACATCCCATAGAAAGTTAAGATGATGGGTGCGCAGACGCCATTGAGAAACAAGAGGCGTTGCGGCCAAAAGCAGATCAGTCCACGTGGTACCGTTTAAGGTCTGCTATATTAACCGGGCCGGCATGTTCACCTGTACTGCTGTGGCGTAAAAGACACGTTATGGAAGACAGCTTCTCGCTTACGGTAAAAGGGCCCTCCCATTTAGGGGCTAGCGACGCGGCAAACTTGCGTGAGGCATCGCTCAGTGGATGAGTGCGCCGGAGAACCATGTCGCCAACCGCAAACTGAACATCTCGACGACACCGGTTGTACTGCTCCGCCTGCTGGAGACGAGCAACGTCAAGCTGCTGCCGGGCAGCCTGTATCGCGTCGCGCAGGCGCTGGCGGACGGCCACAGCATGAGGCGACAGACCAGAACCCGCCTCCGTTTCTGGAAGTGTGCTGTCAAGAGGAAATGGCATTTCCCGACCGTAGTTCAAATAGGCCGGCGTAAACCCGGTTGAGCGATTCACCGTGGTGCGAGTGGCAAATGCAATCTCAGGCAGCTTAGCATCCCAATCCTTGTGTTGCTCCGTATGAGCAATTAGCATCGCCTTGAGATTGCGATTCACACGCTCAGTTATGTTTGCCTGAGGGTGATAGGTGGTCGCACGATTGTGTTTCACGCCTACAGCTCGGCAGTTGTCCTCAAACAATTTGCTCGTAAAATACGTAGCATTATCTGTTATGAGCTGTGCGGGGAACCCAAAGCGCGAAAACACTTCCATTAGGCACCTCCATACATTCGGTGTATTGACGGTACGTAGCGGGAACAGCTCTACCCACTTCGTGAAATGGTCCGTCACCACAAACAAATAACAATTCCCACGCGGGCTGCGGGGGTAAGGGCCCATGATATCGCAAGCAACGATTTGCCAGGGGCTCTTACTCTCAACAGACTGCATCAATCCGGGCGGGCAACCGACGCGGGGTTTCGCTGTCTGACACACGTGACAGCTCCTGGCGTACCGCAGCACATCCTGCCTCATTCCCGGCCACGTGACAGTCCGACATAACTTCTCATAAGTTTTGCTGCCAGAGCTGTGTCCAGCCAGAGCTGAATCATGAAAGTAACGGATGAAAGCCCTTCGAAGCTTACGCGGTACAACAGCGCGGAATGGGGAATTAGCTTCGTCATCGTCCTGCGGGATATACCGTAGCAGGAGACCGTCTTCCGCCAACACATATGTATCAAACTCACCGCTGTTGCTGGTGGGAGCTGCGCCCTGTGCCCCGACGTGCTCAATGATCTTACGGCCGAGTCCGTCGGCACGTTGCGCCGCGAGAAGATCTGCCCTGCTCCCCAGCGTACCCCAGCGTGCGTCAGCATCCACTGCAGCCACCAGCGCCGGCGCTTCCGCTTCCGAAGATGGCGGCAGGGGCGCGCGCGATAGCGCGTCAGCGACTTGGTTTTGCGAACCCTTCCTGTGCTGGATAGTAAAATCGTAGCGCTGAAGCGCAAGCACCCAGCGCGCAAGACGACCAGCAGGGTTCTGCAAACGCTGCAGCCAAGTTAATGCCATGTGGTCAGTCTGAATGGTGAAAGAGGCACCGTCAAGATACATGTCAAATTTCTTTAGTGCAAACACAATTGCTAGGCACTCATGTTCTGTGACCGTGTAATTGCGCTCAGCCGGAGTGAGCGTATGGCTAGCAAATGCGACCGGACGGAGAACGCCCTCAAACTCCTGCATCAGCACTGCGCCCAGTCCGTAGTCGCTAGCATCGGTCTGCAAGACAACTTGTTTGTTAAGGTCCGGTATCCTTAAAGCCGCTGTTTCCGCGATTGCGCGAGACAGTGCTTCAAAAGCATTCTGTTCAGCCTCTTCCCATTGCATTTCACGCCTTTCCGTAGTAGCTGGTTTAGCGGACGTGATAGCTCCGCACAATGAGGGATGAAGCTGCGGTAAAAGGCTATAATGCCCAAGAAGCGCTGCAAGCTCTTAACGTCACGCGGGCACGGATACCCTGTAATTGCTTTCAGTTTGGCATAGTTAGGACGAAGCTCTCCGTTGTCCACGACAAAGCCGAGCAAGTCAACCTTGCTTGACGCGAGTTGAACCTTTTTAGGATTGATGGTGAGACCGGCGCGTTTCATGCGGTCAAGCACATCTCTGAGATGCACGAGATGCTCCTCAAAGGTGCGCGAAAAGACGACGACGTCATCCATATAGGCCATAGCGTACTTATGACGTACATCGTCAAGGACGATGTCCATTAATCTTTGAAACGAGCTCGGGGAGTTCTTCAGCCCAAACGGCATGCGCACAAACTCGAAAAGACCCATGTAGCATGTGAAAGCTGTTTTAGGAATATCATCAGGGTGCATTTCAATTTGCAAAAAGCCGCGTGACCAATCTAGAGTGGTAAACACGCGGGCACCACCAAGCGAGGAAATGATGGATTCTACGGCAGGAAAAGGATATGCGTCTCTTACAGTTACGTCGTTGAGACGACGGTAGTCCACGCAGAGACGCACACTGCCGTCCTTTTTTGGCGCCAACACGACTGGAGATGCATGGGCACTCTGCGACGGCCGCACAACCCCCGTGTTCAGCATCTCGTCAAGGGCGACATCCAGTTTCGCCTTCTTCTGGATGCTGAGCGGCCGTGGATTGCAGCTCCAAGGAGGGGCGTCTCCCGTGTCAATGCGATGTTGAAGGACTGTTGTCCGCCCAGGGGCCTCCGTGAACATTTCAGCAAACGGCTCCAGCACATAGGCGAGCTGCTCCCTCTCATAGTCACTGCAAGGACACTCCTCAAGCAACTGTCTGATTCGCTCAGGCAACACGGATTTCGTTGCGACTGCGGCTGACCTTGGCACGGTACAGATATGCGTTGACGCCAGAAAAGGTATCAATTCTGCGTCATTGCCCAATCTGTAACCACCTCCCGCCAAGTCAAGCAGTAGGCCCTCGCGAATAATGAAATCCCGGCCCAAAATCATGGGTACTGCCAAGCCAGGGCAGTACGTAAAGCGCTGCCGACACCTTCTGCTTGCGTAAGAAATGTGCAAACGCACAGCCCCACGCGCTTCAACCACAGCACCATTGGCCACCTGCAACCGGGTGCTGCATTGGCGCAACTTAACACCACGTGCTCGGCAAAGTTCAAAGACAGTATCACCAATGAGCGACAAACTGCCGCCGGTATCAACCAATGCAGAAACATCCGTTCCAAGAACGTGAACAGAAAGATGTGGTGTTATGGGCTGTGTGCGTGCTTCAACACGGCAAGCACTGGGTAATAGGAACCAGTCCTCGCCACCAGCCAGTTCTGGGCCACTCAGTGATGGGTTAGTCACCATCATTGCCTCGGGCTGCATTCCTTCATCTCGATGGCTATTTGTATTTCGGCGACCAGCCATCACACGCGGACACTCACGACGGATGTGTCCTGGCTGTCCACATTGGTAACAGTCGCCAGCTTGATTTCCAGTGGGCGTGTAGCCCCGCGACCCTCCCGTCTCGACGACCAGACGAGAAGGCCCTCTGGAGTTCAGAGGATTTCGTGGCCGACCCCCAAGGGAGAGACTCGGGTCGGGGAGCGGTGAGCCTGCCAGTAAAGAGGGCCTGTTTTCACAACGCAGGAACCCTGGCTCTAACCGCTGCGGGGAGTTCCCGCCGTGGGCTGCACCATCTAGTGGTCTTCCGCGCTCCAACTGCCTGTCGCCAAGGGCAGAAGGACCTCGTGCGCGGGGGGAATTCAAGCCCGCCGCTGCCGTACGCGGCTGTGGACTTCGCTGTGGCGAAGTCTCATAGGTGTCTCTCCATGCGCAAGCTGGCTCAAGTGCCTCCCCTACTGGCGGAGGGGGTACATAACTCAGCTCTGATATCAGAGCGTCCTCGATTGCTCGAGCTGATCGCGCCATCTCCTCCAAACTGGAGTAATCACGACCGTGCAGGAAAGGTCGGAAGCGCGGATGGCAACGCCGCAAGACGTGCTTTACCATTTCCGCGTCAGACGCACCCGGGATAGCTCGCTTGAAGAGCTCCTGGATAGCTCGAACGTATTCGAGCAAGCCTTCGCGCGTGTGCTGCGTACGTGCCTCCAGCTCACGGCGGATGCGGTAGTCGTAGTCGGGAGGCAAGAACTCCTCGCGGAAGCGTGCCTCGAAGTCAGCCCAGGACGCGAACGGGGTCTGGAGGCGCCACCAACGACCAGCCGATGCCTCCAGGGCAACCGGCAGGACACGGGTCAACACGAACTCGTCCGAAGCACCCGACGCCGTCTTGTAAACATTGAGATCGCTCAGGAAGTCCGCCACGGATTTGAAGTCGTCATAGCCCGTGAACCGTGGCACTGCGAGGCTCGGGTGGAATGATGACCCATGCTCGGACCCACCGCCTTCAGCCCGAGACCCGCCAGCCGGTTCGTGAGGTTCTCGCAGAGGTCCATGATCGGGCGGAGCACGCCGACGAGCCCAGTGGCGTCCGCATCCCTTGCGGGCTCACGCGAAGCAACCAGGGCGCCGATGGGTAGAAGCTCCACGGGCAGGCATGTCCCTGGGAAGAAATGCTCTCGCGAGCCGCGAAGCGAACACGGGAAGAAAAAATGGTTATAAACAACAGAAGCCACTACAAAGGCGCCTCAAATCACGAGGAGGGCTACCGAAAAATCCCGAGAGCCACTCAAAAACGCCAACGTAATTCGCCCCGCAAAATGCCCACAGCGGAACACCAAAACAAGGAAGAAGACCACAATGCCCTTCCCAGGAACCACGGCCGGCCCCACGTTCAGGGCGCCAAATGTGGTACCGGGGTTCTTGCACCCGGCCGCGGTTCCCCAGAGGGACACTGAGCCCCCTCGATCACACCTTTACTTGGAGTCCCGCTACGCCAAGGTACACCGCTCAGCCGATCCGGCTGCACACACGTAGCCCAGCCGAGTCCGCCATGGTCCGCCCTAGCTCGTCCCGCGCAACCTCTACATCCTCAGCCGGCACATGTCCATCCCGTGGGATTGTCCACCGCCACTATTGCCGGATTACCACACTATATATATATATATATATATATATATATATAGATATATGTGTGTGTGTATATATATACGGTCAAAGAAATGTTTCCAATCGTCCAGAAGAAATATCAAAAAGTTAAGTCCGACGCACCTCTCAAAAAACAAAAACAAACAAGTTTACTAACGTTTCGACTGGCGGTCCAGTCTTTTACAGTAACATTTACAGTACACTGCAGCAAGCTTTTATAGGTGAGTGTAGAGAGAGAAATTTGCACAACAGTGCGCCCTCTTTAAAAGACATCATACGTCATCATTCGGCAAAGAGAAAAAACGGAAGGCATACACAAGAGAGGCATTGCAGTGCCCTAAGGTGCGCTACAATGCGCCCTGCTTAGAAGTAATTATTGCCACGTGGTACAACACAAAGAGAACGGGAAAGTGCAAACGGACGTCCAGAAAGGACGTAAGTTGGAACCCCTCCTCATAAGAATAACAGTAGAAGGGGGGAGAGAGAAAGAAATAAAGGCGGCAGAACGAGATAAGGCACTGGGGAATGTGTGTCAGCAAGCCCTAGCTTTTCGTCTTAGGAATGTGTCGTGCTGTGTTCGGCAATGAATAGCCCCTTCAAAGATGGGTCGCGCGTCGCGCCCGTGGGAGACGGGTCGTGCGTCACTTCCAGCATTCCCCGAAACCGTGACAGACAGAAGGGGAGCCGAGCAAGAGATGCGTGAAGGAGGGGGATTAGGGATTACGTGTGTAAGTGGTTATACTTTAGAAGAAGTAAATGGAAAGTGTCTTTGCAGGTTAACCGGGAAGCACAAATGTCCTTTCCCAGCCCGGAGGACGCAGTTTAAATATCTCCTCAAGCGTCAGATACACTTCTAGTAAATATAAATAGCCCAGAAAGTCAAGGAGAACACAGTCGCCCAGATAGCCGAATTGGTAAGGCATTCGAGATCTAATCGAAAGGCGTGGGTTCGGTCCCCACTCTGGGCGCGTGTTTTTCTTTCTTTCTTTCTACTGTATATTAAAAAAAAGGTAAACTTCATTAACCGTAGGAAAAAAAGAGCCTAACCACACCCCTATGCCTCCTTTGGCGTTGTAGACTGCCGACCTATCTTTCTGTATATATATATATATATATATATATATATATATATATATATATATATATATATATATATATATATATATATATATATATATATATATATACACACAAAAACTTGGGTGCGACCACTTGGAAAACACTAACAAATACTTTATTTCGACAGTTTCGACCAGTGGTCTGGTCTGCTTCAGGGAAAATTACAAGTGACTGAATATGCTCTACGATACACACTTCACGAGAGAGGGTAATTTTGCCCTCTACCTCTCTTTCTTGCCAGAAAAGAAACCAAATAAATGAAAGCAAACATGTACAATAATCTCAGCGGCACATATACACGTCTCTCCCCAGGCGAGCGGCGATACAAAGCAAGGAGAGGGGAAAAGGAAAACAGGAGAAAAAGGAGTATAAAGAAGGAGGCAATTAGAAATAGAGAAAGAGGGGAGAAAAGGAGAGGCAGAAGAAAGGGGGGTTCTCAGAAGCAGACACTGACGAATACGAAGGTCGAACAGCGGAAACTTGAAAGGTAGAGTGAGGAACCGCTCAGCGGCTCAGAATTACGTGACGTGCCGCGTTCCGCGTACTGTAAAAAGAGAAAAAAAAAACTGAAGAAAAACCCCTAAGAGTGAATTATGTTTGAAGAACGTTGTTGCGAATGTAGATAGGCGCCACATGGCCCCCAGTAGCTCACGAATGCCAATACAGGGTCTAAACACACATAGCGAGAGGAGCGGAGGAAACATGAGTATGGAGGCTGCGGCGTCGGGCAAGGTCCGCGCACTCAACATGGTCCGAAGTCGTGTTGTAATCGATAGCCCGAGTCGGCGCCGCGCGCCACGGAGATTTATTGGTGCAGAAGCGCTAGCGTAGCTCGAAACGTCGCCGGAGGAGTCATTCCCGTGCGGAAACGCACCCCCCTAGCCCCCCCCCCCCCCCCCCCGTTTTCCCGAAGCTCGTAACCGTGTGGTCGCCAGGCGCGTGTTCTCTATTTCGTTAAAAATGGCAAAACGATAATGAGGAGAAAAGTAGGTCTGAACCGCAGATTTATTGCTAAAAGCACTCGTTTGGCTCCCTCGCCGCACGCCCCCGGCCCCTCCCCCCAAAAAATAATAATAATAATAATAAAAAAAAAAAGTTCACGTATGGTCTCGTAGGCAGCCCAATCTCCCTGCGCTCTCGTTTATACCCTCCGTAAGCGTCCGAAATTTATGTATAAAGAACGATTCTCTCTGTTCCCGCTCGTAAGTATTGCGGAAGCCGGACTGAATTAACACTACTTGTATTCTTTCGAAGGAGTGATCCGGGAGGCGGAGGTGCCTGGACAGTGGAAGACCGGGAAGTCCCTTTACATGCGACTTGTGATTGTTAAATCTGGTGCGGAAGGGCGTTTCGGTCTGTCCAATGTACTCCTGATTACAAACGAGGCAACGAAGTTTATAGATTACTTTTGAGGTGTCGCAATTTAAATTTTCTTTGATAGCATATTTAAAGGTTGACCTGCTGGCTTGGGCAATATTAGTCGTCTGGATGTGGGCGCAGACTTTACAGCGCGGCTTGCCGCATGGTCGCAGCCTTGAGCTCGCTCAGGTGGCTCTGTTTTAGCGTTGACTAAGAGGTCCCTCAAGTTTTTGCCACGTCGGTACACAACACGAGGGGGCTGCTGGAAAATGGCCGACAACCGGTCGCTCTGTTTGATGATATTGAAATTTCTTCTCAAGATGTCATTTACTTTAGGAATTTTGGAAGAGTAGGTGAGAACCAAATTAGTCTCGGGGTGGTTTTCTTTTCGGCTTTCAGCTAGATTGTCCTCTCTTTCTAAGTTGCGAGCGCGCTCAATTGCATCGTCAACTATTCCTTCTGGGTATTTTTGGCCAATCAGGGAGGTCTTAAGTTCACGTGCATTTTTCTCGAAATCCTCCTGCCCAGAGCATATTCTACGGTACCTGTGTGCCTGTGAATACGGTATGCCTGTTTTACAATGGCGAGGGTGGCTGCTAAAGAAGTGGAGATACTGTTGGCTGTCAGTGGGCTTCCTGTACAATGTTGTTGAAATGTTCCCACTGTCCAGGAGCAGCGTGACATCTAAGAAATTAATGGTTTTGGTTGAGATCTGATGGGTTAGTTTTATTGAAGGATGCAGGGAGTTGATATCTGAAATGAATTCCGTGAGGCTCGCCTCATCGTTGTCCCAAATGAAGAAGATGTCATCCAGAAAGCGCTTGTAAATTACGGGTTTACCCGTAATTTACCCGTGATTTACAAGCGCTTTCTGGATGACATCTTCTTCATTTGGGACAACGATGCGCCGAGCCTCACGGAATTCATTTCAGATATCAACTCCCTGCATCCTTCAATAAAACTAACCCATCAGATCTCAACCAAAACCATTAATTTCTTAGATGTCACGCTGCTCCTGGACAGTGGGAACATTTCAACAACATTGTACAGGAAGCCCACTGACAGCCAACAGTATCTCCACTTCTTTAGCAGCCACCCTCGCCATTGTAAAACAGGCATACCGTATTCACAGGCACACAGGTACCGTAGAATATGCTCTGGGCAGGAGGATTTCGAGAAAAATGCACGTGAACTTAAGACCTCCCTGATTGGCCAAAAATACCCAGAAGGAATAGCTGACGATGCAATTGAGCGCGCTCGCAACTTAGAAAGAGAGGACATTCTAGCTGAAAGCCGAAAAGAAAACCACCCCGAGACTAATTTGGTTCTCACCTACTCTTCCAAAATTCCTAAAGTAAATGACATCTTGAGAAGAAATTTCAATATCATCAAACAGAGCGACCGGTTGTCGGCCATTTTCCAGCAGCCCCCTCGTGTTGTGTACCGACGTGGCAAAAACTTGAGGGACCTCTTAGTCAACGCTAAAACAGAGCCACCTGAGCGAGCTCAAGGCTGCCGACCATGCGGCAAGCCGCGCTGTTAAGTCTGCGCCCACATCGAGACGACTAATATTGCCCAAGCCAGCAGGTCAACCTTTAAATATGCTATCAAAGAAAATTTAAATTGCGACACCTCAAACGTAATCTATAAACTTCGTTGCCTCGTTTGTAATCAGGAGTACATTGGACAGACCGAAACGCCCTTCCGCACCAGATTTAACAATCACAAGTCGCATGTAAAGGGACTTCCCGGTCTTCCACTGTCCAGGCACCTCCGCCTCCCGGATCACTCCTTCGAAAGAATACAAGTAGTGTTAATTCAGTCCGGCTTCCGCAATACTTACGAGCGGGAACAGAGAGAATCGTTCTTTATACATAAATTTCGGACGCTTACTGAGGGTATAAACGACAGCGCAGGGAGATTGGGCTGCCTACGAGACCATACGTGAACTTTTTTTTTTATTATTATTATTATTATTTTTTGGGGGGAGGGGGCTGGGGGCGTGCGGCGAGGGAGCCAAACGAGTGCTGTTAGCAATAAATCTGCGGTTCGGACCTACTTTTCTCCTCATTATCGTTTTGCCATTTTTAACGAAATAGAGAACACGCGCCTGGCGACCACACGGTTACGAGCTTCGGGAAAACGGGGGGGGGGGGGCAGGGGGGGGTGCGTTTCAGCACGGGAATGACTCCTCCGGCGACGTTTCGGCGCTCCGCTAGCGCTTCTGCACCAATAAATCTCCGTGGCGCGCCGCGCCGACTCGGGCTATCGATTACAACACGACTTCGGACCATGTTGAGTGCGCGGACCTTGCCCGACGCCGCAGCCTCTGTACTCATGTTTCCTCCGCTCCTCTCGCTATGTGTGTTTAGACCCTGTATTGGCATTCGTGAGCTACTGGGGGCCATGTGGCGCCTATCTCCATTCGCAACAACGTTCTTCGAACATAATTCACTCTTAGGGGTTTTTCTTCATTTTTTTTTCTCTTTTTACAGTACGCGGAACGCGGCACGTCACGTCATTCTGAGCCGCTGAGCGGTTCCTCACTCTACCTTTCAAGTTTCCGCTGTTCGACCTTCGTATTCGTCAGTGTCTGCTTCTGAGAACCCCCCTTTCTTCTGCCTCTCCTTTTCTCCCCTCTTTCTCTATTTCTAATTGCCTCCTTCTTTATACTCCTTTTTCTCCTGTTTTCCTTTTCCGCTCTCCTTGCTTTGGATCGCCGCTCGCCTGGGGAGAGACGTGTATATGTGCCGCTGTGATTATTGTACATGTTTGCTTTCATTTATTTGGTTTCTTTTCTGGCAAGAAAGAGAGGTAGAGGGCAAAATTACCCTCTCTCGTGAAGTGTGTATCGTAGAGCATATTCAGTCACTTGTAATTTTCCCTGAAGCAGACCAGACCACTGGTCGAAACTGTCGAAATAAAGTATTTGTTAGTGTTTTCCAAGTGGTCGCACCCAAGTTTTTGAATATTTAAACAGTAGCCAAGAATTCCTTCTCTGTTATATATATATATATATATACATATATATATATATATATATATATATTTATATATATATATATATATATCGAGAAATAAGGGTTCGGAGTGAATAAAACATCGGAAAGCAAAAGGGGGAATGTGGTAGGTCATTAAAGAGATGAAAAATTGGGAAGACAGACAAAAAGTGGAGAAAAAATGGTCATAGAGTGGGAGCTGTACCCACGAGCTCTAGTGTATGCGCTTGGTGCGATGACCACTATGCAACTAGTGGGGCTAATTCCCCCTGCTGTTTATGGAATATTTAGGTTAAGGTATTTTTGTTTCCTGCACTTGGTGGTCGTAGCCAGCGCCGTTCGGACTACTCGGGGTGAAAGGGACCTTCTTTTTACAACCGCACCGTGACTCGAGCATATACGATATGGCCTGAGTGGTCGACCTACGTTGAACCCTCTTAAACTCCCTATGGCAGCCAAACTGCCAGAAAAGAGAAAAGAGGTGCTCGCAATGCATGTAGCGAATCCGAATGGGAAAAGAGAGGGGGCGTTGAAATAATACAGGAATAAACTCTTGCAAATCAGGAATATCTTGTAAAGAATAGGCCATAACGTTGTTGCTCATTCAAAAAGATGAACAATTTGGAAACAGAGAAAGAAAGTGGCGAACAAATGCCGCTGGTTGTGATCCGAAACGACGACCTCCAAAATATGGGTCTTCTGCCAAAACCACTGCGGTGCCGGCGGGGCAATTCCCCTTCTACTATCCAAGGTATATAGATTGAAGTATTTTGTTTTCCTGCGCTTGGGGGTTGTAGCCAGCGCCACTCGGACTGGTCGGAGTGAAGGGGACCTTGTTTTTAACCCCCAGGCTGGACCTCTAGTGTCTACGACATAGGCAGAGTGTTCAACCAGCGTTGAACTGTTTTAAACTCACTATGGCACAAAGACGGCCACAACAGAGATCCTCGCTTTGCATGACAAGAATGAGAACAGAGAAATGAATGGAAAAATTAGGACGGAATGAGGGGTTGTCAGTCAAGAAAACCTCGGAAAGCAAATCACAGAATATGGTAGGTCATTAAAACAGGTGAAGAATGTAGAAAGACAGAATGAAGTTGGAGAAAAGATTTCCTATCGTGTGGGTTCAACCTGCCGACCGGCAAGTTCGATGATCTCAAGCTCTATGTTGTGCAGTAAAAGTTTAAGTCTCAAAGTGACAAGAAATACAGAGAATTCTACTTAAACTATAAATTCAATTGCCTCGAGCAGGCTGCAATGAATGCTTCGCACGGCCGCTTAGAAACCTTAGGTATCTCTATCGAACAGAATAATAATGTCTTACAATAAGTGGAAATCTCGATTCGCCACCCCCCTCCGTGTCCATTCCCAAAGCTGTTACTTGTATAATATTCCTTTCGTTTTTCTTTTCTTTTTTCTTTTAATGCAAAGAACCCATTCTTGACATTGCGCGCGAACTCGCCTTCCTCAACCTGCGGCATTTGGTCTTACTATCTACTTTACACACCCATGCAAACAAAAGGCAAATACAAAAAAGAAAAAGAAAACAGTCCTTCAATCTACCACAAAGCTCGCCGTGGACCGCAACTAAACATACCTTTTGTACTTTTCTACGAACGCTAGCCTTCCCACTCGGAATTCTTAAGACAAAATCAGCTGTTGTTGCTTACGAGTTTTCTCTCTTACACACAGTACAGTAACCTTTATTACCGCCACAAACATGGCGTCCATTATGTCGACGCGGCCTAATATAGGCAGCATAGTGTCTTTTCAATCGTCTCTCATTGCCCTTCATATGAGGTACACAGCAACTTCCTCACCATCCTAACTACCAACCCAGCCAACGCGGAAGAGGCGGCGATGCATTTGCGCTAACGCAAAATCCGACCCCCTCCGCAATCATCACCGATTCTAAAACGGCAGTTCAAAATTTCGCCTACGGCATTATTTCGCCTCAGGCACTCACAATTCTCCAACAAGCCCCCCGAAGTCCCCCGTAGAAATCATCGGGGCTCCGGCGCATGCTGTCCTGGAAGGGAATGAAGTTGCCCACACTCCGGCTCGAGAACTCACCATTCGAACCGGGCCCAGCACGTTCCCCTACCATAGCGCCAGATCCGCTAGAGACTGGATGATCACGTACAACGGAATTACCATCCATTACTGCCTCTCTCGTCAGGAAAATCGCCTGGCACGCACACACACAACTCACGATCCAGAAAAAAACACACATAGCGTCTTTTACAGACGAACACAATTCCCAATCCCGCTAAATTACTACTAATTCAGCCGGCCCTATACCTTTCACCCGATTGTACTGCCTGCCAGTCAGTTGGCACCCTTCAGCACCTTATGTGGGGATGCCCGAAAGATTCCTACACGAAGATAACCACATGGGAGCAGCGGAAGGAGGCGCTGCGCTGCCCAGTCCCGGAGGCCCAACCTCCACTGGTCGCGCGGGCGGCCGCGGTCGCAACGAAAACGGCGGCTACCATCGTGAACTAACTCTGCTCCCAAATAAATGTTTCTTCTTGCATCCACATGACACCCAGTGCATCCACAAGACGCCCAACCTTTGCCCCAGACTTCCCAGAAGCATTTTTTTAGTTTGCCAGGCAGCACCGCAGCCCAGCTTAAACCATTCCTCCCTGCGCCCCCCCCCCGCCACTCTCGTAGTCTTTCCTATTTCTCGCTTGCAGCATCATGTCGCAATATCAATTCCTCCGTTTCTCTAGCTCCATTTCGCTGAATTCAACCGAACGTTGACCCACTGGGCTTTCCTCCCACCAGCCTCACTCTAAACAAACTTCCCCCCTCTCTCCAACTCCACCTCTATATTTTCAGAGTTTGCCATTGATGAACTCTGATGCCTTGAAAAAGACAAGTCCCCGTATATATATATATATATATACATATATATATATATATATACATATATTATACAAAGGATAAGTACGCTCTTCGGAGACTTTATTTCCAATGTTTCGACCTGAGAAACGAAAACATTTGGAACAATTAGTACGGACTCCGGGTGAAGGGTGGCAGCGCCCCGAAACACAAGCCACATGGGAAACGAACACACAAACGACCAAACACACCATACAGAGCTTATTTTGCTAAACACAAGTGAAAAAGACACCCGAAACATACAAACCAAAATGAAAAAAGAGGAAGGCGAGCAGGAACATACTGCATGTACGCAAGTGGTGGGGATGATAGGAAATGTGACAAGTTCATGGGTGGCGAAAGCCCACAAAAGCAACCAGTGTCTCCTAGAGGGGAAAACTACAAAGCACATGCCGCCACAAGCAGTCGGTGTACGTGCGCGCTGCCCCTAACAAAGATTGACTGCCGACCGTCTTCAGTGCGCAAGCTCAAGAATGCGAGCGGGGACATTTACTGTATTTGGAGCCCAGGCAGATTCTTCGACTTAGGGGGGTCTTAAAAAAGTCAATGGGGTAGCCCATTTAGGGCGTCCCCTTCTCCGCCATTCGCGTGCCTCTGAACACGGCGTCGCATCATGTCGCGTAAGGTCAATGCACGGTGTGTTAACTGTTCGCACTCGGCTATCGCCCGAACGCCTGGACCCGTGGGCTTATTCCGTGAAAATATGGCAGAGCGCGGCAGTTTGGAAAAAATGAAAACAAGAGGGAAGGCGGCAGTCGGTGTGTACGGTGACTCCTCGGCATCCAAAAATAGAAAAGAAAAGAAAAAGACGAAAAAAAAATAAAAGACAAGCAAACCAAAACATGAGCGAAAAGAGAGGAAGGACCCACACCCCACATGCGCGCTAGCACTGTGGATCACAAGGTGAATAGAAGGCACCCGAGGCATAAGGCACAGAAGACACCAAAATAAAATAGTTTTTACACGCTCCATCGAAATTGGAACATTCAACATTTGATGTCAGATTTCCCCAGGATAAAATATAATGGGCATGACATATGGTGACATAAACAGGCAATGGGTACAATGTGGTTAATATTGAGGCGTGGTATGCTTGCTAAACGCTGAGACCAGAAAATGTAAAAGAAATGAATAAAAAATAGGGGACCGGGAAGGGAAGTGTTGGTAGGGGGTCGGAAGAGGACGAAACAATTATACTGACCGCGGAATATAACGGTAGGTTGTTGGCGTTTCAATGCACAATATCACACCTGGAATAACAGGCTGTCTGTGCACCTCAGGTCGTGCAGTGCTATGCCCGGAAAAGCCAATGCACACTAAGGGCTTAATGTTGGCATAGTATAATGACAACACTAGAAGGTCTTGTATGTGCCGTGGTCACAATGCCTCAATGGTAATGCAGCGTACGAATTACACTCATCATTCCTGTACTTGCATTTAAACCCCTCTTCCGGGTAATACATTGATAGATTAAGTAAGACTCATATTGTTCTCGCTCTCTACAGCTAGAAAAACTGCTATGTAGAAGTGTGAGTGTAATGTCAACGACAGAGTGATTTGACATGTCTACGTGTCTGGACAAGGGAAGGTTTCAGAGTGCTTTGGTGTCATAGTTGTGATTGTTACACCACAATCGAAAAGGTCCCTCAATATATATAATATATATATATATATATATATATATATATATATATATATATATATATGAATATATATATATATGAATATATATATATATATATATATATATATATATATATATATATATATATATATATATATATATATATATATATATATATATATATATATGTAGCGAATCAGAATAGGAAATGAGGGGCTCGTTGAAAATAACACAGAAATAAGGGTTGGCAGTCGAGAAAACCTCGGAAAGCAAAGGGGAGGATGTGGTAGATCATTGAAACAGATTAAGAATTTGGAAAGAAAGAAAGAAAGTGAAGAAAAAATGCCCGCCAGGTGGGATCCGAACCCACGACCTCCAGAATACCGGTCTGGTGCGATAACCACTACGCTACCGGCGGGGCGATTTTCCCATTCACTTTCTGGGGTATTTATGTTAGGTATGTTTGTTTCCTATGCTTGGGGGTGGTAGCCAGCGCCATTCGGACTAATCGGGGTGAAGGGGACCTTCTTTTTAACCCCCGGGTCGTGACTCCAGTGTCTACGACATGTCCAGAGTGGTCGACCAGCTTTGAACCCTCTTAAGCTCCCTTTGGCAACAAGACTGCCAGAACAGAGGCCCTCGCTATGCATGTAGCGAATCAGAATAGGAAATGAGGGGCTCGTTGAAAATAACACAGAAATAAGGGTTGGCAGTCGAGAAAACCTCGGAAAGCAAAGGGGAGGATGTGGTAGATCATTGAAACAGATTAAGAATTTGGAAAGAAAGAAAGAAAGTGAAGAAAAAATGCCCGCCAGGTGGGATCCGAACCCACGACCTCCAGATCCCACCTGGCGGGCATTTTTTCTTCACTTTCTTTCTTTCTTTCCAAATTCTTAATCTGTTTCAATGATCTACCACATCCTCCCCTTTGCTTTCCGAGGTTTTCTCGACTGCCAACCCTTATTTCTGTGTTATATATATATATATATATATATATATGTATATATATATATATATATATATTTATATATATATATATATATCTTTGAACAAGAGAAGAAAATCTTCGAACAAGGTAAAAGCACGATTGCGGCCTACGTTTCAGCAAAGAGAACTTGCTTTCCTCGGGGCAATCTCTCGCCTGACAGGCACGGTTTAAAGAGGTGTAGGACCCCAGAATAAAGGAGAGGGAAAGATGGAAGGGAGATTGAGCAAGCTGATTTGTTTGGGAGTATGTCGGGGGAGAGATTGCGAGGCCAATAAGGGGTTGTAGTTTAAGCCGTGAAGTAGGTCACACGGAAGTCAGCTGGTGCTTGATATTCGTGAAATTCTTGGGGAGAAAGGATGAGAGGGTGTTTATTGACCCGCCGCGGGGTATACGGGAAGGATCTCAGAACCACCGGAAGCAGACCAGGCGGTGAGGGGGGGGGGTCCTTATCAGAAACTATCTGCAAGCCTCAGGTCAAAAGAAAAGATAGAGACGGGGGGAAGCTAACTAGGTCAACGAAAAAAGAAAAAAAAGGAGAAAAAAAAATTGGGAAGGAAACCACACAAACCCACACACAAAAGAAAAAGCAGTGACCCGGCAACTGAAATGGCCCGTGCCACCCACGGCAACATTCCTAGAACAGGCCTGTCCTGAAACACAAAAACGAAAAGATAAAGTTAGAGTGACGTACGGGGCACAAGACTACGTTTAGTAAAAAAAGAGAAATAAAATAAATAAAATTGAATTCCAAAAGCAAAGGTTGCTGGGATGACAGTGAGTATTAAGCTAGACGCTAAGGAATGAAAAAAAAAGAAATTAGGTGGCCAGGTACAGAGCAGAGTGAACGGTCATAGTCTTTGGATGAGGTATATGCACGAAAATACCTAAAGCTGTATTCCCGGTGAATATCGCAAGGACTCCAAGTTGCCCTTAGACGCATTAATTCAAGCAGGTTCAATGAAGTTGAATTTGGGAATTAAGCAGGATTCTCGGTACTTCCTGTCCCTAAAAGACTTAAAATTTAACTGAAGTATACATAACTTAAGGTCATCAAAATTGTGTCCTGGTTGGTTGAAATGCTGCGCTACAGCTATGGAGGATTTGCTAAGAGTATCTGCCCGGTGACCATTAAGCCGTAGGCCTATAGGTTGACTCGTTTCGCCTATATACTGTTTGTGGCACATTGAACATTCCAACATAAACACAATGTTGGATGAAGTGGACGTAAAATTTGAATTAATCTTGTGGACATAATTACTGGCTGTGCTTTTTACAACGCAGTCTGTTTGCAGGTGCTTACAAGTCTTGCATCTGGGCCGGTAACAGCTGGCTATGACTGGTTGCTTGGAAGGCCCTGTTTTAGCATGCACTAAAATATCTTTTAGATTCCTGTTTCTCCGGTAGGTAACCCTTGGTGCTTCCGGGAAAGTCTTTTTAAGTCGTTCGTTACTGGCTAAAATGGGGTAGTACATCCGCAGTATATTGTTTACGTTTGGGAGGGCGTTTGAAAATTTAGTTATTAGGGCAGGTGGCCTGGCGGTTTCGTTTTGCCGCTGTTTGTTGAGAACGTCATCCCTTTTGAGATTAGACACACGTTGGTACGCCTGATCGAGCGAGCTTTTGGGATGGTTCCTGTTCATAAGCGTGGCCTTGAGTTCGTCTCAGTGCTCTACGTAGTCACTGTCATCACTGCATACTCTTCTAAGCCTGGTCGCTTGTCCTAAAAAGATCCCTTGTTTGCAGTGTCTGGGGTGATGACTTTTATAATCTAGGTACTGTGCCTGTCTGTTGGCTTTCTAAAAAGCGTGGTTTTAAGTTTAACGTTGTCTAGAATGACGGTAGTATCTTGGAAGTTCACTTTTTTTCAGAATACTGGCAGGAGAATTTAATAGTCAGATGCGAAGAATTGAGATCGGATATAAACGTTTCTACAGTCGCGCGACCGTGTTCCCAAATCAGGAAGATGTCGTCTATGTAGCGGAGGTAAACCGGGTTATTCGGAAAAGAGCCTAATAGGGTAACTTCAATATATATATATATATATATATATATATATATATATATATATATATATATATATATATATATCAAAAAGTAGAGTCCGACGCAAGTCTGAAAAAACAAAAACAAACATGTTTACTAACGTTTCGACTGGTGGTCCAGTCTTCATCGGAGTAACATTTACAGTACACTGCAGAACGCTTTTATAGGTGCGTGTAGAGAGAGGAAGTTACGCTACAGTGCGCCGTCTTTAAAAGAAATCATACGTCATCATTCAGCAAAACAAGAAAAAACGCAAGACATACACATGAGAAGGGAATGCACTCCGCTCCCTCTTTTTTGGGAGAAAAGGTGCGCTACAATGCGCCCTGTTTAGAAGTATTTATTGGCAAGTGGTACAACACAAAGAAAAAAGAAAAATGCAAAAGGACGTCTAGGAAGGATGTAAATTGGCGCCTCTCCACATAGGAATTAACAGAAGAAGCGGGTGCGGGGAAGAGAAAGGAATAAAGGCGGCAGAACGAATTCTACATTGGCCTTAATACTGAGATTAATTCTTGAGCTAAACAATTTCGAGTTTAATGGCAAACACTATGTTCAAGTCAGTGGTACATCCATGGGCACAAGGATAGGGCCAAATTATGCAAATATTTTCATGGCAGTTCTCGAGGAGGAGTTTCTTGCAAGCGTCGACTTGAAGCCATTTTTTTACAAGCGCTTAATCGATGATGTCTTTCTGATTTGGCCACACGGAGAATCCAGTCTCCAAAGATTTATAGCCGAGTTTAACGCGGTCCACCCTAACATTTCTTTCTCACACCAGTTTTCCGCTACCAGCATCAACCTCGTCGACGTGACGGTATCTGTCTCGCAGAAGAAATTAGACACCACCCTTTACCGAAAACCGACGGACTCCCATCAATATTTGCATTTTCAAAGTAGTCACATTAAGCACTGGAAAACGGGCATACCCTACTGTCAACCACACCGCTTCTGCCGGATATGCTCCAAGGAAACAGATTTTCTTTCCAACTGTGAGGGACTGAAAAACGATCTGCTTAAACAAAAGTACCCGCTCCAGTTAATTGACGATTCCATTCACCGAGCAGGAGCGCTGAGCCGCAATGAACTCCTTAATTCCAGGAAGCCAGCCGACCGACGCCCTTCAAGTAACCTAGTTCTCACTCACTCCGCATCTGTGCCGAATGTTTCTGGCATACTTCGAAAGCAGCACAACATATTAAGTCAAAGTCCTCGACTAGCATCTATATTTTCCGAACCACCACGTGTTGTCTACAGGCGAAACAAAAACCTGCGCGACATTCTGACATTTTCGAGGCTCAGCCATTCATCAGTGACCGGTTGTGGGTGTAGTGAAGGGGTCGTGCAGAGTGGGGGTCAATCCGCCGGTACCGGTGGCGTAACGTGCGCGCCAGAGAAAGCAGCATCGAGGAAGCAGGGAAGAAGAAGAAGGACGTCGGAAGCTGTTCGTTTCGGAGGCAGCAAGACGGCCACCCTCGCGGTGTAGGCCCGAGGACCGTCGCCGGCTCTCCCTTCTGAGCCACCGCCCGGGCTGTCAACGAGACAACGGCCGACGAGACCACAAGAAGGTGTTGCGCCAGTCATCGTGAGCGGTGTTCCGGTGGCATGGAGCGCGGGCAGCGAGGCCTCGCCATGGCGCAGGCCTAAGCACTTCCGTCCCGCCGCTAGCCATCGGGCACTGTCACGTCCCTGCCAGCGAGAGGGCAACTCCTCATCGACTGCACTAGTCTGCCCCGTCTACAATCCAGAGAAGTACGTCTCCGCGTCGTCGCATCAGCGATCGTCTCGTCGCGCGATCGGCGTTTGTGAGCGCGTGATTTTCTTCATGACTTTGTTTACTGTCTTCCGCACTTTAAGCTTCCCGCATCTAGTTCGCTAGTGTGCTACAGTGTCTGTTCCGGCTTTCTCCATTATCCAGCTAATATAATGTTGTGTGTGCGTGCGCGAGAACACAGTAGTCAAGTCTCGTGACTTTCTATGCGGCCCGGCCCACCATTCATTACAAAAGTGGCGAGCCTGCCAGGATCCGCAGTTTAGAGAGGAGACTTACTACTGTTCTTCGCTTTCGCCAAACATCAAAATGTATATAGCCGGACTGGAAAAAATAATGAAAGCCGGACAGGGGCTAGGCTTGACCGGCGAAGAGCTTCGGAACTACTTCGATAGCGATCGCGAGAAACTTAAAGTGGAGTTAGCCCGGAACAGAGAGGCCAGGCGACTTGGCGTCGATGTTGCTGTATTAAGACAAAGTGGTTTGCCCAAAGAAGAGGTCGTGAGGCAATATGAGCAAAAGGAGGATGAAGAGGAAAGGGATGCACTGAGGGAGTATGAGAAGAGGAAGGAAGAAGATGAACGAAGGATAGCCGCCCTCAGGAAGCCGATCGCCGCTCTGGAATCGCGAGCATGCCTCGTTCGTCCTAACGACCTATCTCTTCCCCCCGTACATGTGCCAGGCTCCGAACATAGCCCCCCAGCTTGTAGCCCAGTGCCAGTTCAACCAGAACTTGACTTACAAGCACCTGACACCATGACGTTAACGCAGAAGGTCCTGAGACAGATGAGCCACAGGGTTCACTTCGTCCGGAAGCATGTTCAAATAACGGCCCGGAAGACATCATTCTAAAAGAACGCCAAGGTGGTAGCAGCGAGATGTTTTCGAGCTCACAAAGGCTACCGCGGAAACGAAACAGCCATAAGAAGACTGCGATGAACTCAGCCACGAAAGAATCTAAAACATTCGTCTGTACTCCGCATAGCCGCGTATCCCAAAAGCAAGATTGTCAAGGGCGTTTTAAGCATTGCAAGACTCGACGTTTGCCTAAGCTGAGTCGCAAAAGCAAATGCCATGTCATGCGCCACGCTGAGAGATTTTCAATCGGCTCATTATTTCGTAGGAGTCTAAGGATGTGCAACCTTTACACAGGATCAACCGCCGCTGTCGGGATACCTCCGCGAAGCCGTACACACGGTAAAACAACTTCACTCAAGCATCCGCGCAAACGGATTCAGATCAGACGCAAGCGGAGGAAAAAGCCACGATTCCGCAAGAAACGTGACATGCTTACCACATGGCAATACAGCCCTGTTCCTACCGGATTAACTATACATACACACTCTACTAAGAGGCGCAGGAATGGGAATCACGGTGTGTTCCATAGCGGAGGGTCGTGCTCCCCGACGCGGAAGAGGCGCCGAATGGTATAGGCAACCGTAGGCTCTTCTGGTGTAGACGCATGCATGGATCTGGAAATGACTATCAATGACAGTTTCCGGCTGTACATAGCTTTGTGCCCGTCTTCTTGTTCTTGTGGGGCACTTAAGGAGACGACGCCGTAGACTTTTCTCTTTCTTTTCTACGAACACGGACACGGTGACTGTGCTATATGTCTTTGCTAGATGTATTAGTTTTTTTTTTACCACCTCTTCGATAAGGACTCGCCTCCACCCTCATCAGCGTCTCCAGAATAGTTCTCCTAAGAACTTTCTGAAGAGGGGGGTAGTGTAGTGAAGGGGTCGTGCAGAGTGGGGGTCAATCCGCCGGTACCGGTGGCGTAACGTGCGCGCCAGAGAAAGCAGAATCGAGGAAGCAGGGAAGAAGAAGAAGGACGTCGGAAGCTGTTCGTTTCGGAGGCAGCAAGACGGCCACCCTCGCGGTGTAGGCCCGAGGACCGTCGCCGGCTCTCCCTTCTGAGCCACCGCCCGGGCTGTCAACGAGACAACGGCCGACGAGACCACAAGAAGGTGTTGCGCCAGTCAGCGTGAGCGGTGTTCCGGTGGCATGGAGCGCGGGCAGCGAGGCCTCGCCATGGCGCAGGCCTAAGCACTTCCGTCCCGCCGCTAGCCATCGGCCACTGTCACGTCCCTGCCAGCGAGAGGGCAACTCCTCATCGACTGCACTAGTCTGCCCCGTCTACAATCCAGAGAAGTACGTCTCCGCGTCGTCGCATCAGCGATCGTCTCGTCGCGCGATCGGCGTTTGTGAGCGCGTGATTTTCTTCATGACTTTGTTTACTGTCTTCCGCACTTTAAGCTTCCCGCATCTAGTTCGCTAGTGTGCTACAGTGTCTGTTCCGGCTTTCTCCATTATCCAGCTAATATAATGTTGTGTGTGCGTGCGCGAGAACACAGTAGTCAAGTCTCGTGACTTTCTATGCGGCCCGGCCCAACATTCATTACAGTGGGCCCTGCAACAAGCCTCGTTGTCAGGTATTCCCCCACATGGCGAAAACAAAAACCGCCTCTAGCACCGCCTTGCACTTCTCTGTAAAAATGAAGGGAAATTTTAACTGTGACAGCGCCAACGTAGTTTACCTGCTCGAGTGCAATACCTGCCACCTGCAATATATTGGCCAGACGGCAAACGCTTTTAGATTAAGGTTCAACAATCATAGGGCACACGCCAAGTCTCTTCCTAACCTTCCTTTGTCCCGTCACGTCGGAATCTCGGGTCATTCATTTAATATATTTGAAGGGAACGATAATTGAATCCAATTTCAACAGCAACCACGCACGCGAAGTTCGCGAATCATATCTCATATTTAGGTTCCAAACCGCATCCTCTGGGTTGAAGGAAGGCGTAGGCGCGCTGACATGTTTGCCACAATAATTACTCGCCTTTCTTCCGTTCGCTTCCTGCGTGACCAATCCTCTTTTTAGGCTTACCAGCGGCGGTTTCATCTCTCCAGGTTCACTCACTTACCCTCTTAGCGCCGGCTTAGCCAAGAGGGCGCACTGTAGTGCAACTTCCTCTCTCTACACGCACCTATAAAAGCGCTCTGCAGTGTAGTGTAAATGTTACTCCGATGAAGACTGGACGACCAGTCGAAATGTTAGTAAACATGTTTGTTTTTCTTTTTTGAGACTTGCGTCGGACTCTACTTTTTGATATTTCTTCTGGACCATTGGAAACTTCTTTTCTTTGACCGTATATATATATATATATATATATATATATATATATATATATATATATATATATATATATATATATATATATATATATATATATATCAGTGTGTCGAACCGAAAAAAATACGGGTTCGGTTACGGTTCGGGTTCAGGTAAATTTATTTTGATCCGGTTCAGTTCCGGTTCGACTAATTCTATCCACGAACCGGTTCGCGAACCGGTTCGGAGTGTTGAACCGGTTCGTGTACCGGTTCAGAACTGAATTATTAGCAAGGCGTGAAAAATCAGTTTTGTATACTTCAAATTCATCAAAACTGAAGTACTTTTTTTCTTCACTCGAACTAGTGGTTTTTTGAAAATGAGCTGCAATACTACTGTCAAATTTGAAAATATTGGCCAGGTGTAACAGAAAATGTACCAGCCTCTCTTTCACCACCCCTACTGTCATCCTAGAGACTACACAAAGCCGCCGCCAAGAGACATGAGTGTGTTATTTATTGGTGCCCCTTTCTTCTTTTTATTGTACTGCTTAGATGCTAATAATGACTTAAGACATTGCCCATTTTGCTTGAATTACTTCCTTGTTACGTCACTGCTGATGCTGGGTGGCAGAAAATTTGAAAGTTTTTTCGGTGTTTCTCACCCACTTCTTGTAAAAACAACTTCCTTAACGAGTCACCAAAGGCAGATCTTTCAAACAAGGCAAGGTAGGGCTTTGTTTTCATGGTCCATTTAGGATCCTTGGCCAAGCATGTAAGATGACGCGGCGGAAAAATATCGCCGACCAGGGGCTGCGGCCCCTTCGTTATCGGGCTTACTGCGACAATCAAGAGCGAATGCTGCCTGCAAAACAATCAACAAAGAAAACTTCCACGTAAAGCGCGCAAACACACGCCCGCGCACACAACATGGCGTTTTATTCGCCTGTAAAGAGCAGCTTTACCTGTACAAGAGACTACCAAAGACGCTAGTGGAAATCAGCGAAACCAAACGTACAGGGCCCAACGCTGGGCACACCTGTCAATTCGAAAGAACACAGTCTCTAGAATTTCGAATAGACACGTATCTTCGCTTACCTCACCCGCCGCGGTGGCTCAGTGGCTAAGACGTCGTGCTGCTAAGCCCAAAAAACGCGGTTTCCATTCCCGGCCGTGGCGGCCGCTTTTCTGATGGAGGCGAAAAGCGAAAACGCCCGTGTGTTCGAGGTTTCGGCGCTCGCTAAAGATCCCCAGGTGGTCAAAATTCATCCGGAGCCTTCCACTGGGGCGCGCCTCATCACCTGTGTAGCGTCGGCGCGTTAAACCTCATAATCAATCAATGTTCTCTTTCCCGTGCAGTACGTTTAAGAATCTTATTTCTCCGGCCCCTTCGCCCTATTTTCCCCTCTTCCTCGTTTCGTGAGGTTCGCCTCGCTTGTATAAAGCCGATGTCTCGAACCAATGACAAACATATGTGCGTCCCTTTCTTCGTGTGTCCCGTTAGTGGCGCTGTTTTAATTCTTGTGATTATGCATGTACCTAAAAGCCAAAATTTCAACACTCTTTAGCTGCTGTAAATAGGCATAGGCAAATGTAGGGCTTGAACCTTGGCTGGTACACAGTGCAACAATCTCGTGGACTGATTGCACTTGCACTGTCCCAATGAGGGAGAAAGAGAGAGCGACAAACGTTTTATTGAGCCTTTTAAGGCCCCTTGTGGGGGCGTGGTGACAGGCGCACCGGCGACCGCGGGAAGGGTGAATTCGGTGCTTCAAACATCGTGCAGGCTGCCAAGAGTTTGACATTTCTTCTTCCCAGCCTTGCACCCTGCTTGCTCGACCATCAGCAACATACCATTGCAATTAGGAGCCTTAATAGCTATACTGGTGTGCAGTCGTTTCACCATGTTGTGGCTATGGCGTTGTGCTGCTGAGCCGAAAGACGCGGGTTCGATTTCCGGCCGCGGCGGCCGCTTTTCTGATGGAGGCGAAAAGCGAAAACGCCCGTGTGTACGAGATTTCAGCGCACATTAAAGATCCCCAAGTGGTCAAAATTAATCCTGAGCCCTCCACTGCGGTGCGCCTCATCGCCTGCCTTGCGTCGGCGCATTAACAAACCTCACAATCAATCAAGTAATCAAATTGTCACCATGTTGTGACCGTGATGAGCGTGTTCGGAGTGTTTTGATTCATTGAACGGGTAAAAGTGAGCGAGAGATTGCGAAGTTGATGGCGCGTGAAAGAAAGAAGCCCCTAATGACACTTACCACCCGTTATCAATAACGGGATGGTCGAACCGTTTTGTCGAGAACCGGAAACCGTTATTTCTTTTTTCGGTTCAGTTCCGGTTCGGGTTCAGCCGGCTCAAAAAATAATGGTTCGGGTTCGGGTTCAGTTCCGGCAAAAATACCGGTTCGGTTCCGGTTTTCGGTTCGGTTCGGTTCCGGTTCGACACCCTGATATATATATATATATATATAAATATATATATATATAAATATATATATCTATATATATATATATATATATCTATATATATATATAGATATATGTAGGATGGGTGAGGGCAAGGTAAGAGGAGGGAGAGTTTGTACAAACGGATCATGGTTGGTGGGTAGCAAAAGAATGAACAGAGAGCGGGAAAATAAATTATAGGAATGATAATAAGAACACACAGTCACGCGGCACGAACATGGGAAAAAAAGAGAGAGAGAACAACCAAACACAGAGAAAAAATAAATAAATAAGACTAAAAAAAACAACAAGTTAATTTTCCCTCCACCGGGGCAACGGGGGTGAAAGAGGGGTCAAAACAAGATATGCCCATGCACGTGTTTGACATGGGCAAAAAGATTAGTCACGCGGAACGAACAAGTTTCAAAGAAGATATGCAAATGCACACAAAGACTGCACATCAGCCCATACACACCCGTTCTAAGAATCCGGGTAAGGTCATTGAAACAGAAGACCCCTGGCTTCTGTTCGTGGGAGGCAAGGGTATATATATATATATGTATATATATATATTGTAGTGGGGTTTATTTAGACAGACAAGGAACCGAGGGGCTCAAGCGGCGGAGGCCGAAGGAGCTCGAGCAGCCGAAGAAGCAGGGGCAGCAGAACTGAACTCGATCACGCTGCGCATGCTGCGCACTTGATGCGTGGGGATTGTCCGTGGGGATTGCCCTGCTTCAGCTTGAATTTCGGCCTGAGCTTTATTCCCTTGACCCGGACCTCTGTTCTTCGTTGCAATCACCCCCGGGTGACCAGGAGCCATCCTGGCGACTTCATGGCGAGGGCGAGACGATGGGCTCGTGGTAGGGCTTCAAACGTTTGGCGTGGACAATTTCGCGGCCACGGCGACGAAGGTCGTCAGATGGTGTGAGCGGCTCGACGACGTAGTTTACCGGTGATGCGCGCGCTATGATGCGATACGGGCCATGATATTTGGCGAGGAACTTTCATGATATTTGGCCATAACACGGGCCATATTTGGCGAGGTTATATGGCGAGGAACTTGGCCCGACGCGATCCAAGAGCCTTTGAGCGATGTTCAGCAGCGGAGGCGAAGTGTAGCTTGGACCAGGATGGGGATGACATCCGCGACCTCCACCAAAACATGTTACGTGGCGGCAGAACACAGGAAATGAAGAATGAAAGATGGGAGTGATGTATTTACACTATTTACACGATGTCAGCCATGAGGGAGCCCGCCCAGCTGGGTCTTCTTCTTCTTCAGATGTTGGGCCGATAGCTCTCGTCGTCTTCTTCCCGTGACAATATATATATATATATATATATATATATATATATACAGAAAGAAATGCCGGTAGTCTACAACGCCAAAGAAGGCATAGGGGATGGTTAGAATATTTTTTACCGTTAGTGACGTTACATTATTTTTTTTATTAATTACGTGAGAAAGAAAGAAAGAAAAACACGCGCCCAGAGTGGGGACCGAACCCACGCCTTTCGATTAGATCTAGAATGCCTTACCAATTCGGCTATCTGGGCGACTGTGTTCTCTTTCACGTTCTGGGGTATTTATACTTACTACAACTGTATCTGACGCTTGAGGGTGGTATCTGACGCCTCAGACCTCTGCCAACTTTTTGACAAGGAGACTTGTCTCTTTCAAGGCATCAGGGGTATTCTCTGGCACACTGTTTTATAGATAGAGATTGACTTGTAGAGAGAGGGGGGAGGTTGTTAAGAGCGGGGCTGGAAGGAGGACTGAAGAGTGGGTCGATGGTCGGTTAAAAGGAGCGAATACTGAGAGAGAAACATAGGTGTGGTTAATGGGACAGGACCAAGTAAGAAAGGAGGGAAAAGGAGAGGGTAGTGGGAAGCAGGGGGTATTAGTATAGTAGGGGCTGCGGTGCTGTCGGGTGACCTCTGAGGAGGCTTCCGACAAGTTTGGGTCTGAAAGGGGCGTCAGCGGGGTGCGATTGCAAGGTTACAAAACTCTGTGCGACATTGAACTCGTAAATCACAACAGCCTGTATAGTTGGAAGAATTCCGAGTGGGGAGGGCATGTTCGTAGAAGAATAGAAGGGGTATGCGCAGGTATCATCGACGGGGAGCTTTGCGGTGTATTGAAGAACTTCTTTTCTGTTTTCCTACTTTGTTACTTTTTACTTGCGCGTGTCTGTGTGTAAAGCAGGTGGTAAGATGAAATGCCGAACTCGGAGAGGTCGGAGAAGTCAGAGAGGGAGGCGAGTGCACGTGGTATGTCTCAATCGGCTAGAAGCAAAACAGGAAAAAAAGAAAAATCCAAATTTCATTCAAGTAACAGTTGGCCCGATGTCCATTCAGGCGTAAGTTCACAGGTTGACTCGTTTCTGCAATGTACTGCTTCTGACAGAATGAGCATTCACAATGCTAGAAGAATTTCACGTGAAGTTTGAAATGTTTTGTGAACGTATTGGCTGGCAGGGCTGTTGACAATGCAATATGTCTGCAGAAGTTTGCAAGTCTTGCATCTAAGACGGCGGCAAGGGCTGATGCCTGGCTCCTGGGAAGCGCCAACTTTAGCATGCACTTAAATGTCTTTTAGGTTCCTATTTCTTGTGTAGGTGACTCTTCGGACTTCGGCGAACATCTTTTAGGTCGGTCATTACTGGCTATAATGGGGTAGTATTTCCGCATTATGCTGCTTATGTTAGGGAGCGCGTTTTAGAATTAGGGTATTAAGGCTGGTCGTAGGGCGCTTTTGTTTCGATGTTGTTGCTTGAGCAATTCGTCCTTTCTAGCTTGGATGCTCTTTTGTAAGCCTTAACCAGTGCGCTGACCGGGTGATTTCTGTTTGCCACATTGGACTTTAGTTGATTAAGGTGTTTTATATAGTCTGTATTATCGCTGTTGTGAAATAAGTGGGTATCCTTCTCTCGTTCCCCACTATCATCATCGTTAACTGTGTTCTATTAAGGGCATCATCGGGAGAAGTCTTCAAGGCTCGTCCCTTTCTCCACATATTTTGGTGCAGTGAAGCCCGGGAGAAGGGACCTCCAGAGGTGAGCTACAGCGAGCGTACTCCGCTTCTGTTCGACCGCATCCTCACCTCTAGAGATCGGAAATGAAGCCGCACTGGGAAGAAGCCGATTGGGAAAAAAGCAAAAATTCCCCCGTATTTCCCCGAAGGGGAGTATGAGGAAGTGCGAAGCACGGCGTGATGCTATGAGGGGGAGTTTGTTGAAGTTTGGTGGCATTTTGCCCGTTAGTTACATTAACACCCCCTCGTGATCACGTTCGGCTTAACACGCCTCGTTTGTCCCTCTGCGGAAATCTTGGGGAATTAACGTGTATGTTCGAGAGGAGGAGCGCACCGCACCGCAGCGCACCGCAGCTGCGAAGCGCCGACCGGAGTGAAGGGAGAGGAGGCGCAGTCACGTGAGAGAATGCAGAACTAGCGGGTTTGTAGTATCACGTGTACACCACGCAGTTATCAAGCCGCTATAACGCCGCTGAGTCGCCAACGCACGCCGCTGACGACGTAGTTTGAATGCGTTAAAGATATAAGGCGCGTTACTAACACTGATGTCAACGTCGCGTCCGTGGCTTAGTCGGTAGAGCGTCGCGCTGCGGCCGCAAAGTCCGCAGATCGAAACCTGGCGCCGGATGCTGTTTTTTTTTATATAGTGTAGTGGCCTGGCTGGCGCGCCGAGAGAGGGTGTTGTGAGCTGGAGAGTAGTAAAGGGGCTTTAGGAGAGTAGGCGAGGGGGGAGAGGAGGCGCTATGCGAGCGCGACGATTCAGGCTCGCTTAAGAAGTGCATTCGCACTTATTCCTCGCCAATCTCCCACGTGGGAATGCGCCATGACAGCGGCCAGGCAGCGCGCACCCATCTCCCCCCGTTGCTAAGGAAGACGAAAAGCGCGCGCACCCGCAGCTGTTGCTATGCGGACGGCAGAAGGTTCGGGGTCGCTTATAAAGTGCATTCGCACTTAAAAGCGGGGCAGCCCAAGAAGAAGAAGAAGACTGAACGAACCCTACTGCAAGAGATATCTGCCCGGCAGCACGAGATGTCCGTGAGCAGTGACACGACCGATGCGGAGACGACGCCGTCTTCTGCCTTCTGAGCCCGGTCACCAGCTATTACAAGCGACTTGACGCTGGACCGTACCATGGAGGCCCTTCTCGAAAGGCGGCGCATCGTCCGTCAAGACATCACGGCATTCATCGGCTACGTTGAAGACCTTCTCCCAATGACACGACCCTCAATAAGTGAGTTGAATGAGCTTGCTACCAAGTTAACAGTACTTCATGATGAACTACGCAAGATCAACCGAGAAGTGGAATATTCTGCAGACAGTGATAATCTGGAGGCCGAGTTGGAAAATGCATTCAACTTTGACTATCTACTTTGTGTGGCGAAATCCAAGCTTGAACTTACAATTATTGAAACAAAGAAAGCTCGAGAAAACCTGAGGACGTCTATCAAAGACCGAATTCAAGCAGAACATAGGAAACACCAGGAGAATCGGACCAGGTATTTGGAAAGTGACGAATCATCAAATGCGAATCACACTCATGGAGCGCAAAACGATCAAGGCCGACGGGAAATGAAAGGGAGTTTTCCAGAGATAACGCGAATGGAAGCCAAGTATGTTGTATTTTCTCCCGAAGAGACTGAATACAAAGAAGGGACCACTACCAATACATTCCTGGAACGAAAGCCAATGTTCCTACCAGGACTGAACTATCGCAAACAAAAGAAACCATGAAGAACTTTCACATGGATGTCCTTATACCAGAGATGTTCCAATAGAAGCCTTCTTGTGATGGGGAGACAGTGCTTCTAGTGACCAATGGTGGAGACGCCGATTACTCTGCCGAATACAAAAGGATACATCTGTTATGTCCTGGCCTGCTTTGTCCTCCAATGTTCAAACTTAAGGCACTGGTGAAGCAGTACACGCGAAAGGAACAGAGAACTGCGAAGAAGAAGCGTTCAAGGACGCAGGACCTCAAAGGGGGCTCTGCTCATACCTTACCGCAGTTCAAAAAGAATCAGCCACGCCAGCTCGTGTTGGGAAAACCAAGAAAACATCTCCACCTCCTGACAAGAAGGCGTGCAGTGCACCCCGGCTTAAAGCGCAGAACTGAAACAGCAGCGAACACTAGAAGCCGAACCGTGCACTCTGAAAAGACCCGCAACGAGAGTAGGACTCACGTGCACCCGGCTGCTACAAGGAAAAATGACCTGTGGAAACAGAAAGAAATACCGGCAACCCGGACAAGCAAAAGACTGCATCAAGGGGCTGCAGTACCTTGGTTCAGAGGTCCACAAAAGCCGAGGAATTGTTTTCATCGATGGAGGTGGAAGCCGACATGTGTTGAACTCTTTTGGCCCACTCGGACATGAAATTAGCTCTCCATGGACTGGACACCTTCTTGGCCAGGAACCATACTCATTGTCACGGGGGGGCGGATGTTGTGAAATAAGTGGATATCCTTCTCTCGTTCCCCACTATCATAATCGTTAACTGTGTTCGATTAAAGGCATCATTGGGAGAAGTCTTCGAGGCTCGTCCCTTTCTCCACAATCGCTGCATACTCTTCTTAGTCTGGTAGCCTGTCCTATAAAGATACCTTGTTTTCAGTGTCATGGGTCATGACTAGGATAGTCTAGGTACTTTGTCCTATCCGTTGGTTTCCTATAATGCGTGCTTTCAGTTTACCATTGTCAATAACAACACTGGTGTCTATGCAGTTCGCTTGTTAATCCGAGTACTGGCATGAGACCTTAATGGTCGGATGCGAAGAAATTAGATGCGAAATAAAACTTTCTACGGCTCTGCAGCCATGCTCCCAAATTATGAAGGGGTCATTTATGTAGGGAAGATACACCTTCGGCTTGACGGGGAAAGACTCTAAGAAAGACTATAACCTCTAAACCACGATCCCAGCAAGGAATACAAACGATCCTTTGCACTCTCAAAGATCTGCTGGCTAGAGAAGTATTCACCACAGCAGAACTAAACATCATGAGACCGAAGAACAAGCAAGCAGGACGTTGCTACCTCTTTCCCAGAATTCATAAAGTCCGCACAGAAGCATTGTTCTCAGCTGACATTCCGGGAAGACCCAGAGTTTCTAACAACACCCGTACGGAAGCATTGTCTATTTTTCTAAATCACTATAAGGCAGACGTTCCGACTTCTGTTCCTTCATTTGCTGACGGCATCCCACACTTCCTCCGCATAATATAAGCAATAAACGAAGATGGACAAATTACCAATGACACCCTTGTGATCACGCTCGATGTCTCCGCCCACTATACGAATATTCCCTTCAATAAAGGAATAGAAGCTACATCAAATTCCTTAGCAGAAAACCGCCACCAACAAGCCTTCGAAGTGTACAATACTTTATTAAAATAAATAATATTTAATAATTTAATAAAATTTAATAATAATAAAATTAATATTAATAATTTCTCGTTTGTCTCTGTCTCTACTAACCTTATATATATATATATATATATATATATATATATATATATTAATCAGCGGTTTCCGTAATGAGAAATTGGTGCATCCACCGGCCAGCCTTCCCGCATGGCTGGTACACAAATCAGGCTGGTCTGGCTCACGAATGATTGGGAGCAGCGGCCGCGAGACAGAAAAAGCAGAAGACTGGTCTGTCCAACATAACCTCGTCTACTCATTTCGGTGACCGCGGTTCGCTACAAATAAACCCCCCTCCAATTGGTGGAGTGTGCGTTTCCATCGTAAAACCTGGAGCTTCGCATCAGGCGGAGCCCACCACAATGTCTGAAGAACCAGTACATTAGCGTACTCCGGTGGGCCAGGTGCCACCAATTGTCTGCCCTGGAACCATACACCCGCGGGACCCCGCTCCGTTCAGCGGGATAGATGATCGTGACGTGGAAGACTGGCTTTTTACCTTTGAGCGGATAAGCACGCACAACAAGGGGGACGACGCAATAAAATTAAACAACGTGGGCTGCTGTTTTACGCATCTCGCCACACTTTTTTCAATAACGATCATCGAGAGATGATTCAGTTGGGCGAGTTCAAGGAAAGGTTAACGAAAGCTTTCAGGCGATCCGATGTACGCAAGATTCAAGGAGAACAGCGTTTACGGGTACGGGCTCAGAAAAATGGAGAAGACTTCACAAACTACATTCAAGATGTAGTAGACCTTTGCAAGCGCGTGGATCCCAGCATATTGGAAAATGAGAAGATAAAACGTATCCTTAAAGGTATCGACGACGGCGGATTTGAGATGCAGCTTTCCAAGCATCCTCGTACCGTTAGCGACGTCATCAGTCTCTGCCAAAGCTATGACCGCAGCAATGGCTCAGAGGTACAGCACTCGCCTAGTACGTGGAAGGTACTGGGTTCGAATCCCAGTACTGCCGGGAACCCACTGGTTTCTTTAACGGGTACAGGCGTCCCTGGTCGAGTGCGGACCCTTGAAAAGGGAATGCACCCTTAGAAAGCTGCCTTTACCCTACCGGGGGCCCCCTGACCTTTGCCCGTCTGTCGGGGCCCCCGGCCATCATGCCGCGTTGCGCCACTGCCGGCGGTGCAATAGACTAGCGGCATGTCCTGCCACAGGTGGTTGCGACTGGAGCGTCCATTGTGGCTGTGGAAGGCACCTTGTGAATTCGTGTTCCTTGGTGGCGCCGGGAACCTACCGGTAAAAAAGGTACACGTGACTCCCCGGCCTGGCGCTCGGCCCTTGTGTGGGACTAGAACGCTGCGGAAGTTCACCCGGCTTGCACGGGAAATCGCCTTTATGGAAAGGGGGGGGCTGCAAAAACGCAGGAACTTTTTTTTACTACTCCGGAGCCGAGCCCTGTGCCTCAGTGTACTCTTCGGCATCTAGTTCAAGAACAGGCGGTGGAAGTGCTGCCTTCTTTCAGCCAGCATACTTCCGTGGCAGCTCCGATTACTTTCGCCGAAGTAGCGGGACAGCTTGCGCATACGAGAACGCCCTTCTGACTCCCGGCTCCACCAAGACCTCTTCCTCAGGCTCGGGTTCCGACTCTATCCATGAATCCCTGGCGTACTCCGGACAACCGGCCGATTTGCTGTCGTCGCCGCGTACTGCCTGCCAACGGTCCTCCACCAGAATGCCGCTATTCATTTTAAGGACGCACATACGGTCCCCCCCGGCGCTGCTCCGAACCGCTTCGGACTCGTCTTACGCGCCCTCGGCTTCCGACCGGTAGCCATTCACCGACCGTCGTTCTCAGTCCCTGCGCCGCGCTCGCTGCCGCCGATGCGTCGTCGTTCCACTCCTGCCACACAGAAAAACTGACAGCGGCAGTTGGGGAGGAAAAACTGCGTGGCCGTGAAAAGTCAAAGCCCTCCACGGTCTCCCGCAAAAGTTATTGACGTGTCAGTCGAAGGTGTAGTGACTGCTACGCTGGTCGATTCTGGAGCAGTGGTTTCCGTGATTCGAACTGACCTCTGCCGTAAAATTCGCCAATTTATCACGCCTCTCTCTGGACTAGCCCTACGAACCGTCGACTGGCAACCCGTTCATGCCTTGGCTGCGTGTACGGCTCGCGTTTCCATCCAGGGCGTAATGTACGGAATTGAATTCATCGTGCTTCCCAACTGCGCTCATGACGTCATTCTGGGATGGGACTTTTTGACTCGGGACAACGCTCTTATTGACTGTGCGGTGCAGAAGTTGAGCTCTCATGACGTCATTCTGGGATGGGACTTTTGGTCTCGGCACAACGCTTTTATTGACTGTGCGGTGCAGAAGTTGATTGTTCTGTTCTACTAGCCGACACCGCTGACGGTATTTCTGCGTCATCAGCCGCTAAACTTTTCGCAGCCGCAGACACGACCATTCCTCCTCAGTCCGCCGTTGTAGTGCCGCTGTGTTGTACATCTTTTGTGGATGCAACTGTCATTTTTACGCCATTCACTGTGTTCTTCCGCCGCAGCTGCATACCGCTGCCTTTCGCTGTGCTGAAAATTTGGTGTCCATCACATCCTGGTGTTGTGGTGTCCATCACATCCTCGCTTACACGGCTTCTCGCTGACGGCGTCGGTGATCTATCGGCCTGGTCGCCAGCGTGCAATAAAGCATTTACGACCTTGCGGCGCCTCCTCATGTCACCGCCTATTCTTCGGCACTTCGGTGCGGGCGCTACCATGGAGATCCACACTGACGCCAGTGGAGTTGGCCTCGGCGCAGTGCTGGCACAACGGAAACCTGGATTCAGCGAGTACGTTGTCGCATATGCGAGTCGCACGTTGACGAAGGCGGAATGCAACTACTGCGTGACGAAAAAGGAGTGGCTGGCCATTGTATAGGCGCTGGGAAAGTTTCCACCTTATTTGTAAGGCCCACCTTTTGACGTCATCACGGACTACCTTGCGCTATGCTGGCGGTCATTTTTAAAAGACTAAAGCGGGCGCCTTGGGCGATGGGCTCTGCGGCTTCAAGAGTTTGACATGCGCGCTCTTTATCGAGACGTTGACGCTCTGTTGCGATCACCGCTCCCTCCTGAGGGTGCCTACGTTTTGACTCAGGACAGAGTTCTTTGTGCTCTCTCCATGGAAGATTTAGGCACTGAGCAACGCAAGAATCAAAGGATCTCTTCTAATATTTCCGTCCTATCTAGACCATTACCTCAACAAGGATCCCGTTCACTTCGCAGACAAGCACCTCACTTAGCACTGCGTGACGGCCTTCTTTACCACTGTAACTACCTCGATGAAGGACGTAAATGGCTGCTTGTTACCCTGGGCCATCGCCGGTTCGACATTTGTGCTTCTCTTCACGCCGACCCAACCTGTGGTCACGCAGGTGTCTTCAAGACGTACCATTGGGTCCGTTTGCGTTATTACTGGCGCGGCATGTACAAAGTCGTTGTGAAGTACGTCCAGTCATGTGCCACGTGCCAGCGCCGCACGTCTCTTCCCGCTACTTCAGCCGGTTCCCTACAATAGTTACCGTGCCCAGCAAAACCCTGCGACCATGTTGGCATTTACCTCTATGGACCTCTGCTATGTACGCCAGCTGGCAACGGGTGGATTATTGTCGATATCGACAACCTTACGCGCTAGGCCGAGACTGCTGCATTGCCAACGGCTGCAGCAGGAGATGTCGCTTCTTTTATTCTCAGTCAATTCATTTTGCGACATGGAGCGCCTCGCGATCTCCTTAGTGATCGAGGACGCGTGTTGTTGTCCCAAGTTGTTGAAGCACTGCTCAAGGCATGCTGCGTCGTGCATCGTACAACTACTGCCTACTACCCAAAAAATAAACGGCCTGACAGAACGCTTCAATAGCACACTAGGGCACATGCTCACCAAGTACATCACCGCCGATCACCAGAACTGGGACCTCGTACTACCGTATGTCAGCGACGCATATAAAACCGCCACCCAAGCTACAGCGGGTTTCTCTCTCTATTTTCTGCTCTACTGACGTAAGCACTCGTGCCCTATGAACACCCTCCGGCCCTACCGGCCCGATCGTTGAGAGTGTACACCCCTTTGCGATGCCACAAAGGCCGTGGAAGACTGCCGACAACTGGCGCGACGTTTCAGTGCCGAAGAACGGTGGAGACAAAAATCTCGTCATGATGGCGTTGCTGCAGACCCCACCATATACCTGGCTCTGTGGTGTGCTTTGGGTGCCCTCTACAACACCGGAACTATCCAGTAAATTCCTCTCGAAATATAATGGACCTTACCGCGTCAGTGAACGAATTTCCCCAGTCAATTACGCTGTAGACCCAATGACCCCTTCAACGGACCTCCGAAGGCAGGGTCGTGAAACTGTGCACGTGTAGCGTTTGAAGCCGTAGCACGAACCGATCGTTTCTTTGGCACCATGACGCAACAGCCAGGATGGGCCTCTCTTCTCCGGAGGGGGGGGGGGGGGTGATTGTAATGAGAAATCGGTGCAACCACTTGCCTAGCGACCCGCATGGCTGGTTCACGAATCAGGCAGGTCTGGCTCAGGAATCATGGGCAGCAGCGGCCGCGAGACGGCAGCAGCAGAAGACTGGTCTGTCCAACATAGCCTGGTGTAATTGTTTCGGTGACTCCGCTTCGCTACGAATAAACCCCCTTTCAGTTCAAACTCTCAACTCTTTCGAGTTTGACTCGTCTTACTACTTGCAAGTTTTTGGAACCAGCATGGGCACTCCTTTCGCACCCACCTACGCCAACATTTTTATGGGACAACTTGAAGCTTTCGTCTTAGAGTCTTTCCCCCTGAAAGCGAAGGTTTACCTTCGATAAATAGATGACATTTTTATAATTTGGGAACACGGCCGCACAGCCCTAGAAAGTTTAATTTCGCATATTAATTCTTCGCATCCGACCATTAAGTTCTCATGCCAGTACTCGGATAAAGACGTGAACTTCCTAGAAACCACTGTTGTTCTTGGCAATGGTAAACTGAAAACCATGCTTTATAGGAACCCAAATGACATTCAACAGTACCCAGACTGCACTAGTCATCGCCCACGAAACTGAAAACAAGGTATCTTTGTAGGGCAGTCTACCAGACTTAGAAGAGTACGCAGTGATAACACAGACTATTTAAAACACCTTATTGAAAAAGTTCACCGTGGCAAGCAGTAGTCACACGGTCAGCGGGGTGGGTATGGCATACGAAAGAGCATCCAAGCTAGAAAGGGACGAAGTGCTCAATCAACAACGTCGAAACAAAAGCCCCTGACGTCCAGCCTTACTAACCAAATTTTTAACGCGATCCCTAACATAAACGTCATGCGGAAATACTACCCCATTATAGCCAGTGATGACCGACTTAAAAAGACGTTCCCGGAAGCACCACGAGTAACCTACAGAAGAAATAAGAACTTAAAAGACATTTTAGTGCATGCTAGAATTGGCGCTTCCCAGGAACCAGTCATCACCGCTGACTCGGTACGACATGCAATAGCTCCAAACATCTGCAGATGGAATGCATTGTCAATAGCGCTGCCGGTCAATACGTTGACAACATAATTCAAGCTTCACGTGCAATTCTTCAAACAGTGTGTATATGCTAGAATGCTCATTGACTTGCTTGTCTGCAGAAGGTAGCCAGTCAAAACGATCGGAAAATATTGCTATGACGTCACACATGATGCTTTTCGGTTCCGAGCTGGTGATAAGGGTCTGATTGAGACACCCACGTGTAGGCCAGCACTATGCTAAAAAATTGAACCTATTTTTATAATTGACAGGTCCTTATTCCGTTCTTTAAAGAAGCCCCTGAGTGAGCTATCGCGTCACTCCTAAATGAGCACTGGTGGCCCGTCGGCGCCGTGGCATGGAAATTGTAGACGTCTTAAGCCTAAGGGCGCTCGTTTGCCACCCTTCCCCAACAATCGCGGCCCGCTCGTCAGGAAGGGGTAATTGCAGGGATCAGTTAGTCATGCGTTATACCCTGTATGCGCTATACCATTGACTTTCACTGGAATTACTAAATGGCCACACTTGAAAACCTAATCTCCAATCTCATCGTCTCGTGGTCTTCCTCTATAACTTCGGCTGGCGTGTACTCTGTGACAGCTGCTCTGCCAAATAAGCGTCGTGAAAAATCTGTCCTTCAAGCTCCGCAGATAAATAACGTCCCTCAGGCCCGTAATAGCTCAAGCCTTTTTGCTTAACTGTTGGCAATAGTCGTGGTTGTTACCTGGTTCGGAGTTGTCCTGTATTTGGTTTCGATCCCTTTTTGCAAGTTTAATGGTCCCTATATATGTGTATATATATATATATATATATATATATATATATATATATATATATATATATATATATATATATATATATATATATATATATATATATATATATATATAGAGAAGAAAAACTTCGAACAAGGTAAAAGCACGATTGTGGCCTACGTTTCAGCAAAGAGAACTTGCTTTCCTCAGGGCAATCTCTCGCCTGGCAGGCAGGGTTTATATAGGGGTAGGACCCCAGGTCAAAGGAGAGGGAAAGATGGAAGGGAAATTGAGCAAGCTGATTGGTTTCGGAGTGTGTCGGGGGAGAGATTGAGGGGCCAAGAAGGTTGTCTAGTTTAAGCCGCGAAATAGGTCACACGGAAGTCAGCTGGTGGTTGATATTCGTGGAATTTTCGGACAGAAAGGATGAGAGGGTGCTTATTGACACGCCGCGGGGTATAGGAAAAGGATCTCAGAACCGCCGGAAGCAGACCAGGCGGTGAGGGTGGGGTCCTTATCAGAAACTATCTGCAAGCCTCAAGGTCAAAAGAAAAGATAGACACGGGGGAAAACTAACTAGGTCAAGAAAAAAATAAAAAAGGAGAAAAAAAATAGGGAGGGAAACCACATAAACCCACACACAAAAGAAAAAGCAATGGCCCGGCAGCTGAAATGGCACGTGTCACCCACGGCAACATTCCTGGTACAGGCCTGTCCTGAAACTCAAAAACGAAAAGATAAAGTTAGAGTGACGTACGGGGCACAAGACCACGCGGAGTAAAAAAAAAAAGAGAAATTAAATAAATAAAATTGAATTCCAAAAGCAAAGGTTGGAGGCATGAGGGCGAGTATTAAGCTAGACACTAAGGAATGAAAAAAAAAAGAAAAAGAAATTAGGTGACCAGGTACAGAGCAGAGTGAACGGTCATAGTCTTTGGATGAGGAATATGCACGAAAATGCCTAATGCTGTATTCCCGGTGAATATCGCAAGGATTCCAAGTTGCCCTTAGACGCATTAATTCCAGCAGGTTCCATGGAGTTGAATTTGTGAATTAAGTAGGATTCTCGGTATTTCCTGTCCCTAGGGGACTTAAAATTTGACTGAAGTATATATACCTTAAGGTCATCAAAATTGTGGCCTGGTTGGTTGAAATGCTGCGCTACAGCTATGGAGGATTTGCTAAGAGTATCTGCCCGGTGACCATTAAGTCGTAGGCTCATAGGTTGGCTCGTTTCGCCTATATACTGTTTGTGGCACATTGAGCATTCCAACATATACACAATGTTGGATGAAGTGCACGTAAAACTTGAATTAATCTTGTGGACATAATTACTGGCTGTGCTTTTCACAACGCAGTCTGTTTGCAGGTGCCTACAAGTCTTGCATCTGGGGCGGGAGCAGCTGGCTATGACTGGTTGCTTTGAAGGCCCTGTTTTAGCATGGACTAAAATATCTTTTAGATTCCTGTTTCTCCGGTAGGTAACCCTTGGTGCTTCCGGGAAAGTCTTTTTAAGTCGGTCATTACTGGCTAAAATGGGGTAGTACTTCCGCAGTATATTGTTTACGTCTGGGAGGGCGTTTGAAAATTTAGTTATTAGGGCAGGTGGCCTGGCGCTTTCGTTTTGCCGCTGTTTCTTGAGAACGTCATCCCTTTTGAGATTAGACACACGTTGGTACGCCTGATCGAGCGAGCTTTCGGGGTGGTTCCTGTTCATAAGGGTGGCCTTTAGTTCGTCTAGGTGCTCTACGTAGTCACTGTCATCACTGCATACTCTTCTAAGCCTGGTGGCTTGTCCTACAAAGATCCCTTGTTTGCAGTGTCTGGGGTGATGGCTTTTATAATCTAGGTACTGCTGCCTGTCTGTTGGCTTTCTAAAAAGCGTGGTTTTAAGTTTACCGTTGTCTAGAATGACGGTAGTGTCTAGGAAGTTCACTTCTTTTTCAGAATACTGGCAGGAGAATTTAATAGTCGGATGCGAAGAATTGAGATGGGATATAAACGTTTCTAGAGTCGCGCGACCGTGTTCCCAAATCATAAAGATGTCGTCTATGTAGCGGAGGTAAACCTGAGGTTTATGCGGAAAAGAGCTTAATAGGGTAGCTTCAAGTTGCCCCATGAAAATGTTGGCATAGGTCGGTGCGAATGGAGTACCCATGCTAGTTCCAAAAACTTGCAAAAAGTAAGAAGAGTCAAATTCAAAATAATTGAGAGTTAGAACTAGTTTTAACAAAGTTATGTACACTTCTGGTGCATGTTGGTGCGGGTTAACTGATAGAGATTTTGAAATCGCTTCAATTCCTTCGGCGAACGGAATGTTTGTATACAATGCAGCAACGTCAAGAGTAACAAGGAGGGTTCCACTGGGTAGGCGCCCGCCCATATTTATCTCTTCTATTATGCGGAGGAAGTGGGGGGTGTCCTGAACGAATGAAGGAAGAAGAGCCGGAATGTCGGATAGGTGATGATTCAGAAACAGAGATAGTGCTTCGGTTGGGGTATTGTTATTCGAAACTATGGGTCTGCCAGGAATGTCGGCCGTGAACAATAAGTCTACGGGGACTTTATGGACTTTTGGGAGGAGGTAAAAACGTCCTGCATGCTTATTATTCGGTTTCATGAAATTTAAGTCAGTAGTCGTTATTAATTCTCTAGATCGTAGATCTGTGAGGGTCTGAAGGATTTTTAGGCTGTATTCCTGGCTCGGATCGTCATCTAAGGGCTTGTAGTGGCAAGGGTTATTGAGCTGCCTATAAGCTTTATCTTTGTATTTTCCCATAGGTAAAACAACTACACTACCACCTTTGTCGGCTGGCTTTATGACTATTTCGGTTCTGGCTGATAGGCAATTCAGGGTAACTTCTTCCGACGGAGTTAGGTTCTTGCGCTTGTTTGATCGCTTAGTTGTTGCCAAAATTTCTCTTGATACTGATTTTAAGTACAGATCCAATTCTGGAGATTGATCTAAATCTGGAGTCCAAGTGCTAGGAGGGTGGAGGGTGCGTTCGTTAATGTCAGGTTGGTCCTGCTTCTCCGAAAAAAACTCGCTTAGTCTCATTCTCCGAGAAAATTCAGTGAGATCTTTGTGTAACTCGTATTCATTCACACTGTTATTTGTGGGACAGAAAGTTAGACCTCGTTCTAGGATACCTTTTTCGTCGGCCGTTAGTGTTTTGGAAATGTCAATAACGTTGCTGGGGCAGGTAGCGAGAGAGCTCGTTTTTTCTATAGGATTATTGGCGGGAGGGAGGAGATTAGAACCTCCTCCTCACCCCGCCAATAATCCTATAGAAAAAACGAGCTCTCTCGCTACCTGCCCCAGCAACGTTATTGACATTTCCAAAACACTAACGGCCGACGAAAAAGGTATCCTAGAACGAGGTCTAACTTTCTGTCCCACAAATAACAGTGTGAATGAATACGAGTTACACAAAGATCTCACTGAATTTTCTAGGAGAATGAGACTAAGCGAGTTTTTTTCGGAGAAGCAGGACCAACCTGACATTAACGAACGCACCCTCCACCCTCCTAGCACTTGGACTCCAGATTTAGATCAATCTCCAGAATTGGATCTGTACTTAAAATCAGTATCAAGAGAAATTTTGGCAACAACTAAGCGATCAAACAAGCGCAAGAACCTAACTCCGTCGGAAGAAGTTACCCTGAATTGCCTATCAGCCAGAACCGACATAGTCATAAAGCCAGCCGACAAAGGTGGTAGTGTAGTTGTTTTACCTATGGGAAAATACAAAGATAAAGCTTATAGGCAGCTCAATAACCCTTGCCACTACAAGCCCTTAGATGACGATCCGAGCCAGGAATACAGCCTAAAAATCCTTCAGACCCTCACAGATCTACGATCTAGAGAATTAATAACGACTACTGACTTAAATTTCATGAAACCGAATAATATGCATGCAGGACGTTTTTACCTCCTCCCAAAAGTCCATAAAGTCCCCGTAGACTTATTGTTCACGGCCGACATTCCTGGCAGACCCATAGTTTCGAATAACAATACCCCAACCGAAGCACTATCTCTGTTTCTGAATCATCACCTATCCGACATTCCGGCTCTTCTTCCTTCATTCGTTCAGGACACCCCCCACTTCCTCCGCATAATAGAAGAGATAAATATGGGCGGGCGCCTACCCAGTGGAACCCTCCTTGTTACTCTTGACGTTGCTGCATTGTATACAAACATTCCGTTCGCCGAAGGAATTGAAGCGATTTCAAAATCTCTATCAGTTAACCCGCACCAACATGCACCAGAAGTGTACATAACTTTGTTAAAACTAGTTCTAACTCTCAATTATTTTGAATTTGACTCTTCTTACTTTTTGCAAGTTTTTGGAACTAGCATGGGTACTCCATTCGCACCGACCTATGCCAACATTTTCATGGGGCAACTTGAAGCTACCCTATTAAGCTCTTTTCCGCATAAACCTCAGGTTTACCTCCGCTACATAGACGACATCTTTATGATTTGGGAACACGGTCGCGCGACTCTAGAAACGTTTATATCCCATCTCAATTCTTCGCATCCGACTATTAAATTCTCCTGCCAGTATTCTGAAAAAGAAGTGAACTTCCTAGACACTACCGTCATTCTAGACAACGGTAAACCTAAAACCACGCTTTTTAGAAAGCCAACAGACAGGCAGCAGTACCTAGATTATAAAAGCCATCACCCCAGACACTGCAAACAAGGGATCTTTGTAGGACAAGCCACCAGGCTTAGAAGAGTATGCAGTGATGACAGTGACTACGTAGAGCACCTAGACGAACTAAAGGCCACCCTTATGAACAGGAACCACCCCGAAAGCTCGCTCGATCAGGCGTACCAACGTGTGTCTAATCTCAAAAGGGATGACGTTCTCAAGAAACAGCGGCAAAACGAAAGCGCCAGGCCACCTGCCCTAATAACTAAATTTTCAAACGCCCTCCCAGACGTTAACAATATACTGCGGAAGTACTACCCCATTATAGCCAGTAATGACCGACTTAAAAAGACTTTCCCGGAAGCACCAAGGGTTACCTACCGGAGAAACAGGAATCTAAAAGATATTTTAGTCCATGCTAAAACAGGGCCTTCAAAGCAACCAGTCATAGCCAGCTGCTCCCGCCCCAGATGCAAGACTTGTAGGCACCTGCAAACAGACTGCGTTGTGAAAAGCACAGCCAGTAATTATGTCCACAAGATTAATTCAAGTTTTACGTGCACTTCATCCAACATTGTGTATATGTTGGAATGCTCAATGTGCCACAAACAGTATATAGGCGAAACGAGCCAACCTATGCGCCTACGACTTAATGGTCACCGGGCAGATACTCTTAGCAAATCCTCCATAGCTGTAGCGCAGCATTTCAACCAACCAGGCCACAATTTTGATGACCTTAAGGTATATATACTTCAGTCAAATTTTAAGTCCCCTAGGGACAGGAAATACCGAGAATCCTACTTAATTCACAAATTCAACTCCATGGAACCTGCTGGAATTAATGCGTCTAAGGGCAACTTGGAATCCTTGCGATATTCACCGGGAATACAGCATTAGGCATTTTCGTGCATATTCCTCATCCAAAGACTATGACCGTTCACTCTGCTCTGTACCTGGTCACCTAATTTCTTTTTCTTTTTTTTTTTCATTCCTTAGTGTCTAGCTTAATACTCGCCCTCATGCCTCCAACCTTTGCTTTTGGAATTCAATTTTATTTATTTAATTTCTCTCTTCTTTTTTTTTTACTCCGCGTGGTCTTGTGCCCCGTACGTCACTCTAACTTTATCTTTTCGTTTTTGAGTTTCAGGACAGGCCTGTACCAGGAATGTTGCCGTGGGTGACACGTGCCATTTCAGCTGCCGGGCCATTGCTTTTTCTTTTGTGTGTGGGTTTATGTGGTTTCCCTCCCTATTTTTTTTCTCCTTTTTTATTTTTTTCTTGACCTAGTTAGTTTTCCCCCGTGTCTATCTTTTCTTTTGACCTGAGGCTTGCAGATAGTTTCTGATAAGGACCCCACCCTCACCGCCTGGTCTGCTTCCGGCGGTTCTGAGATCCTTTTCCTATACCCCGCGGCGTGTCAATAAGCACCCTCTCATCCTTTCTGTCCGAAAATTCCACGAATATCAACCACCAGCTGACTTCCGTGTGACCTATTTCGCGGCTTAAACTAGACAACCTTCTTGGCCCCTCAATCTCTCCCCCGACACACTCCGAAACCAATCAGCTTGCTCAATTTCCCTTCCATATTTCCCTCTCCTTTCACCTGGGGTCCTACCCCTATATAAACCCTGCCTGCCAGGCGAGAGATTGCCCTGAGGAAAGCAAGTTCTCTTTGCTGAAACGTAGGCCACAATCGTGCTTTTACCTTGTTCGAAGTTTTTCTTCTCATGTGTTCTCTACCATCTTCAAAGTTCTACTACTCCCTATATATATATATATATATATATATATATATATTGGAGATGGTAGCAGCCTCAGACCTCTGCCAACGTTTCGACAATGAGCTACTTGTCTTTTTCAAGGCAGCCGGTCTCATCTGTGGCACACTGTTTTATTGATATTGAGTTGGAGAGAGAGGGGGGAGGTTGTCAGGAGCGGGGCTGGAAGGAGGACAGCAAAGTGGGTCAGCGGCCGGTTAAAATGAGCGAAAAAGAGAGAGAGAAACGGGGGTGGAGTTATTGGGACAGAACCCCGCAAGAGAGAAAGAAGAAAAACTAGGAGAGGGTAGGGGGAGCAAGGGAAAATGGTGTAAACCGGGCTGGGGGGTGTCGGGCGAATTCAAAGGAGGCTTCCGGGAAGTTCTGGTCCGAAAGAGGCGTCTGCGTGGTGCAATAGCAAGTTGAGTGATCTGTGTGTGAAAGAGAAAACTCGTAAACCACAACAGCCCGTATAGTCCGAAGAAATCCGAGTGGGGAGGCCAGTGTTCGTAGAAGAATGGAAGGGGTATGCGCAGGTACCATCCACTGCGAGCTTTGCGGTAGATGAAGTGACGTTTTTCTTTCTTTTTAGCTTTTTACTACGGAGAATTGGTTTAGGGGGGCACCACCGTAGCCCGGCTTAAACCATTCCTACCGGCTCCCCCCTACCCTCTCGTAGTTTGATACTTGCTCTCTTGCGGGGTCCTGTCCCATTAACTGCACCTCCATTCCTCTCTGCCTATTTTGCTCCTTTTAACCGACCGTTGACCCACTCTGCTCTCCTCTTTCCGGACCCGCTCCTAACAGCCTCCCTCCTCTCTCCAACTGAATCTCCAACTCAATCTCCAAGACTAATTCTAAAAATGTTGGAAGAGGTCTGAGGTCGCTACCTTTTCCCAACTATTATTTCTCTTGTGACCATTTTCAAAGCCCCCTCGTTCCCTAGATTTCATCTACTAAGATGACGGGACAAAGTAAGCAACCTCTCCTCTCTCTGGCACACGTAGCTTTAATTGGAGACAGCCACTTCAAGTACATTCAAGATCACTTTCCGTCTGAACAACATGCATCGTACATTAGATTCGAAAGCAGTGCCACAACCCAGGGCATTAATAAGCTCATAGAGGCTGTCCCACGAAACATCACGTCGTCGACGGGCGGCGACGGGCGAAGCTTGGGGTGACGCTACCCAGGGCACCGACGTCGCCACACAAGCCTGAACGGGAGCGGGCCGACGACGCTTCGGCTCCGGTCTCCCGACGCTGCGCCAACCCACGCCTTGGCGGCTCCAGCGGCGACGGGCGCGCGTCTGCGGTCAGCGGCATTGTATCGTCGTCCTGTGCTACGACGGCCCCCACAACGGCGACGCACCCGAAAAGAGTGGCATTCCTGTTGTACAACATCAAGACGACAAGGTCCCTACCCCTTCAGGCCATCTTCACGCAACCTTACCACTTCATCCTCGGAGATTAGGTAGGCCTTTTTACGGACTCTGTGTCAGACCTAGTAGATGTAGTAAGGGACTTTTAAGTTGACCTCGGGACGTAATTCTACTGTTTCCATGAACTCTTCGTTTTTTGTCGTGTGTGAACGTTTTGAGGTTCGCTTTGTGATAAATGCCTTTCATTAAGCCTGCCCGTGGTTCTCGATTCATTCTTCTTGGCCGGTAAGGGCACGTGACAATCACGCACTTCATATTGGACTTCGGAAATAAACGACTAAAACAGCGCAAAAAAATATTTGAAGCAATGAAATCTCTCGTACGAGATGTTCTGACCCAGGATGTCGAACCGGAATGGAACCGAACCGAACCGAAAATCGGAACCGAACCCGAATTTTTGCGCGGAACCCGAACTGAACCAGAACCGTATTTTTACGCCATTTTGGAGCTGAACCCGAACCGGAACACATCGAAGGAGCCGTTCCGAACCGGTGCCGGTACCTCAAAAATATGATTTCCAGTTTTCGATTTCGGTACCCTACCTTGCGTCTGAAGATATTTTGCCACTCGCCAGACAGCACCATGAAATATTTTGCATAGTCTGCAGTTCCCAAGACCTATCATGTTCTCTTCCAACTATTGCCCTCAAATTAATGTAAAGTTGTTCGTATATAGTATCAGTTTGCGTGAGGTACTGCATATTCCGAGGCAACATATCATGGAATATTCTTCATGGTCTATATCTGCATGGTGTTTAATATCGCGTAAAGATTTCAATACGCTGTTAATTCGCATGCATCCCTGTCCGTTTGTGACGGCCTTCAGGGACACCATCAAGAATAAATCCATATCTACCACTTATTTTAGTTTGAATGGGCCGTTATATAGAAACAGCACTGAGACACAAACACTCGTAGTTCTCAAAAATAACGTCACTTTTTCTTGTATAAAGTGCCGGTGTGTCCTTTGGTTACTGCTCTCGGATATAAAAAATGAGATATAAAAAATGGGGGATCCTAATTTCCACTTTTAAAGTATATTTGATAGCATTTTCATGTTATCTTGAATCTCCTCAACCTTAAACTTTGAAGGCGGATGGAATAAAGTAGATTAATGCGGGTTAGCGGGCAGACTGGGGTGGATTAGTTAGGTGAGTGAATGAGCTAATGTGAATTAGTTGGACTGGTGTGTTGAGAAATTTGGATTACAGAAATTAGCAGGACAGTTAAGGCGGATTAGTCGGTAGGACCACACATGATATCTTTGGGGTCCTTCGCATTTGGAAATTTTGCAGCGTTCTCCTTCTGCACCAATCAGGAAATTTTGTCAAGCACAAAGTAGCCGCAAAGTTATATGAAGACCACCTGAATGCTATAAAAGGTCTTTCTTTATGCCCGTATTGCGCTGTTATGTTGTTTCTCTATTCAAATTGGCATCTCGCACCTAAGTTAATAACGAATTGCCTAATGCATATTTTATATTCATCAAAGGGATCAAAACGTGTATATATATGAGGGGAGACGGTTGGAAAGAAACTAAACTGAAAGAAAAAAAGGGAGAAACGATCAACTGGTTGGATGCAAGAGACGCCCGACAGAATTCTTAAATACCTTCTCTTTCGTTGTGCTAACGTTCTGCACCCTCCCACAAGTGTAGCATCTCAACCCCCGAACACAGCCCCCTTCAAGCTGAGGAAGCGGTGCCAAAACTCTCATAACACACTCTTAGCAGGCGTGGCCCAACTTTGCCAAAGATCGATTGCATGTTATAACACTTCCAATGGTCAATGGGAAACCACCAACGAGACAGTCACGATTGTATGAGCACCTGCTCATACTAAAACCCCCGGCAAACAAGATCCCCAACCTCGTGGCTCGAGATTTGACCCGCTTAGCCAGCGCTGATGAAGCCGGGCCCGAGTGCATGCATCCTGCAGTCACAGACCAGGAAGTTACTCAGCACTATAGCCTCTTCCGTAGAACGTATTCCTCCCCGCACAAATCGCTACCGATTAACCAGGAAAGATTACTCCGCGACCTGCGGGCATACACCTTCCCACACACCACCAGACTCCACCTCTTTGACGGGACACACGTCTCTCCATTTCGTCGCTTCTGTGGAGAGCTTGGGAACCTAATACAGATACTAGGCCGCTGCGACAAGGGTACCGTAGATCCACCCAACCTCCACGGTTCCATAGGGATTTGGGAGACAGCCATTGCCAGCTCCGGCCTGGAAGAGCAGTTGCTCTTGATGGAAACGGCTGTCGATTCGGCCACTCTCGAATGAGGACGCCTCTCTGCACCTTTTCCTCGATTTAATTAAACTTCATTTTCTCTCTCTCTCTAAAAGTGATCATTAGTGATGCTTGTGATTTCACTTGGCTATCATCTTTCCTAGAGACAATCGCTGTCACCGGTCGCTGAAGGGCCATTAGCAAGTTCCTATCTCCGGTGGTTCCCTATCCAATGCCGTCCTATACACGCCGTCCAATGAGTCTTTATAGTCGTTATTTCTTTCTAACAGCTCTGTTAGCAGATAAAAGATGAGCAGAAGGAAATTGCTTTAAATATTACATGCCACGCTTAGCAGTCGAAAATTAACGCCGACGCCGGACGGTTTTCTACTTCTAGCACTGCTAATGATTTCGTGTTAAAGCTAAAGTGCCGTTAAAATTTGGGGTAGTTGACAAGCGAAGCAGACCAACTGATTTATTTACAATGCAAAATGTTTTGCTTCATTGTGCGAAAATAGGGGTGCGTGCGAACGTGCGTGCATACGTGCGTAACATATGATGGATCTAAAAAAGATGGTGGGCGCGTAGGCTCTCCTGCCCGCCAAAGAGACCACCCGCTTGCCTGGAAACTACCTGCCGGCCTGTCTGCCTGCCATTCTGGTGAGAATGCATGATTCTTCTGGTATGCATGAACATTCTGGTGAGAATGCATGATTTAAGAACGAGGGGCGGCCCGTCCCGAGCCGCCGGGGGCGGGGGCGCAAAATGCTCCACCACGACGACCCTCAAAGGTACCAAAAACGATTGTGGACCATCGGGTCGTCTGCTTAGTAGGTCGACGCAAAAGGCGGCCTGCAGAGAGGCTGCCAATTGCCAGAAGATTCTGGGTAAATTCACCGATGGGGGAGGCGCTGGAGGCTCCGGGGCGATGCCAGCTGGCCAGGAGGGTACATGTTCGCCTTCGAGAAGACTGTGTCGAGAACGCATTATTTGGAGACGATGTGTGGCCCGTCACTGTCGGCGAAGGGAGTGGATCACAGGGCGGCACAGCCGTCGCTCCGAATAGCCATGCATTAGAGCGCAGCCCTTAAGCGCCCGCTCCTGTGGTTTCGCGTTGTTTCTCAGCGTCGGCCACGTTGGAACTGAGATAACAAAGACGCCACCAAAGGTAGAGCTAGCAGCAGGAAAGTGGAGGACAAAAGTACGGCGAAAGTTGGAGGGGAGGGTGAAATTTCCAGACCTTGCGAGACATACTCCACGGCTGCAACGCCTTACGAGAAAACGACAGAGTATACCGAATGCCGTCGTGCATTTGTTGAGGACACTATTACTTCCTAAGACACAGCAGCTATGCGCCGTCGCCGACAAGACTACAGTTCACGCTTTGCTCAAATTCCGCAATAGCGACTACCGTAATCTACTGCCATGTTTTTTTTTGTTTCCTCAAGAAAACAACTGTGGTGTATAAAATTGCAGTGGTATGAGCCAAGAATAAAATAAAATAAAATCATGAAACTCAATTAACATAAATATTAAAGCTGAACTTGCGGCCATAAATTATAATGCTTTCACATTCATACAAATAGGCAGCCTTAAGTGTCCCAACGAACCTTTTGTTTCGCTTGTTATTGCTGTGATTGTTGACCTACCAGTCACGATTTGGCCCGCCTTGGTGAACGTGGGAGTGTCGTAGTACCCTCCACCCGAGTGACGACCCGCAGGGTGTTGGTGGTGATGGTGACTGAACGCGAGCGGCTGTGCTCGCCGGTGTTTGTTCGCCAGCCGTGCACAATGTTTCCCACCGAGCCTATTAAGGTCAGCGAACTTAGTGGCCAATGAAAATTGGGGAGGGTGGGACGGTGCCACATACTCGTCACACTAACAAAACGTTTTGCAGTAGCTTGTACAGTAAAGGAGCTATTTAACACTTTAGGTAAACTAGCTGCGGTGGCTCAGTGGCTAAGGCGTTGCGCTGCTGAGCCTAAGGACGCATGTTCGATTCCCGGCCGTGGCGGCCGCTTTCCTGATGGACGCGTAAAGCGAAAACGTCCGTGTGTACGAGATTTCGGCGCATGTTAAAGATCCCCAGGTGGTCAAAATTAATCTGGAGCCCTCCACTAAGGCGCGCCTCATTGCCTGCGTTGCGTCGTCGCGTCAAACCCATCAATAAATAAATAAATAAATAAATATATACATAGATAAATAAATAAATAAATAAATACATAGATAGATAAATAAATAAATAAATAAATAAATAACAAATTCTCCGCATCTGTAAGCAGTGCGAAAACTAAAGCTATTTCCAGCACGGAGCAACAGTGCGTGATTTAGTCGTCGCTGCGGAGGCAGCTTCCGTTTCTGCTTTGCTTTTGTGGCTTTCTTTTTAAAGTGGCTATCAAATGCGTTCTATTCTGCAACTTAAGAAAAGCCGGCAAATAGCCGCTAAACCACTGTAAGCTGTCGAAGAACGCCAAGACCGGGAAGGAGAGAAAAATATTTAAAGCAAATTTTTAAGTTATTTGATGAGGAGAGAGCAGTAATGTTTGGCTGAGGCACTTTGCGACCCCCTAATCTAAGTACAGGACGTGTTGGTTGTCTACTTTCTGCAAGGACTCAAGATTTAGAAAAAAGTTGAAAAAAGTGTTCCAGGGTCACTTTAGTTCCGGCAAGACAAAATATTTGCACAAAAAAACATTCATTATGACTTTTTTTAACATTGCAACAACATTTATTACAAACATGTTTTTATTCCGCCTTGATAAGGAAACGAAAAACGAGCACAAAAAAATTAACAAAAAAACTCGCCTGTGTTTTTTTTCGAACCCGTTTGAACCCGTTTGAACCGGTTCGAACCGGTTCCAACCGGAACGGAATGGTGCTTTGGAACCGAACCCAAACCGAACCCGAAAGACTTGAACCCGAACATGAACCGAACCCGAAAAAATTCCGGTTCGACACCCTGTTCAGACCAAACGACCCAACGTGAAAGTTACGCTACCAACAGTGCTCCCGAGAATTGAAGACAATCACCAGCCACCCACACCCCAGATACTGACTCATATCTCACTACGAGCGAACAGTTAAGCTCAATGACGCTCTCCTTGACAAAGAACTCACCGAACAAAACGTGGACATCATCTACCACACAGAAATCTATCATGAACCCAGGGACATGTGGCTAGTGACGGTTTACACCCTAACTTCTGAGGTGTCTGGATAATTGCAAAAATATTAGATACACGCTGAGCAAGTCGTTTGAGTTGACACTCTCTACTACTACCACTACCGGCCCGTTAGTGGCCAGCACCGAGCAACAGACCAAACCGGACATTCCCAACAGTACTGAACCACCATGTCCCCCCAAGAACACCACATGCGACGCGAGCACACACTCGGTAGATGCAGTCACAACACCAGCAGAACAGCACGTAGAAGAGCAACATCCCGAACCACCAAGGACATCACGCTCAGTGTACACGCATACACCAATGTGAACTAAAACGCAAACAAGCAGCCAAACAGACATCGACGTAGACATCGCCCCTGACATACACCCTAAACAACTGACTCCGAACAAAAAAGAACCATCCCGTAGGTCCACTCGGAACAAACGAAAATGACCTGCACCGAGTGAACTGGACGCCTTGACCCTCAAATGCCACGATTTCCTTAGTGTTCGAAAAATCGCCTGCAAACAAACTACATATTTGACCTCAACACATACTCCTCTTACCTCAAAACCAAGAAAATCCTCAAAGGCTTCCACCTTACAGCTATTTGTTCTCTTGGAGTTGTCCCCACTCACCTAGAAGCTAAATGGCAGGACACTTTCAAGCGTGCATCGCGTTTCCTTGTAGAAATTTTTGTAGAGCGCTGTGACAAATAACTTAGTGTTTTAAATGAGCACGTCGAAATCATTTCACTCACTGAGCAAGAGAAAAGTGATCTTGATGTCTTTAAAGGCGTAAAGAACACGAGCTGTGAAGAAACACTGAGCTAAATTTGAACGTGACCAGCTCCTTCTGCCTGACACACATTGCTTCATAGAACCCCTTGTTCTCGCTGGGCCTGAAGACTTGGCAGTAAATCATCTGAAGTCCCCAGCAGACACATCAGAATCTGGTACGTGGAATTCTTTCCTCCCGCTGGTATTCAAAATGTAAAATCTAGCTCCCACCGTACGAGTAACAGCAACATGACACGTGTTACAGCAAGGTTCTAGCTAATTCAGAAAAATTATCGACAACCGAAAATTTAACCTAGAACGAGGCCTCAATTTCTGCTCTACCAAAAACCACGTGAATGAATACTAGCTACACAACGATCTCAGCGAATTTTCCCCCAGAATGAGACTGAAGGGATTCTTTTTGAGCAAAACAATAGTGAAATCAATCACCACGCAGTCCGTGCACCAAGGATTTGGACGACAGATGCAGAGGAACCTCCAGAACTCAATTTCTATACAAAATCGGTATAAAAAATTATAATGACAAAAAAGAAATCAAATAAACGCGAAAGCATGACCCCCCTAACTCTAAATAACCTAGGATCCAGAACGGACATAATTATTAAACCTGCAGACAAAGGAGGTAGCATTGTCATCTTACCAATGGAAAAATATAAAGATGAGGCCTACAGGCAGCTTAACACCCATGGCCACTACCAACCCTCAGACCATTAACCCAGCAACGAATAATCTCGAACGATCCTTCACACACTCACAGCTCTGCTGGCCACAGAAATTATCACCACAGCAGAACTAAACTTCATGATACCGACGAACAAGCAAGCAGGACGTTTATACCTCCTTCCCAAAAAGCATAAATACCCCACAGAAGCATTGTTCTCAGCTGACATTCAGGGCAAATCCATAGTTTCTAACAACATCCCTACAGAAGCATTGTCTGTGTTTCTGAATTACCATTTGGTAGACATTCCAGCTTCTCTTCCTTCATTTGTTCGGGGCACCCCACACTTCCTCTCCTCCGCGTAATAAAAGCAATAAACGATGGTGGGCAAATACCCAATGACGTCCTTCTGGTCAGGTTCGATATATCCGCCATATATACGAACATTACCATCACCGAAGGAGAAAACCGGCACCAACTTGCATTGGAAGTCTACATTACTTTACTAAAAATAGTTCAAACTCTGAACTATTTTGAGTTCGACTCATCTTACTACTTGCAAGTTTTTGGTACCAGAATGGGCACTGCTTTCGCACGAACTACGCCAAATTTTATTGGGACAACGTGAAGCTTACCTCATGGAGTATTTCCCCCTCAAGCCGAAGGTTTACCTTCGATACATAGATGGCATCTTACTAAATGGGGAGGACGGCCTCAGCCCTAGAAAGTTTAATTGCGCAACTTAATTCTTCGCCTCCGATCATTACATTCTTATGGTAATTCTTGGATAAAAAGGTGAACTTCCTAGATACTGGTGTTGTTCTGGACAATGGTAAACTGAAAACCACACTTTAAAGAAAACCAACGGACAGGCAACAGTACCTAGACTACACTAGTCATCACCCACGACAATGCAAACAAGGTATCTTTGTGTGACAGGCTACCAGACTAGGAAGAATATGCAGTGATAACACAGAATATATAAAACACAGTGAACTGAAGTCCACCCTGGCAAGCAGAAATCACCCGGTCAGAGCGCTTGATACGGCTTACCAAAGAACATCCAAGCTGGAAAGGGACGAAGTGCTCTTGCAACTACGTTGAAACGAAAGCACGAAACCACCAGCCTTAATAACCAAATTCTCAAACGCGCTACCTAACATAGGCAACATCCTGCGGAAATACTATCCCATTATAGCCAGCAATGACCTACCTAAAAGACGTTCCCGGAATTGGCACTTCCCGGGAACCAGCCATCAGTCCTTGCCTCCGTCCTAGATGCAATCCTGAAAACTTCTGCAGACGGATTGCGTTGTCAATAGGACTCCCAGCCAATACGTCCAGAAATATATTCAAGCTTCACGTACAATTCTTCGATTATTGTGTAGATGCTACAATGCTCAATCTGTCAAAAGCAGTACATTGAAGAAACGAGTCAACCTATAAACTTACGCCTGAAAGCATATCGGGCCGACACCCGTAACAGTGCCTTCATAGCAGTCCCGCAACACTTTTACCAGCTGAACCACAACTTCGATAATCTCAAGATCTATATTCTGCAGTGAAACTTAAAGTCTCCAAAGCACCGGAAATACAGAGAATCGTGCTTAATCCATAAATTCAATTTCCTTGAGCCGGCTAGAATCAATGTTTTGAAAGACAGCTTAGGAGCCTTGAGGTACCTCAATCGAACAGAAACATAATGCTCTTACAAAAAGTGGACATCTCCATTCACAATAACTTTGTCTGCGAATCCACAAAGTTGTTACTTGAATGAAATTTTGGTCTTTCTTTTTTTCCTGTCTTGCTTCTAGCCGATTTAAGCATACCACGCGCACTCGTCTCCCTGTCCGAATTCTCCGACCTCTCCGACTTCGGCGTTTTGTCTTACCTCCTGCTTTACACACACACCCGCAAAAAGAAAAAAAGTAAAAAAGTAGAAAAACGCAAAAGCAGTCCTTTAATCTATGGCAAAGCTCCCCGTCGATGGTACTTGCGCATACCGCTTCTATTCTTCTACGAACACTGCCATCCCAACTGGGAATTCTTTGAACTATACCGGCTGTTGTTTCTTACAAGTTTTCTCGCTCAGACAGAGTTCAGTAACATTGCAATCGCACCCCTCCGACGCCCCTTTCGGCCCCAAGCCTGCCGAAAGCCTCCTTTGAGGTCGCCCGGCCGCACCGCAGCCCAGCCTATACCAATCCCCCCTCCCCCTTGCCCTTTCGTAGTTTCCCTTCCTTTTATCTAGCGTGGTCCTGTCCTATCAACCACGCATCCGTTTCTCTCTCACTCTTTCTCTCCTTTTTACTGACCGTCGACCCACTCTGCTGTGTTCCTACCAGCACCGCTCTTAACAACCTCCACCGTCTCTCCCCTACTCAACCTCTCTATATAAAACAGTGCGCCAGAGATGAACAGTGATGGCTTGAAAAAGACTAGTCTACATGACGAAACGTTGGCAGAGGTCTGAGGCCGCTACCTTCTCCAAAGTATTATTTCTAGGTATATATGGATATACCTAGAAATTTATCTGATAGGAGAGTGCGCGAATGGGCATGAAGTTGATTGTACGTGAACAAAAAACGGACTGAATTGCATTAACTGTGCAATATCAACCACGGAGGGTCGAACCGTTTCGGCTTGAACCGGTAATAGTTATTTCTTTTCTCAGTTCAGTTCCGCTTAGGGTTCCGGTGAGTCGTATAGAAACAATTCTGTGCTTATACATTCTTACACAATTCTGTGCTTATACATACACACGTGAACTCGGTACACCCCTAAATAACACGATGTCTATGCATAATTACAATGATCAGATTGTTGACATCACCACAACCTGCCGACTCTTACGTTGTGTTTATTAGTAAAAAGGCAGCAGATGTGTGCCTTACGGGGACAAAAACAAAAACTTGCCCTAGTGTTCATTTATTCCACCTACAACTGCATTGACTTTGTGGATTAGAAATGGTTCAAACAACTCTCTTTCGTGGTGTGTTCTGAACTTCGATTTTAGCACGGCCACCGTGCGTTTGTCAAAAGAGTGACCCAGGCAAATGACGTGTTTTGAGACAGGGAGTTGAGGCAGCGTTTTTGTGTGGGATCTGTGGTTAATAATTTGTACTCGCAGTGGTGTTTCCGTCTGACCGATGTACTGTGCGCTGCATACAGTGCACTGAAGAAGGTACACAACATTAGCACTTTCACAGTCGAAGGTTCTGCGTATTTGAAAGGAGAAGCTAGTGGCAGTTCTTTTAGCAACAAAAGTTTTGGCATCATAGGGCAAAACTCACCTCGGGTTTTGTTGCATGTTCTAGAGCCTTGAAATTTGGAGCTTTCGGTTTTTGAAGAAGTTATGATGTCTTTCAGGTTTTTTGGTCGTCTATATACAACGCGGGGCGGTTCAGGGAGGACACGTCGCATTCGATCACTTTCCAGAAGGATGTTGTGATGTTTTAGCAAAATTTATTCTTACGTTCGGAGCGGAGGCCGAATGTTAGAACAAAGTTGGTTCGAGGTTTATCAGTTTGGACGTTGCTGCTGCTGTTTATTAGTTTGCGTCTGTCCACTGTTTTCGATATTTCAATGGCATCGTTTATTACGGCAAGAGGATATTGTTGGCGGGTCAAATCTCTGCGTATTTGGTCACAGTTGGCGGGAATGTCTTGAGGGTTGGAAGATATTTTTTTGAATCGGATGAACTTCCTGAAAGGAATTGCGGTTTGGCAATGGCGAAGATGGCTGCTGTGAAAGTTTAGGTACTGGTGTCGGTAAGTGGCTTTTGAGAAAAGTGATGTTGTGAGTTCGCAGCCAGATATTTGCACGGTGACGTCCAAAACGTTAATGCTACAGGAAGAGTACGAGTGAGAGAACCTGATGTCGTTGTGGACATTGTTGAATGCTTCAATAAACGTAAGGAGAGCTTCCTCTCCGTGAGGGCAGAGGAGAAATATGTCATCAATGAATCTTATAAAGAAGAGCGGGTTTAACGAGTAGTCGCCTAGGAACTTCGTTTCCAAATTTCCTATGAAGATGTTGGCAAAATTGCGACCAATCTTTGTTCCCTAGAGCTGCCATTGATTTTGACATAATGGTTATTGTTGAACTCAAAGTTATTCATTTCTAGAGTTATTTGCAAGAGTTCCCCAAGCGTCTGACTATCGATCGATCTGTTAAGTGGCTCCATTTCCTCATAGGCAAGTATTACTGAGTTCATGCCATCTTCGTGAGGGATGTTTGTGTATAGCGAGGCTTCATCCAGGGTCACTAGAAGGCTGTTTTCAGGTATACTGAGGTTAATTGTTTGGGCAAGGAAGTGGGAGTGTCTTTATGTAGTTCGCCAGCGCTGATTGCGGGCGTTTACAACTCGTCGCCCCTGTCAACCACGCACTTACGTGTCCCATATCACTCCTGTTGACTTACGATTTTCTCCGTCTCTGCATGAAGTTTGATTCATGTCTCCCTACTCAGACATTATTACTCTCAGTTCGACTTTCGGATAGATTGGCCCTCTCGTCGCAGGCGCAATTGGAGGTGCCCAGTTTCTTCCCAGTTTTCTCGGACACGTAGACACATTACGACTTTGGCATCGGCATGAACTGAGCGGGAAGGGTGGGCGGAAGTGGATGGGGAATCATCTTCGGTGCAGACAGAAACACGCGCTCGCCGCTCGCGAGTCTTCAAAACGCGCGCACGTAGAAGGCACCTTTCATATTGTTCGCCGGCGCTGACCGCGGGCGTTTACAACTCGCCATCTCTTTCGACCACGCAATTATGTGTCCCCTATCGCTCCTACGCATCTCTCTGCCGTGTCCTCTCGGTTCTTTTTTTTGGTGCTTGTCTTCACCACTGCCTTTTTCTCTCAATTTAGTTCTCTCTTACTCGCCTCTTTCTATTCCCCTCCCTCACATATTTTTGCTTTTCTACTTTGTGCTTCCGTATTGCTGACTTTTTCTTTTATGTTCCAATGCGCTTTTCTCTCTTCCTACTCGCTTCCAGTCTTAAACAGGTGTCACCGCCCCCGGAACCTCGAGTGCTTGAACTGTCTATAAACCACTTCCATTCTGTAAGATATTACTCTTGATAAAGGACGGTCCCCGTCCGAAACGTCGATGTAAAGTTGTGTTTTCGAAGTAAACTTATGTTTTTTATTGCGCCCCTTTTTACTATATATATACAAAAATATCCATATATATATACATATGTATATATATACATATGTATATATATATATATATATATATATATATATATATATATATATATATATATATATATATATATATATATATATATATATATATATATATATATATATATATATATATATATATATATATACAGAAAGATAGGTCGGCAGTCTAAAATACCAAAGGAGGCATAGGGGTGTGGTTAGGCTCTTTTCTTTTTCACTACGGTTAATGAAGTAAACATTTATTTTTTTTAAATATACAAATATACAGAAGAAAGAAAGAAAGAAAAACACGCGCCCAGAGTGGGGACCGAACCCACGCCTTTCGATTACATGTCGAATGCCTTACCAATTCGGCTATCTGGGCGACTGTGTTCTGCTTAACTTTCTGGGCTATTTGTATTTACTAGAAGTGTATCTGACGCTTGAGGGTGGTATCCAGCGCCACTCTGACTACACGGGGAGAAGGGGACCTTCTTTTCAACCCCCGGGGCGTGACTCCAACGTCTACAGCCTGTCATGAGCGGGAAACTGGCCGGAAGCCCTCTTATGCTACCTAGGCATCAAGGCTGCAAGAACCGAGACCCTCGCTAGGCTTTCGCAGAATAATATAGTAAGGAAATGAGGGGCTCGTTGAGGAAATACAGAAAGATAGGTAGGCAGTCTACAATGCCAAAGGAGGCATAGGGGTGTGGTTAGGCTCTTTTCTTTTTCACTACGGTTAATGAAGTAAACATTTTTTTAAATATACAGAAGAAAGAAAGAAAGAAAAACACGCACCCGGAGTGGGGACCGAACCCACGCCTTTCGATTACATGTCGAATGCCTTACCAATTCGGCTATCTGGGCGACTGTGTTCTCCTTAACTTTCTGAGCTATTGGTATTTACTAGAAGTGTATCTGACGCTTGAGGGTGGTATCCAGAACACAGTCGCCCAGATAGCCGAATTGGTAAGGCATTCGACATGTAATCGAAAGGCGTGGATTCGGTCCCCACTCTGGGCGCGTGTTTTTCTTTCTTTCTTTCTTCTGTATATTAAAAAAAAATGTTTACCGCATTAACCGTAGTGAAAAAGAAAAGAGCCTAACCACACCCCTATGCCTCCTTTGGCATTGTAGACTGCCGACCTATCTTTCTGTATTTCCTCAACGAGCCCCTCATTTCCTTACTATATATATATATATATATATATATATATATATATATATATATATATATATATATATATATATATATATTTATATATATACGTACAGTGAAATCTCAATATAACGAACTTCAGGGGACAGTGGAAAATTGCTCATTATTCTAAACGGTTGTTATAATGAAAATCGCGAAATTTAAGACAACAAATAGTATTTCAATGCCTAAAACGACCTACGTGTACAGCAGTGCATCCTTGGAAGCATTTTTCACAAAAAAATGCGCTAGTGATTATGAAACAATGCACGTTTATTTAAAGTGGTTGGCGATTTTCATCTAGCGCGAGTAGCACAAGTTTCCTAGCACGAAGGACTCAAATTCTTACACATTCTTGGGAGTGAATCAGTGGCCGTGCGGTTTTTCCCCGGATATGTGCGGAGTTTTTGTATGCTGTCCACCACATCCGCAGTCGTCGCGTGGTCGTCGTAGTATTCGAGTGCTGCTGCGGTACCCTCAGAGGCATCGATGTTCATGCTATCCTCGCTGCCATCTTCACTTCTTCATCCTGAACGCTTACGGTCTCGGCAATAGAGAGTTTTAGCAGTACGTTCGTTACGTTCGTTACGTTCGTTACGTTGCTACCGGGTTTACCGGGACCCGACTGCGCATGCGCCAGTTGTTCCGTGCGCGGCCGGCGTCTCTCCCTGCGCTGTTTCCGTGTTACCGTAACTAACGTAACATGGTGGCCAGCCGTGCTCCGTAAGCGGCTTTTACGGAAGCGTACAGAGCCGATCCACAGTCACGCGGAAGTGGGATCCCCAACTACATCCGCTATAAACGTCAGCACCTCCTGAGTTGAAGATTTGATCTAAGTGATGATCGGGCCGAGTAGTTTTTGGGTTCGAAGTTAATCGGTGTTGTTCTCCTCCACGTGTACGGCGCGCGACCATGCCTTCACCTGCGCTCGCTCTGGTGCCTTCGCCGCCGCCTTCGCCGCTGCCTCACAATGCGTCCGGCCGAGCGCGATTTTCCACTCGGGATGACATTTCCATCCTCTTGGAAGTTATCAACTCCAATCCGTTCTCTGAACCTGCCCGGTGGTTCGAGCTGGTCAACCGGGTGAACATTCTGCTGAAGCGGTCCTACACAGTGAGGAGCGTGCGGGAGAGGGTGGACCTCATCAGTGGACATTTTGTGGCCAACGAGAGGTAGACCCTCCAAAAGTAAGTAGACGCGATTTTTGGCCATTATTTTTCACGCTGTGTCTGGAGTGCCGTCCGACGGTACTATAAGCATAGGCGCGTCTAATCTCACGACAGCCGTGAGAATGACCTCCGAGAAATTCTAACGGCATTTTCCTTAAAAAGCTGGATGACCTAAAATTTGCTGAATACCTCCAAACTTAACCCAACGTAACCTCCAAGCTCGATGATCTCCAAACTTTACCTCCAAGCGTAACCCAACATAACCTAACCTCACGTAACCTAACCAAACGTATCATAAACTACCCTAATCCAACCCAATTTCAACAAACCTAACCTAACCCAGCCCAACAACACTATGAAACCTCAACCAACCCATTCCAGAAGTCTTCTGTGGGGATCTCTTGATATGGTAATAACCAGAATTAAAAAAGAAAAAAGCATAAACAAAATCACGAGTGAAAACTTCAGAAATTCGGAAAGCTAAAAAAAAAAAGCCCCCCTTACTGGAGTTGAACCTAAGCCTTCTGGTTAAAAAAGCAAGCGCGACACCACTGCGCAATGGGAGCAGCTGTCGAACGAGTTTTTACTAAATACTTGTCCCACCGAATCTGTGGGTGGCGTGCTTAGCCAATCATAGGCAACTGCCACGAGAAATTACTTTCGGCAATTCTCATGGTTGCCGTGATAATAGACACACATATGGACAACCTGCGTTTTGTAAAACAAATGCCACATTTGGAACTACATCGCTCATACTAACGGAAAGCTAAGTAACCTAATCTAAACTAACGTAAAACGACCTAACAAAGAGAAAGCAATCATTTAAAACTGCGGCCTAAGCCATGAAAACTGTAGTTCAATTTCAAGGCGAAACAAGCAAAACAAAAGAGGCAGGAGCTGATTTTGAGCCACCGTCCTTGGAATGAAGGAGCTAAAACGGAACCCCCACACTACACCAACAGATGGTTCGGAGAAAAGGAAGGGGGGGGGAGTAGCATAGTGCTAAATATTCTAATGTCGTCGGATAGCGCTCTAGCCATGCCTGCAGTAAGGCCCTTGGCCTGCAGTGCTGAGCTAAAGGACTGCACTCTAGACACTGCGCATTTTGTTTAGATGCAGAGCATCTGATTCACTCGCCTTGTCCCTTTTGCGTCGTCGTCGTCGTCGTCGTCGGCTTTGTCCACCCCTCCCCCATTCTCCTCGCCGCGCCAGCTGCACTCTCCGCCGCTCACCCCCTCTCCTCTCCGATAGCGAACACTCTCTCGCTAAGGGCATTGGATTGGATTGGATTGGCTTGGCTTGGCTTGGCTTGGCTTGGCGTGGCTTGGCTTGGCTTGGCTTGGATTGAATTGGATTTGGATTGGATTAGATTAAAGTGGATTGTGTTGGATTGTGTTGCGTCATAGCCGCAGCACGTTGCGTCATAGCCGCGGCAGACGCGCTGGGGCCGGCGCATGTGCAGTACTCTCTCTTCCGCGGTTTCCTCTCCTTCGGGCGCGCGGCTCATATAACCGGTGTGGCGTTCTCCGGCGAAGCAACATACACGCTTGGCTCAAACACCTAGAGTCCACGCCGCTTTACAAGTACGCCAGCGTCGTCATCGACTGGGACCGGGTTACGCACTCCCCTCAACGTTATGCGCGCTATAAAACGCGGTCCCTTCGCGGCTCCGCCTATGCGTCGCATCTACACAGGGGTTCCCGCGAGGGGAGGTGGGAGTTTTTTTATCCCCAACGTTGCATTGTAATTGGCAAAACTATATTGTAAATACAGATTGGGCACGGAGGAAGAATATTCCGAACGAGACCGCCTCCTGCAACAAGTGGTTTACCTCATGAAAGAATCCGGCCACAAAATAAGAAGCCGATAACGCGAAAGAGGAAGCCACTGCAAAGTCTCGAGGCGCAAGACTACGAGTCAAGTTGCATCACGGGAACCGGCTCGCAGACGACGCACTTGCAGAGAGCCGACGCTGTCGCCTACCGCGACTCGCAGAGCATGGGCTTCGAGGAGGACGCACCGGAGGAGCAGGAAGGTGAGATACTCTTAAAAATAAGTGGGAATATGTTGCCGACGATGATGATGAAATAGACGTTTCAAACGGCGGCGATCATCATCCTGGCATCTTGCTACGGCCGGTAAATAGAGGGAGTTCAGGGTATGAAACACTGCCCAGTAACTCCTGATAGCCATTACTCATTACTCCAAGTTAATAACGCAATCGTTTACAGATTATCCCGAGAGAAAAGGTAGCTGGTCCCAGCTACCATTTTCTCTGGGTGTACTGCCTGAATTGATGGATTGGGTTTACATATTTGCGTTACACTTGCACAGATTATGAATGCGGTGTAAATTCATGGATGCTTATCAATTCCAAACATAGCCAAAATGTCCAGGCGTTGCCAAAGCAGCAGGAATAATAGCGCCTGTTTCGTATTATTTTTGTGGATATTAAATTGTTAGCTGAGAATTTTCTGTGCAGAATGTCGATACAAACCCCGCATGAGACAATCTGACCATGTAGCTGGACAGATTTAGATTAAAACTTCTCGAAAGTGGTGCATTGCACCTATGTGCAGATGTATCAAAAGGTATTTTGGTGTTATTGTAGCCAATGACTGTAAGGCAAGCCAGTGTAAGTATGTCATGCTTGCAGGTAGGGTGAACTGTTCCTACCTCCTTTGGAGCACCACTTTATTCGTGTTCTTGCATGGTTTATGCATCACCACAATCTGCCAGTTACTCTTCTGTATGGTCTGTATTTTATGCTACTTTGTGCAGCTTGGTATTCTCACCACTTGCAACTCTCAAATTTTATTACTGTAAAGGACGTGTGGGTGCAGTTAATTTAAACCAGTATGAGAAATGAACCCCTTCGAAGAGTTCAGTGAGCATATTTTTTTATTCAAAAATATTTAACGTGAAAGCAATGATTTCTCACGAATGTACATTTTTATATATTTATACAGTCAAGCTAGCTGGCGGTAACTCAGCGGATGTACAATCACAGGTGAATAAAACAGCCACTCAAAAATATGCACCAGAAAGCAGAGATACTGCAATTTTTTCTATGCAAATTGACTTATTGCACGGTTCAATTACAATAATCAAGGTTGAGTATTGGGTCCGCACTCGACCAGGGATGCCTGTACCTATTAAAGAAAGCGGTTACGACCCCTTCCACCGGGGCATTTCCCGACAAAGTCGGGTAACTTCCCAAGCACAAGATCCCCTGAGCAGGGGGTGCTTGTACCAATTTTTACTGGTTGGTGCCCAGCGGTACCGAAGTAACTCCCACATTCTCCTACCCCATGGTACAAACCGACGTGGTGAAACGGTTTCCAATCAATCAATCAATCAATCAATCAATCAATCAATCAATCAATCAATCAATCAATCAATCAATCAATCAATCAATCAATCAATCAATCAATCAATCACTCACTCACTCAATCAATCAATCAATCAATCAATCAATCTTTTTATTTCAACAACGTCTGTGTTGGGGACCGTGAATAAAAAGCCACCAGACGGGCTTGACAGGGTCCACGGCCCTGTGTACAAGGCAAAACGGCAGCAGCGGCTTGCTGCCAACATAAGCATGCACATAGCTTAACACGTGCAAAGTTACAATACATGGATATTAAAAACACAAATCCCATCGCAAGAAGATATGTGTACGAGGCCCTCACAGGGCAGAGAAATTCACTTCCTAAAGTTTTACTGCCAGCTGCATATAACACAGCACAGAAGCAGAGCAATAGTCATTTTTTATTTTATTGTACTAAGGTCCCACAGTGGGTGTGCTGAAGAACATTGGGGCCATTTTTGTAGCCTTTGTAAGCAGTACACCAAGAGCCTGGGTGCCAGGGTGCATATACAAGGTTGAAAATACAGGAAAGCCAAATAATGTAATCGACTAAAACATGATGGCAGTTTCTTGGCATGTGTTAAGTAATCAGAGCAAGAGCAGGATGAATAATGAGCGTAGATGGGATAAAAGCTAATTGTTTGTCTTTTCCATGCCCTATATATGCCTAATATGACTCAACCAAATTGCTTCACAATTTCTTATAGCTCGTTTTTGTAGATAGCCCCTCCGTCATAGTCCTCAGTCCCAAAAACTAAAGCCGTCTTCCTCTGACCTTACAATGATTGTTACATTTTGTTTGTGTGATGTAGTATAGCGGTTTTCTTTTTCAGTTTTATATAATAATCTGCTTGCTTGTAGTAGGCTTGTAACAGAAAATGAAAATACTTTTTTGAGAATTATAATTTAAGAATGGGAAGAATAATTTGCAGTACTACCATAAAGGCAGCCCCATTGTATAACCACTGACTAAAGTGCAGTGTATTCCTGAAATGATGCTACTGCCACTTGTGCATGAATGCAAAAGCAAAAGATCACAAACTGCTACACAACAAACTCGCTTATTGTCTCTCCATTGCAGGGAATGGCGCCCAAGTTACAGTGTTTGACCTCATCAACCAGATGTGCACAGGGCAGCGAGATGTTGAGGAGGATGGCCCATCGCAAAGGGCAACCGAAAGTCCCCCTGCTGAAGAACCCCCCACTCCACCTGAAACCATAGCTGCCACAGGCCCTCCTCCAGCTCAACCCCCATCTCCAGCTGAAACCAGACCTCCCATCACGCCCCCGCCAACAATGCAGACTCCACCGGTTGTGCGGACGGCACCAATGCGTGGTATTAAAACAGTAGTCTGAAGTGAAGCATGTTGTAGCTATAGGTACCGGACAGCACCCAGATGGCGACCCAGAGCCCGCAACACCCAGTGCCACCTTCCGGAGATATGGCTAGAATACTTGCTTTGTGTACTACAACGGCTAAACAAAGGTGTGAACTTGCACTGTCAGCTTGAAATTGTAGCTTGGCACATTCAGTATCGTTTGGGGTTTAATTTCCTTAATATATGCATAAATCATACATTCACTGATCTGGCAAAGTCATTGTGGTTATTTATGCTTTGCAGGCCACACCACAGAACGACGGCTAGAGCCATGCACAAGTATGCCGTGCAGACTGCCAATGGCGTTCCACTGACGAGTCTTTCGTCACGAGTGGCACTCTTCGCTGAAGCGACAATGGCAGTCTTTATGCCATAAGCAACATGTTAACCACTTTCCACTGGGTAGCAGCACAAGTTAACCATTTTCACAGGATGAAGGAAAAACTTTTGCTACCCTAATAAAAGTCGGTAGGAACCCCACCAGAAAATTTAAAGGTGGAATTAAATGAGTCAAACCCTGTTGGTGAGCCCTTAGCAACATTTTTAATCAGTATCCAATGGTTCACACACCGCCTAGAACTCGTGAGGCACTTGTTTTAATGCTTACACTGTGTTTTCCATGTTGATAGCTGCCATCACATTGTACGCTCTCACAGGCTACTTTTGAATAGTCATGCTGTAACAATAAGATTTATTTAATGCTGCACTGAAGCTGTGCCGTCTACAGAATATTCATTTCAGGAGCGTGAGGCTCTTACATGACACATTAGTGCCACTTTGTTGTTGTTTAATGGCACTTTTAGTGTTTCCTAACTCGTTGCTAATGATATTTTGTGCAGCTGGGCCAAGGCAGAATATGGTGGTGATGGAGTACTTGCAAAGGCGTGGATGCCAGGATGCAGATCAGGCCACTAGGCGTAATGCCTACGAGGAAAGGCTCCTTGCCTTTAAGGAGACGAGGCACGACGACGAAATGCGGGATAGAATGGAGGAGCGAAGAATGTGGGAAGATGCTCAAGCAGAAGAGCGCCGCATCAGGGCGGAAGAGTGGCGTGAAGAACAGCGCATCAGGGCCGAGGAGCGTGCTGAGGAACGCCGCATCATGGCTGAGGAGCGTGCTGAGGAACGCCGCATCAGGGCTGAGGAGCGGGCAGATGAGCAGCGTGCCCGGGCCGAGGTTCTGCAGATCCTGGCTGAAGAACGTCGGTCTTTTGCTGCTCAGCAGGAAACGCACCTGAAGCTCATACAGACTCTAGTTGAGAGCATCAAAAAGTGAGGGATCATGAAAACTGTGCTGGTGGCTTTCCCCCCTTCCCCCTAATTTTTTTATATTCTTTCCATTGAAATGCTCACTGCTGAACAATTCTTGTATTTATTTTAAGTACCCAAGACATGTTATGTGGTTTTTAATACATACAGTGGAACCCCGCTGATACGTCCCCCGCACTTATGACAGATCACCTCAATCCCAGCAAACTCTCCATAGAATCAACGCATTAAAAACCCCGATGATATGACGCTCGGGTGCACGCGGTCCGCTTCATACGACGGAGACTGGAGACGAAGGGTGGAGACACGTATGCGATGACACCGCCCTTTTGGGTCACTCGTGGCCGCCGCAGCAAGTCATTGTAACAAGAGCGCGCTATAATTTTCGCCGCAATACGGCTTACTCACGAAGTTTGAATTATCTTATCTATTTCACCTTGCTTGGTCGTGTGTGAAACGAAAACAGCTATGCGTTCAGCACTTTCACCGAACAGCGGTGGTGCGGGACCATTCAAAGGGTGTCTTGTTTTTTTTTTCACTTGGGAATCAGCTAAAGGTTCGCAAATCACGCGAGAACGCGCTAAATATAGTAGTTTAAATAAGTTCTTAGCCCACCTGTCGCGTGAGACCGTCTACTAGGTCAGCATTTACCCACACCCTGGTCGTACGACACCCTGGTCATACGACGCTTTCTCACGGTCCTTTGAAAGTCGTATAATCGGGGTTCCACTGTATAATGTTTTTTCATAGCACCACAGACTGTTCTGTTCGGAGAGAAGGGAGGCATTTACTAGGCAGGGGGGCTAGTCAACTATCGTCTTTTGTCGACATTTGCAACAAAAGGAGCAGATTTTTCTCCTGCCAGGTCTATAATGAATAGGTTTCCTAGTACTAATAGCTGTGCTGGCTGTGTTGTTTCACAGCTTGTCACCCAAATAAGCTCAAACCAGGTCCTTGCGTGGCAGTACAAAGGATACTAGCTTGTGTGAATAATTTAAAACATGCCCTTCAGTGGCCGCTCTTACCCACCTCTCCTATTTCTTTCATTGGTTACTTTGGGCAAGCAGCCAGATTTGTTCTCCCACAAAGATAAAAAGTTTTATTCTTTTTTTTAAATGAGTCCAATCCACCTAAAGTGAACTTGAGAAGAAATTGCAATATTGTTACCAGAAATAAATGCAACGCTGTCAAAGCCACGTATGTTTCACATGTGAACTAGGGGAAGTGTAAGGCCACAAGTAATTAAAAATAGTGTGGTGAATTTGAGCAATAAGTTTGCATTTGGCTCACATTGAATTGAAACATTCAAGTTGATGCGGCATTCCCATGAGAACTTTATTTAAATTGACTTTCAAGAATGGTACGATTGACTTTTGGAGGGAATAGGCATCAAAAGTATGCAACAGGGCTTCAGGAACAGTAGAACTATACTTGAATAGCGGGAAAGTCCTCTTGGCTGCATTAGCAGCTCCTTTCAAATTCTTCCGTGGGATCATTTTTTTTTCACCTTTATGAAGTGGCTCATACCCTCAGAGGCCATCTGAATTCATAAGCCAACTCCAAAAAGCAAAAAAAATTCCCTCGCACTTCCCCGAGGGGGAGAGTGTAAGTGCGAATGCACGAGTTGAATTTGCGCGGGTCGGTAATGTTCGCGAAAGAGAGATCACACACACACACACAACTACAAAGAAAGAAAGATGCATTTATTCACAGACACCTATTTGTGTTGTCGTTGTACTTGATTGCTAGAGCGGATCTCAGCTATGGAATTTCGTATCAGTACTCCTTTAAGCGGGTGCATTAGCCCTTCTCACGCCCGATTCTTGGGCAATCCCCCACGTGGGTATGTGCCATGTCAGAGGCCAGGCAGCGCGCGCCCATCTCCCCCCGTTGCCAAGGAAGACGAGGAGATTCCTGGCCAATCCCCCACGTGGGTATGTGCCATGTCAGCGGCCAGGCAGCGCGCGCCCATCTTACCCCGTTGCCAAGGAAGACGAGGAGCGTCCGCACCCACAGCTGTTGCTATGCGGACGGCGGCGGAATGCGGACGGCGGCGGACGCTTCAGGCTCGCTTAAGAAGTGCATTCGCACTTAAAAAAAAGCCTCCTTAAAACACTTACAAAACAGGCTGAACAGTCACACCAAAGGAAACTCCCACTGGGAAAATGAGTTTCGCTCATTTTGATTGCCACCACAGCAGGATCTGGCTTATTTTCAACAGAAACACAGTCTGTGTATGCGTTTGCAGGGAATTATTTCACCTCTTTTCTTGCCTACTCTCTTTTTTTAGGGGAAAATTGCCGAGCTTCTGTAGTCTATGTAGTTTTATCTGCCTTAGTTGTGGTTTGAAAATTTGGCTCTTTTTCAAAAAAAAGTGTTCAGCTGGTGTGTAACAATAAGTAGTGTCAGTATTTGCAGCACAAGAACAGTCTCCCTTCTCAAAGAACCAGTAGTGAACACAGAACTCTCTGTGGTCGTTCTGCATAACTGCATTTCCAAAGGTGTGTTCAAATGGGAAACGCTGTTGAATAGGACCCCTTTTTTTACCATTACAACTCATATTGTCTTTCATTGTTAGTGATGCATCAATGAATTTATTTTTTCCCCTTTGCAATGATTGTAATCTACATTGTAGCTCAACCGTTTTGCTTTGTAGTGATGCATTCTGTTCTAGTTAATGTTTTCATTTTGTTTTCGGTCACACTTTACAAATATTGTCATTTTCAGCAATGTGCGTATTCCTATGCATTTGTCTCAATTTTTTTGGGTGGTGTGTTATGCTTAATTAAGTATGTACTCTCTTCAAAGCTTTCATCTGATTATTTGATGTGATGGTTCCATAACGCTGGCTAGAAATGACACTGTGTAATGAAGTTGTGCCAGCAAGATGGCCATTGTCACCACAGAACCTTGGCATGGTCATAAAGGATGTGATCTTGTGCTTGTTATGCCGCTTTCATCGTTGCACATAAGTCATTTGATTTGATTGTAGAGTTTAACGCACCGACGCAACGCAGGCGATGAGGAGCACCGTAGTGGATTGCTCCGGATTAATTTTGACCACCTGGGGATCTTTAACGTGTGCCGAAATTTCGCACACACGGGCGTTTTTGCTTTTCGCCTCCATCAGAAAAGCGGCCGCGAATCAAACCCACGTCCATGAGTCATTTAATCTTTTGCAAAATAGTCGCCATATTGTAGTAGGCAGTTTTGTGCAATTTCGTGTTACGTTCAGTGTACGTTGGCATACATTGTAGGCATACCACCTTGGCTTGTGTTCAGCCTGTCAAAACTTGCTTGTGACCATAACGAAGTTCGCTGGTAAGTCGGGCAAATGTGCCTGGTGCCCATCTCATGGTTTAGACAGGCAAACAAAATGTGCAGAACCATTGGCACTGTTACGATGAGTGGAAAGACCCCCTTTTTTGTTCTGCTTGCAGAGTAAATTCCTTTAGAGGCTTTCAGATGAAATACTTGTTGTGGCTGTTACAGATGGTAGCATAATTGTGGTTGTTAGTGCCTTGTGTGCTTTAAATTGCACACACTTTGTGGTGATACTTTTTATCAGGCTTTCAAGTGTGTTCTTGCCAGTAGCTCATGTTCCTTTTTCTGTATGTGTGCCACCACCAGACAACAATAAAATTTTGTGGGATGCTACAAGGTGTCCCACGGAGGTTGCACGCACAGGACTGTTCATTTCTTTTGTGTGCCTCTTTTACATGAAATTAACACCCATCAAAACCAAGAGGTTGTCAGCAATTTAAAATGAACTAAATTGAAAATGAGGCAAATATTTAAAGAAATAAGTAGAGGCTTGTAAATATGACAACCTTTGAACAATGTGCTAATAGTTTACTTTTCCACCACACACCAGTGGCTTTGCCATAGGGCACATGCTTTTGTGTTAGGTTTCTCGCATGACGTTGCAGCACTGCAAGAAAGCCTCTGTGATGAGGAAACTGAGAACAAAGCTTTTTTAATTTCAAGATTAGGAGCATGTGAAGAAAAGCAAATCTCAGGAATTTAGTTTAGCACTCATAAACTGAACAATTTGTTTTCAATGTCACTTTTTTGGCGCAACTCTAAGGAGCATTAACAAATTTGGGCTAGTTTTTAGTGCTGGCTTCTATTGTGTCTCTTATACAATTTCAGTCACTGTGATGTCAAATTTGGGTTCCTCAATATTTGACATTTTTTGTTTAAAATATTTGGTGGCTGAAATAAAGCTGTGTTAGGAAAATGCAGAATTTTTATTTTCGAGAGAAACACCCCTTTAAGCTTTAAACAGCATACGTTTTCTGCAGTATAATTGCACTATCTCAATGAATTGCGTTCTCTTCGAAGTGGCTTCTACTTTTCATTTACCAGTTGCTACATGACCACGACTACAGCGCAGGAAAGAGATGCAGAAACAAGAAAGGACATACACCGTGCTGACTCTCAACTGAATGTTTAATGTAGTGGAAACATTTATACCAGTAAAAAACACTGAAAGAACAAAACTATATAAACGTACACCACGAGGACAACTGTTGTATTGCCATTGTGAAAGTGCCACACTCATGTTGAAGTTACAGTATGCTGATAGGGCCTCCGTCAGTGATGTAGCCCGATGTCACATTCACATTTGGCAGCGTATCCAAGTACACACTGGCAAGCCACAGATCTATTCAAGACCACCACCCCTAAAGAAAATGCGTATCTTCTTGCATTACATTCAAGGACACTCCCTTCGACTGGCACGCAGCAGCCAAAGCCTGCTTTATAAAGGTAAAAGAGCTTCTGTTCTTGCCCAAAGTATTGCACAAGTTTGATCCAGCACTCCCACTTGGTACGCATGCTTCTGTGTATGGGTTAGGTGCATATTTGCAATAAAGAGACGGGCAGCGCATTCACAGTCTCATTTTCGTCAAGAACATTGACAGACCGAAAGGAGGTAGCTACTGTCGACCGTGAAGCTTTAGCATATGTCTGGGCACGTGAAAAATGGCGTGTGTATTTATGGGGACAACGTTTCACGCTACCGATGGATGGATCACTGTGCGTTACTGGCATTGCGGTCTACTCAGAGCACCAGGCAACAACCTTTTCGGATTGCAAGGTGGTCAGAACGACTCCTTCGATAGACCTACAAGGTGTGGAGTACAAGAAAGGGTTGGAAAACAAGGTCCCAGATGTTTTCTCGTGCCTGCCAGTTGCTGCAGTCATCGATCGATCAGCCAATTCCGTTGCCACAGCAAGACACTTCCGCTGAGGAAAAGGTTGTACTCCTTGTTGAGCCGCTTTGCATAGCCAGAGGAATTTGAGCAAGCCACCCGTGATGACGCTACCTTGGAAGGCATCAAAGGCTACGTGGTGTCGTCTTGCCCACGCACAAGTTCAATTTCAAAGGAAGTACAGCCGTAGTTGAATCTTGCAGGCAGAATTGTCTGTCCTGAATGGCTTATTCCGCATGGAGAACGACTTGTTCCACGGTCTACCTCGCATCAGGTAGTCCCGATAACACATGAAACGCATCCTGGAATAGTTCGAATGAAGGCATGCCTGCGACAACGCTTTTGGTGACCAGGAATGGATCAGCAAGTAGAAAGTGCCAAATAGAACTGCAGTGTATGCCAAAGTGCCTATAAAAGTGCCAAGACCACTGTTGCGCCCGTTCAACCAGTCCCACTACCCGACCGCTTGTGGCAGAAGCTGGCCGTTGACATTACTGGTCCAATTGAGAAAGCTCTGCAAAAATGCAGATACACCATCTCGCTAGTTGATTACTTCTCGAATTGGCCCGACGTGAGGTTCAACAGAGAGGTCACGAGAAGAACAATCCCCAACATTTTTGCTTCAAGTATTTTCCCAGGAGGGATACCCAGATGAAGTGGTCACCAACAATGAACCTCAGTTTTCTCTCGAGAGGTTGCCCGGTTTCTCAAAGAGTGTGGAATTCACCGGACACACTCTTCAATATGTTACCTTGAGGCTAATGGACAGGTGCAACGCTTCAACTATGTATTTAGGAATTTATCCAGTTGGCCCTGTTGGAGCAACCTGCTTAGACATTGTTGGTAACCCGTCTCCGTCATTCTTCGCTGCCCCAACCGAAGAACTTCATCAGCTGAGGAACAGCAAAAAGCAGAAGCAAGCATACAGCAAAATGTACACTGACGAGCATTGGGCAGCAAAGGAGGCTAGCATAGCTGTGGGCGACAGGGTCTGCGTCAGGCGACCAAATGTTGGGTTCAAGGGCCGCCTCTCCTTTAGCCATCTTCAAAAGGTTATAGAACAGAAGGGACCATCCACTTTGTCCTAATGACAGGACATGTAACGCATCAAAGATGGTCAAGATGCCGCCGCAACCAATCCATGCTGAGAAACCCCCTTCAGCTCATAGTGATATTGGGCATTCGGCATCGCCGCCTAGCATACCGGCGCAAGCATCAGCCATCACGGCTACGAAACAACTACCCCAGGAGTGGCAGCTGTACAACACCCATGAGAAGTGAGAACATGCCTGTAGTGATCTTTCAATAAGTGCCAGGTCAGGAGGGGAAGCGCAACCTACCTCTGCTTCGCCTTACGAGCCACCAGCACGTCAGATACAGCCACCTAGAGCAAGAAGGCCACCAAACAGATATCGGTACTATTTGATTACAGCCATCAGCTTTGATTGCAGCCATCAGCAACGATACTACACACCCCAAAATATAATGCATTTCTTGTTGCATTAGTTCCAGGTAATGGTCATCTTCCCCATCAATCACATCAACAACTCACCAACCGAGAGCTACAATTTGCGATCACTCAGTCAATTTGCACTTACGTTGCACCGCCCAGTGACTTTTCATCATTGCCAACATTAAGCAGACCATTCTCGATGCTAATTTCCTAGCTTTCTACAATACTGCCATAGACGTGCTCTTTTGACACCTCATGAACATGACGTCAAGCCCTCACGTTTCACATGGCTTATGTACTGACAACCTGTAAACGCCAAATCTTTTGAATAAAATAAACCTGTAGAGTTTAACCTCATTATAAGGAACACCGATATAGCGAATTATCGGCTATAGCGAACTGACTAGAATCTTTGGTTGGTCACACTTTATTTCAATGGCACTTATTATTTTATAACGAAACTGAAACCATGAGCAGCGCGCGATATCGGATATAACAAATATTTGACCAGGAGGCTGAGAAGCTACTTGTAAAAACCCTTCGGCATCTGAAACTGCGGAAGTATAAAGGCCTTTTTGTTCGTGGACACTAGGACAAACTCAATACTGCTCAGTGCTGTGAATAGCCACCAGATGATCACATCATTCATCAAACAAATAAAGACGCAGGCCTGTTTTGCCAAGTGAACCTTGTTTTATTGTACTTTCACGTACTCATGTTCCGGCTCATTCAGCTTGAAATGCAACAAGGACAGAGGTAAGGATTACCTTGTTACAGTGAGTTGGAAGCCTAAAACGTGCATTTTTATATCAAGTATTTTTGTGCGAGCCACATTGTTTATTTGATACAGCCGGTTTTTACCCCTACTGTTATAACAAATATCGGTTATAACGAACTAATTTGCTGTCCCGACACTACTTCGTTCTAACGAGGTTTGACTGTATTTTGTCATCATGGCCCTTTGTAAACCCTCCACATGCTGGGAATGTGCCGCCACCATATTACCTCTGGGGCTGTTTGTCCCTAAACTTCAACAAGTGCCCAGCTTTCACCCACTGCATTCAACGAATGTGCTCTCGCGGTCATGGACTGAAGGAAGCAGATAACCGTTGTATTCTACAAGCACTGCTTACCACATGCAGAAATTATAGGGCACCCTACCTATCTAACCACAAAAACAATGCAAGTCTGGCATTGTAACATGCAAATTTTACAAGACTTCACGTATCTTCCCTTCTACCAACCACATAATGAAACAGTGTACTCAACACTCTCACCCGCCGCGGTGGCTCAGTGGCTAAAGCGTTGCACTGCTGAGCACGAGGTTGCGGGTTCGATTCCCGGCCGCGGCGGCTGCTTTTCTGATGGAGGCGAAAAGCACAAACGCCCGTGTGTACGAGATTTCGGCGCACGTTAAAGATCCCCAGGTGGTCAAAATTAATCCGGAGCCCTCCACTACGGCGCGCCTCATCGCCTGCGTTGCGTCGGCGCGTTAAACCCTACAATCAAAATCAATCTACTCAACAATCTCATGGAACTAATCGAACAAAGCCCATCCTCACCATTTTCATGTACCTGTGCAGGAGACACGAGGGATGAGAAATGAAGCGCGCACACAGACACACACATAAACCAAATCCAGGCCATTCTGCCCTGAAAATGTTGTATGGCCCTTCCCAGTCGAAAAATACAACAGGAATTTCTGTCGCACAACAGAAATTTCTGTCGCACGACAGGGATTTGTGTTGGGACTACAGGATGGTCTGTCGTGCGACAGGAAGTTCTGTAGTACAACTACAGAAAATCTGTCGTACGACAGGCATTTCTGTTGGGACTACAGGATGGTCTGTCGTGCGACAGGAAGTTCTGTAGTACAACTACAGATAATCTGTCGTACGAAAGGCATTTCTGTCGCACGACAGGAATTTCTGTTGGGACTACAGGGTGGCCTGTCGTTCGACAGAAATTTCTGTAGTACAACTACAGAAAATCTGCCGTACGACAGGCATTTCTGTCGCACAACAGGAATTTCTGTTGGGAATGCAGGATGGTCTGTTGTGAGACAGGAATTTCTGCAGAATGATGACAGAATGTCTGTCGTACGACAGAAATTTATGTAGTACAACAGACATATCTATCATGCGACCGACATTCTGCACTCCCCACTACAAAAACCTTTGTAACAGAACTACAAAATTTCTGTCGCATGAGACATTTCTGTTGTACTAGTTATTGTGCAACACCCTGTAGGCGCTACACAAACTTCTCTTGGCCCACAAACTGTCCTTCAGCCACTACATTCAGCATTCCGTAATTACCATTATTATCTACCATGCGACAGATCATTTTGTAGTCCCTGCAGATTTTTTATAGTGTGAAAGAGAATGTTAGATCCATTGCGAAAGTGTCACATGACAGACCGTTCAGTATTGCTACAAAATCTCTTGCTTACCCTGTCGGAAAACCCCGCGTTTTCCGGCATTAGGAGAGCGATAGAATAGCCCGGAAAGAACGGAATACACAGGAAAACGCCGCGCTGAACGACAGCAACGCGGGGAGGTTGCTGGAGAGCATCGAATAACATGGGGACATTGCCTTTGGGGACAGGGCTTCAGCCAATGCGAAGGGGATAGCACGAACGGGATAGTACGGGATGGTAAGGTGCCGCTGCTTGGCTGGACACGGGAATGCCGCGCGCCGCGATCGACGCAGATGCTCCGAAACTTGGTGTTTACGGCCCGTGCGGTGCCGCAAAATCCCACTTTTTTAGCGTGCGCTGCACGGAAACAATGCTGCGTGCGAGTGACGGTCATCTCGTTCAATTGCATTGCAAGCGCCTGTTGTAATGAACGTTTGTTGCATTGCGGCCATTAGCATTCCGGCCGTGTTGGAAAAAACCTTCGCTACAAATTTGCAATTAACAACACAACTTAGCACAAATCACACTAATGTTGGAGCATCTAAGCGTAGCCCCATAATAAAAAAAAGATGGATACATAGAGAACTTCGGAAATTCCTTGGGTTCTTTGAGTGAATTGCAATTGCATATATTGTACTGTGGACAATGTTTGATAAAAGAATCAGGAAACAAGGGTAGCCGCTCGGCAAAACGGACGCATAAAAAACAAGCAAGATGTGCTTTTTGAAGACGTGGTGTAATAATTGCAGTGCACTTTCTGACATGTATTTCTGGGTGTCTTTGAGAGCCCCATCTGTTGTTTTATTTTTTTTGCGAGCAATTTTTTATTTGAACGCGAAACATGTGTCCAAACAAGCCGAAATAGTTAAAATAAGATTTTAAAAACAGCGAACCAGTTGCCGCTACCTGTGTGAAAAAAAAAAGAAACGGCGCCAGTGAACTCGCTGCATTACCGAGATGTGATAAAAAAAATAAATGTAGAAAGAAAGAAAACGCGCGCCTTCCCTCTAGCCCGGCCCTTCGGAAGAAGTTCGGGGAAGCATCGTCACCACTGCAGGCATGTCGCGTCGCGGCAGAACTCGCGGGACGGGGAGACCACAATACGAAGAATCGAGAGGGGTCAGGAGGGGTCGCGAAACAACTTCTCGTGGTCGGCCGGTTCCCTCCTTACCCTTCCTTTGTTCCCTCCTGCTTTTCGTCTCCCGGTCAAAATTTGCGGTGGCTGCGTTGCCCAGTGGCTCGTTCACATTTCACATCAGCGCTTTGCTCAGTTGAAGTTAGGCTTAACTTTTTTGTAAAAACGTGCATCTTATGTCTCCGCGGAGTGTCAGCAGCAACATTTGAAGCTTCGGAAGCTGTGGTAAAAGCAAGATCAGTGGTCCGGATTTCAAGCATCTCGATGTGAGGACTCCTCCAGCGACGACTAACCGGGGTGCTTGGGATAATTGGCACTTTAATGTGAGTGAATGCGACGAATCTCGCAGGCAGCGTGATTTGGAATACGTGCGATGTGCTTCGACAATCGACTGAACTTGCCACGATCCCTGCGTGACTTCGGCAGGTATCGTGCGTGCATACTCTTCAAGATAGTGCAGCACCACAGAGACGTGCGCTTTTCGCCACAGGATACCCTTCCACGCCTTGCTGTGCGAATGCAACGGAACAAGGTTCACAAAGGCAAGCATTCCAGCTAAAGATTGACTTTCCATTTTAATTTTCTCACGTTCTCTCACGTTTTGCAGTGTAAAAAAAAATATTTGTTCACTTGTATTTTAATGGCCCTAACTAATATAAGGAACGAATTTTCGAACGGTTATTGTCCATGATCGTTTAATATTTTTTTTCTATAAAATAAATTTGCTTTTATGAACAGGTTGAGCGTCATTGACGGAACGCGATGATGGGACGCGATTTGGCCCTGCTTCCGAAGCACGGCCAAATCAGCTGAAAAGTGCCCAAATGACTCTGGCTAAATTTTGTAGCGCTACTGAGGTTTCCCTGAAGGAATGACTTCTGTATTTCTTGTTAACAGCTACGCGGGTTTGCAATTACACGGCTATTAAAGAAAAAAAGGCCGGGCGTGTTCCAGCGTTACGTTCCAGCGGCTGCTATATCCACGAGTCTGCGCGTCCGGCGTGTACCAGCGTCCAGGTTCCCGTGAATTTGCAGCAGGCGCAGTTTCGCATGACGTGCGGATGAAAGCTGTTTTGTACTAAAAGAAATTATAGTTCTGACCGTTTCCAAGTCAGCACGATCATGGAGCATACAAATAACGCGCCATATTTTGTTTTTATATTGGGCAATGAAATAAAAATTATTTGTTTTGGTGTAACAGCAGCATAAGAGGGCAGTAAAAGCCTCTCCATGACAAAAAGTGAAGCCACAGTAGTGCCCAGGAACAGTGTTGTAAAAAGAGTAAAATAAAATGGATAAACACCGCAAACTGCTTTTTTTTTCGGGCTGTGATCAGGCATGTGCAGTCTGCGTAACATCAAACTTTTGTGTTGCATGCATGAATGTACCACTAGTTGCATTGCTTAAATGCCTTTTGGTACAGCTTTCTGAAATCAGTTATTCACTGAAAACAATTTCAAGCTTGTACCAGAAAGGCAAAAATGACCCCAAATGCTTATGTTTATTGGTCATATTTTTATTGAAATTGTTATTGAAATTTTGAAATTGAAATTGAAATGAAATTTTATTGAAATCCTGCATACTTCATGTACTTAATAGAAAAAAAACATCACGGGAAGTAAATTTCTTATGCCAAACAAGTTGAAATTGGAGACATGACAGGATTTACTACGAAAACAGACATGACAGGATTTACTACAGACTACAGAACAGGATTTACTACAGACTACAGGGCAGGATTTACTACAGACTACAAGACAGGATTTACGACAGACTACAGGACAGGATTAACTACAGACTACAGGACAGGATATACTACAGAATACAGGACAGGATTTACTACAGACTACAGGACAGGATTTACTACAGACTACAGGATAGGGTTTACTACAGACTACAGGATGTCCCATTCCCTCACAGGATCATTCTGTCGTATTTTTCTGTTGTGTTTTTCGACTGGGTTATACAAGCTATGTGTGATGGAAGCAGCTAAAAGTAACGGACATCCTGACAATATGCCCACAACTAGTCATTAAGTACATGACGTGAATGGCACCAAGTACTCATGAAGTGCTGGAGCACTCACTCAAAAAAACACTGTGACTTGGCTGCCATATAAACAGGTGTGGCAGTTAGAGAGAAGGGTGGCGACTTTGTACATTCGTCCCACGTGCTGTAGCGAGAACTTTTGATTCTTGTGAAAGTCCACAAAAGCAAACTCGCCAGCCACCTTCCCGAAGCCCCACTTCACTGCCGGCCGCACGGTGCTCATGCGGCGGTTGAAGCGGGCTTCATGGGTCTGCAGGAATGCTCCCCCATAAGGCTTCATCAGAAGCGGCTTCAGCGGATAGGCCGGGTCCCCATAGATAACCAACCTCTGGCCCTGCGCCACCTTCTCAAGGTTCTCGTAGAGCCTGGACTCCTTCAGGATACCTGAAAAAACGGAAACAAATTTTCAGCGCAGTAGTTTGAAAATTGCACTAGACTTTGCAAAACTTTTCCTTGAAACAGGAATATTTAAATTGGCTAACCCTGTTTTAGCAATTTGCTTTCCCAGAAGCAAACAATCACATATTTTTTTGTGTGCATACAATGCAGTTACTGTGAACCCTTAGTAACTTAAACCGCTGAAAGCTTGGGAAAAATTTCAGTGACTCGGAGTTCTGAGTTGTAGTTTTCCATACATAGACGCTTCCTTGAAGACTTTTCTGAAAGAGAAATGGCAATCCCACTTGTGTTGCCGCAATCCACTGAGAACCTCTTCATAACGACCCTGCTTTATATGATAGTGCTGGTAAATGTGGGAGAAGAAACACATCCTGCCCTGTGTTATGTGTTGCTTCGTCTGCCTGGGTTACGCTCTGAAGACAAACCTTGTCGATGTTCCTGGAACAAAATTATTCATTCAGTTAGAGGAACCCACCGGATGTTGATCAAGGCGGTCGTGCCCGTGTAACGGCGAAGCTGCACGGAAAGCCTCACGTGGATACACATGTGGTCTGTATTTAGGCGTTATATTTTGTCGTCTGTTGATTTTGTGATGGTACAAAGTATAATACCATGACAGAGCATGTCAGCGGATTTTGTTCAGTGAACTGTGAATGGAGTAGAAGCGGAGACACCGAAGAAAAGAAACTTAAAAACTTTAAAACAACAACAAGACGTTTCGGCTTGGTTACTGAAGCGTTACTGAAACAAGGCTTCAGTAACGAAGCCGAAAAGTCTTGTTGTTGTTTTAAAGTTTTTAAGTTTCTTTTGGTCGGTGTCTCCGCTTCTACTCCAACATGCTTCCCGACCAGACGGGTTTCCGTCAAACCCTCGACTTCGTGAACTGTGAATACTTAACATGGTTATTTGACTACCGACATTGCCTTTCACTGACTAGTGCAGTTCAATAAAATCTGCTGCATGACAACAAGCACTGCTTTGTGTCCATCGTGTATTGCCTCCACATGAGCAAAACTACAATTCTGTTTTTTGCGAAGCTGAGCCTTTTTTGACACTACTTCTTTGATTCCTTGGCCACCCTCAAGGTTCGAATCAGCATTCTGTGTTTGCGTAACTGCAATCTTACAGAAACCATGTCTGTTCGACAAAACTAGAGATAGAATGGAACTTAGGAACTGTAAAACAAGGCCAACACTCAACAGCAGTGCAATAATGCACTCCTCTGAGAGTACTTCGTGACATTACGAGCACATAAAAATAACAAGGTGGCTATTGCTTCAGGAAGAATGCACACATCCCCATGCATCCGCGACATGTTATACGAATGTGCCACAACTACAGTCGAGCATGATTTGAAGGTTATCGTGGGGGCGCCGAGCAAGAACAGAAGCAGTGCTATGGCCCAGAATCTTTTTTCGCGGAGAGGGACTCATCGAACCTGTTCCTCTCACTCTTTATGTTGTTCCTTAAGCGGTCACTCCCCCTTCATGTGGGACGTTTATATTTTATGCAACTGGATACTGCTAGCAGTATCCAGTTGCATAAATAAAAAGCATTCCCGGTAGTATGGCATGCCATACTACCGGGAATGCTTTTTATTTCTTTCCACTTCACTTTTGTTTGCTAGCACAGCACAATAGGTGGTCTAATCAATATTACAACCTCTCCACAACACACTCCAGGCCCCTTCCACATTAGCATTGCATGAAAACGTTAAGCCGAGTAATAGTCGCAATTATCTCACCAGCATCATGGCGCCTTCCCTTGTACGGCCCATCTAGCTGGCAGATGATGCCGTTGGCGCACATGACGGCTTGGTACTTTACCACATGGCAGCGTTTGTGGCCCGAGAAGTATTCTTGCTGGTCCACTGTGGGCCGGCAAATACGGCGCGCCGTTCCGTCAATAAAACCACAGCAACTCTTCAGTGGGGCACCCCTCGCATGGACGGCCTGAAACAGACGACCACTAATTAGAAGTCCGCTCCGTGCACAAACGCAATGAATTCTCACCTCGGCAAACTCTTGCAGTCGCGACGGATTCATCCACTGATGACTTGTCATGTCAGACAGTAAGTGAGCGAAGTAGTATTCTGTGTGCGCGAGCACCTCGTTCACGACACTTGATATAACTGTGCCGTGGCGCCCGAACTGCATTTCAAGTTCGCACAGCCTATTCGGGTACGCGAGGCGCCGCAGAGTCATGCAGAGAGCCTCCATGCAGGTCACCGTCACGCGTTGGGCGCTCACGACTTCATCCGGCACTCTCAGCAAAGTGCGAAGCTCGTCGATTTCATCCCGGCCAAAGCGGAAGAGTTCGACGAACCTCATCCGCCGTATACTCGCAATGTCCAGCAGGCCGTACTGCGAAGTGTAGCATGGCGGCTCGGGCTGCTCGAGCTCCGAGGCGAGGAAACAAATGTCCTCGATTTCGCGCCACGTGAGAGCATCGAGCAGCAGCGGGTCCTGCAGCACACTGAAAGGCATGGCTGCGGTTGAGGGAGCCCCCCTTCCACGAAAGCACGGAAGGCAAAACAGAAGATGGTTGGCGAACCAAAACAGTTAGCTTGATAGCTTGCGAGCAACGCGGACGTCTTGGCTAATTGAAAACAGAAGGCACCGAAATCGAACGGACAGCCACTGAGACCGCACTGACCCACGCACGACGCAGCGTGCAGTCTAGTGCAGGTAACAGGCTCCCGCAACACGTCGCAAGCAGTCTGCTAAATTATAAATGTAACCGCAAATTGTCTTACATTGATTGGAACAACGATTGTTTACTTTGTGTAAGATTTATTTTAGATTTACAATGCTTTAGGGGAAACTGCGTTGTTTATTTACGTATTTTGAGCGTGTGGATTTTTGCAACTACTCGGCTAATCAGCCGTCACACGGAACTAATGGTACGACGCTACGGAGTGCTAAAACACGTTTTCCGTCTCACTCTACGGAAAGAACCCGGTACGTACGCGCGCATGCGCAGTCGGGTCCCGGTAAACCCGGTAGCAACGTAACGAACGTAACGAACGTAACGAACGGACTGCTAAAACTCTCTAATGTCCTCTGTTGTCAGCTCCGATGATGTCCGTGAAGATCCAGCAAGCCACGTGAGCAGCAGCGGAACGTAGAAAAAGTTGGGGTGAGCGCGAATAGCGCGGCCGCGGCTTTCGGGACGGAGAAGGCTACCCATGCTTCATTTTTTCTCTTCTCCTCACCTTTTTTCTCCCTTTTGCATCGGCTGCCGCATTCTGCGGAGCAAGTTGCAAGACGTCCTCTTCTTCGCTGCGCTATGCGGTGCCGTCTACTAGCACACTGCCCCGGTTGCCGCGATTGTTTAACGGACTTCTAAGAGTCTCCGGCCTTGAAAATATGAGTTCGTAGTACTGAGGTGTTGTTAACATGGCACGGAACTAAATAAAACGATCGTTATTTTGAAACGTTCGCTTTTCTGAAGTACGTTGTAGTGAAATAATTTTACATTAAAACTATAAGCAGTCGGCGTGGGATTTCTTAAACGCTCGTTAATCTGAAAAGTTCGTTAATGTTGTGGTCGTTGTACCAAGGTTTGACTGTATATATATATATATATATATATATAGCAGAGAAGGAATTCTTGGCTACTGTTTAAATATTCAAAAACTTGGGTGCGACCACTTGGAAAACACTAACAAATACTTTATTTCGACAGTTTCGACCAGTGGTCTGGTCTGCTTCAGGGAAAATTACAAGTGACTGAATCAAATAAATGAAAGCAAACATGTACAATAATCTCAGCGGCGCATATACACGTCTCTCCCCAGGCGAGCGGCGATACAAAGCAAGGAGAGGGGAAAAGGAAAACAGGAGAAAAAAGGAGTATAAAGAAGGAGGCAATTAGAAATAGAGAAAGAGGGGAGAAAAGGAGAGGCAGAAGAAAGGGGGGTTCTCAGAAGCAGACACTGAACGAAGGTCGAACAGCGGAAACTTGAAAGGTAGAGTGAGGGACCGCTCAGCGGCTCAGAATGACATGATGTGCCACATTCCGCGTACTGTAAAAAGAGAGGGAAAAAAAAAAAAAAAAACGGAAGAAAAACCCCTAGGAGTGAATTATGTTTGAAGAACGTTGTTGCGAATGTAGATAGGCGCCACATGGCCCCCAGTAGCTCACGAATGCCAATACAGGGTCTAAACACACATAGCGAGAGGAGCGGAGGAAACATGAGTACGGAGGCTGCGGCGTCGGGCAAGGTCCGCGCACTCAACATGGTCCGAAGTCGTGTTGTAATCGATAGCCCGAGTCGGCGCGGCGCGCCACGGAGATTTATTGGTGCAGAAGCGCTAGCGGAGCGCCGAAACGTCGCCGGAGGAGTCATTCCCGTGCGAAAACGCACCCCCCTAGCCCCCCCCCCCCCCCCCCCCCGTTTTCCCGAAGCTCGTAACCGTGTGGTCGCCAGGCGCAGGTTCTCTATTTTGTTAAAAATGGCAAAACGATAATGAGGAGAAAAGTAAGTCTGAACCGCAGATTTATTGCTAACAGCACTCGTTTGGCTCCCTCGCCGCACGCCCCCCGCCCCCTCCCCCCAAAAAATAATAATAATAATAATAATAATAATAAAAAAAAAGTTCACGTATGGTCTCGTAGGCAGCCCAATCTCCCTGCGCTCTCGTTTATACCCTCAGTAAGCGTCCGAAATTTATGTATAAAGAACGATTCTCTCTGTTCCCGCTCGTAAGTGTTGCGGAAGCCGGACTGAATTAACACTACTTGTATTCTTTCGAAGGAGTGATCCGGGAGGCGGAGGTGCCTGGACAGTGGAAGACCGGGAAGTCCCTTTACATGCGACTTGTGATTGTTAAATCTGGTGCGGAAGGGCGTTTCGGTCTGTCCAATGTACTCCTGATTACAAACGAGGCAACGAAGTTTATAGATTACGTTTGAGGTGTCGCAATTTAAATTTTCTTTGATAGCATATTTAAAGGTTGACCTGCTGGCTTGGGCAATATTAGTCGTCTCGATGTGGGCGCAGACTTCACAGCGCGGCTTGCCGCATGGTCGGCAGCCTTGAGCTCGCTCAGGTGGCTCTGTTTTAGCGTTGACTAAGAGGTCCCTCAAGTTTTTGCCACGTCGGTACACAACACGAGGGGGCTGCTGGAAAATGGCCGACAACCGGTCGCTCTGTTTGATGATATTGAAATTTCTTCTCAAGATGTCATTTACTTTAGGAATTTTGGAAGAGTAGGTGAGAACCAAATTAGTCTCGGGGTGGTTTTCTTTTCGACTTTCAGCTAGAATGTCCTCTCTTTCTAAGTTGCGAGCGCGCTCAATTGCATCGTCAACTATTCCTTCTGGGTATTTTTGGCCAATCAGGGAGGTCTTAAGTTCACGTGCATTTTTCTCGAAATCCTCCTGCCCAGAGCATATTCTACGGTACCTGTGTGCCTGTGAATACGGTATGCCTGTTTTACAATGGCGAGGGTGGCTGCTAAAGAAGTGGAGATACTGTTGGCGGTCAGTGGGCTTCCTGTACAATGTTGTTGAAATGTTCCCACTGTCCAGGAGCAGCGTGACATCTAAGAAATTAATGGTTTTGGTTGAGATCTGATGGGTTAGTTTTATTGAAGGATGCAGGGAGTTGATATCTGAAATGAATTCCGTGAGGCTCGCCTCATCGTTGTCCCAAATGAAGAAGATGTCATCCAGAAAGCGCTTGTAAATTACGGGTTTAGGGCAGCGTTTTCCAATGAATTCCGTTTCCAATGACGCCATGAAGATATTGGCATATGTTGGTGCCATTTTAGGCCCCATGGCTGTGCCGTTAATTTGAAGGTAGTGTTCACTATCGAATTCAAAGTGATTGTATTCAAGGACTAGGCGGAGGAGGGTTTCTAATGTGCTAGGGCTGACATCTAAGCAAAAATTAGAGTCACCGTAAGATGAAATCGCGGCCAGTATGCCATCAGTATGAGGAATGTTTGTATAGAGCGACGTAACGTCCATGGTGACGAGAAAACTGCCAGGTGGGACAACTAGGTTCGAAACCTCGCGGAGGAAGTGACCCGTATCTTTTATGTATGAGGGAACGTTGGAGGGATATCCTTAATTAGGTGGTCGATAAAACTGGATATTTTTTCTGTTGCCGTTCCATTGCTCGACACGATAGGGCGGCCAGGATTATTTTCTTTATGTATTTTGGGAAGAAGGTAGAACCGGCCAGGCTTAGAATTATGAGGTACCATTAATTTATACATTGCGTGGGTAATTTTCCCATCGTCCAGCAATGACTTGAGTGCGTCGATAATTTCGGCTTCAAACTGTATTGTTGGGTCGGCAGCAAGCTTGCGGTAGAATGTCTTATCAGTTAGCTGTCGCTGCCCCTCTTTTAGGTAGTCATTTTTGTTCAGAATCACTACAGCCCCTCCCTTATCCGCCGGTTTTATTACGATGCCAGAATCCTCACTGAGGCTCTTGAGTGCTTCGCGTTCGTCTGATCCGAGGTTGCTGCGAACGGGCAACCGTTTTTCGAACGTGGTGATGATATCTTTCTGTACGGCCGAAATGTACATGTCTAAGTGCTTATCCCGTTGCTCACTTGGTGTAAACATTTTGTCTGAAAGTCCGGGAAATAGTTTTTTGCTGCCCGTGGGCTGGTCATGAAAGTATTCTCGTAGGCGCAGGTTTCTAGCAAAGTTGTCGAGGTCCTGATACAGTTCGAATTCATTGATGTTTCCCGAGGACGGAGAGAAATTTAGTCCTTTTGAAAGTAGTTTGAGTTCAGCTGGAGAGAGCTGTCTGCTTGAGACGTTCACAACGTTACAACACGGCAGGTTGTCTTTTGAGTCGCATATCAGTGCGGGCCCAACGCGGCCGTCCACCCCCGAAGCCTCCGCCTGTGCCGCCCCGTTCCCGCAAATGGGAAGTTGATCTCGTTCGTACTTTTTTGATTTTCTTTTCTCCGCCATAACCTGCTTTTTATTTTCGTACCTCTCTAGTTCACATTGTTCTAATTCTGAAAGAACTGATTCCTTACGTTTTGCCAGTTCTGTTGACTTTAGCTCTTGGGCCTTCCGAGGGCTGTGTTCCATAACCAATTTCGTCAGGCTTACGGTTGCGTCATTTAAAATTTTTGTCCACTGATTCCTCTCGGTGTCATTAAGTGTCGACATAGATGGTGATAATTTGACTTGGAGACCCTTGGGTGCTTTATTATATTTCACGTAAGAATTTAGGTAGCACGCATGCGAGTCAAACCGTACTCGTTTCTCCACACATTTGCGCAATTCTAGAAAGGACCTGGACCATGTTGCGTTCAGCAGTCGGGCTGGTCCGCGCAGGAGGTCGAACAAACTTTCGGCGAGCGCCGCCCACAATTTCGTTGTTCAAGTCGTTCTTCAAGTCGCTTTTTGCCTCTTCCCACTGTGGGAACACGGAGAAGTCCGAATTACTGTTGAGGTTCGGGTGGGTAGGAGGTCGAACAAACTTTCGCCGAGCGCCGCCCACAATTTCGTTGTTCAAGTCGCTCTTCAAGTCGCTTTTTGCCTCTTCCCTCTGTGGGAACACGGGGAAGTCCGAATTACTGTTGAGGTTCGGGTGTGTTGTAGAAACGGACGACGCGTGGTCCATCCATGCATGTGCGGAGCGAGCAGAGTTTTCGCAGGAGAAAACTTAAATTGCGACACCTCAAACGTAATCTATAAACTTCGTTGCCTCGTTTGTAATCAGGAGTACATTGGACAGACCGAAACGCCCTTCCGCACCAGATTTAACAATCACAAGTCGCATGTAAAGGGACTTCCCGGTCTTCCACTGTCCAGGCACCTCCGCCTCCCGGATCACTCCTTCGAAAGAATACAAGTAGTGTTAATTCAGTCCGGCTTCCGCAACACTTACGAGCGGGAACAGAGAGAATCGTTCTTTATACATAAATTTCGGACGCTTACTGAGGGTATAAACGAGAGCGCAGGGAGATTGGGCTGCCTACGAGACCATACGTGAACTTTTTTTTTTTTATTATTATTATTATTATTATTTTTTGGGGGGAGGGGGCGGGGGGCGTGCGGCGAGGGAGCCAAACGAGTGCTGTTAGCAATAAATCTGCGGTTCAGACTTACTTTTCTCCTCATTATCGTTTTGCCATTTTTAACAAAATAGAGAACCCGCGCCTGGCGACCACACGGTTACGAGCTTCGGGAAACGGGGGGGGGGGGGGGGCTAGGGGGGTGCGTTTCCGCACGGGAATGACTCCTCCGGCGACGTTTCGGCGCTCCGCTAGCGCTTCTGCACCAATAAATCGCCGTGGCGCGCCGCGCCGACTCGGGCTATCGATTACAACACGACTTCGGACCATGTTGAGTGCGCGGACCTTGCCCGACGCCGCAGCCTCCGTACTCATGTTTCCTCCGCTCCTCTCGCTATGTGTGTTTAGACCCTGTATTGGCATTCGTGAGCTACTGGGGGCCATGTGGCGCCTATCTACATTCGCAACAACGTTCTTCAAACATAATTCACTCCTAGGAGTTTTTCTTCCGTTTTTTTTTTTTTTTTTTTTTCTCTGTCTTTTTACAGTACGCGGAATGTGGCACATCATGTCATTCTGAGCCGCTGAGCGGTCCCTCACTCTACCTTTCAAGTTTCCGCTGTTCGACCTTCGTTCAGTGTCTGCTTCTGAGAACCCCCCTTTCTTCTGCCTCTCCTTTTCTCCCCTCTTTCTCTATTTCTAATTGCCTCCTTATTTATACTCCTTTTTTCTCCTGTTTTCCTTTTCCCCTCTCCTTGCTTTGTATCGCCGCTCGCCTGGGGAGAGACGTGTATATGCGCCGCTGAGATTATTGTACATGTTTGCTTTCATTTATTTGATTCAGTCACTTGTAATTTTCCCTGAAGCAGACCAGACCACTGGTCGAAACTGTCGAAATAAAGTATTTGTTAGTGTTTTCCAAGTGGTCGCACCCAAGTTTTTGTATATATATATATATATATATATATATATATATATATATATATATATATACATATATATATATAGCCTGAAAAGATAATAACTCACACAGAGCGCGAAGAAAATAAGGTTGGTAGAGACAGAGACAAAGAAGAAAGACGTAGAAATTAAAAATAAGTTTAATGACGTTTCAGGGAGAGGACTCACTTTCTTCAGAGTACAAAATATTTCGTTTCAGAATTATATATATACAGAAAATGTAGTAAGGGCGAGGGCTAGGTAAGAGGAGGGAGAGTTTGTACAAGTGGATTATGGTTCCTGGGTAGCAAAAGAATGAAGACAGAGCGGGAAAATAAATTATAAAAAGATAATATGAACACACAGTCACGCGGTATGAACATGGGAAAAAAGAGAGAGAAAATAATTAAAAACATGGGAAAATAAATAAAAAAAAAATAACAAGGTAATTTTCCCCTCCCCTGTGGCAACGTGGGTTAAAGAGGGGTCAAACCAAGATATGCCCACCCACGTGTTTGACATGGGCAAAACGATTAGTCACGCGGAACGAAGAAGTTTCAAAGAAGATATCCAAATGCACACAAAGGTCGAACATCTGCCCATACACACCCGTTCTAAGAAACCGGGTAAGGTCATTGAAACAAGAGACACGTGGCTTCTGTTGGTGGGAGGCAAGGGTCGATCCCAAAAGCAGTAGGACAGGCAGTTTAGACAGGAAATGAGTGTACATTGGTATACAAAAAGCGGGGGAAAATTAACAAAGTAATTTTCCCCGTGGAAACGGGGGTGAAAGAGGGGTCAAAACAAGATATGCCCGCGCACCTGTTTGACATGGGCAAAAAGATTAGTCACGCGGAACGAAGACGTTTCAAAGAAGATATGCAAATGCAACAAGAGGTGAACATCTGCCCATACCCACGCGTACTAAGAAACCGGGTAAGGTCATTGAACATGAGACACTTGGTTTCTGTTGGGGGTAGGCAAGGGTCACGCCAAAAAGCAGCACGACAGGCAGTTTCCACACGAAATGAGTGTACATTGGTATGAAAAAAAAGCACAAGGTCAAAGAAGTCATGAAAAGAAAGCAAACAGGCAGGTGCACGCTTATGACGCGGCAGCAGTGGTATTCTTCTGGCCGGCGCATGGTGCCAGTTCAGGGAATGCCGAGGCGGTCAGCAACGAATATTAGAAAACAACAATACAAAAAAGAAAAAGGACACGAAAGCAATCACACACTCCCGTTCACAAATAATTACAAGGTGAGATTATCAAAGCTAACAATGGTACTGCAGCCTTCAACCCAGAGCGCAATTTTCAGACGTGTTCATCAAATTTGGTTCAGTGAGGCCATTGTGCTCACCAACTCACGGGAGAATATTTTTGAGGGAAAGAAATGAACAGGTATAACACTAGCCTGGGAAATGCAGCCGAAATTTCAATCGGAGGAAAGACACGTTAATTTCCCATAATTTTCATTTATGCCAAACGACGCTGATTTAAACTTATAGATAAGGTAGGACTCACGAACCTCGCGATCGTGATGCGTTTTAAAACTAGATTCAAGGATTGTGGCTTTTAGTTGTTCAAAAGAATGACTAGGAGTGCTAACATGCTTTGATGGTGGCAAAGAAGGGCAGGGTTTTGCATGAGAACGGTGATTGTTAAACCTTAAACGAAAGGGTGTTTCATTCTGGCCGATGTAGTCTTTGCCGCAGAGGGAGCATTCAAGCAGGTATACGACGTTGGCGGAATCACTGTTAAAGTTTCCTTTTACATTAACATAATAGTTTGAAGCTGTGCTGGCGGCGCGCTGTGTGGTGGTCATTTGTGGGCATACCTTACACCGTGGTTTGTTACAGGGCGTGCAACCAGTAGTCTGTGGTCGGCTGATGCTGGATTTAGGGAGAACGTCGCCCAAATTTTTGCTGAGTCTATAAACAACGCGGGGTGGGTCGGCGAATATTCTCTTAGCGCTTTCACTTTGAGCGAGGATATTGTGATGTTTCCATAGTACGGATGCAACTTTCGGAAAAGAGGCCGAATGGGTCACAACGAGATTTTTTTTGTTGATTGAGTTTCGCAGCTTTTTTGTTTGGAGAATGGTTCAACTGGTTAGCTTGTGAAATCGCGTCATCGATCACCTGCTCTGGGTATTTTTGATTTATGAGCGCGGTTTAAAGTTCTCTGCAGTTAGAATCGAAATCCGCCTGGCTTGTGCAGATTCGCCTAAAACGGTGAGATTGGCCATAGGTATTGCAGTCTTGCAGTGCCTGACATGGCTGCTGTGGAATTGCAAATACTGGCGTGTGTCCGTAGGTTTCCTGTAGAGATTAGTCTGAAGTCTGCCCTGAGAAACTGTGACAGTAGCATGCAGGAAATTTATGCTGGGCGTAGAGTAGGAATTAGAGAGCGAGATGGTAGGATGCGCAAGGTTAAAAGCCTCACAACACGCAAGAAGTTCCATTTCACCGAGCTGCCGAATCATGAATATATAATCTTAAGACCTTTTGTAGTACAATGGCTTCAAACTTTGGGATGCGAAAAATTTTAACTCTAGACATCCCATAAAGATGTTCGCGTCAGTTGGGCCCGATTTTGCTTCCCATTGACGTTCCGCTGACTTGCACGTAATTGACACCTTCAAACTCAAAATTATTAAGTTCAGGTATAAGGTGAAAAAAAGTTTCAAGGGTGAGAGAATCGATAGGTTTGTCACCCGCCGACCCCTCATACGCACATGATACAGCGGTGATACCATCGGCATTTGGAATATTAGTATATAGCGACACGACATATAGGGTAACAAGTAAACAGTTGTTAGAAATTTCCATTTTCCTGATATCCGACAGAAAATCATTTTTGTATCCTTATTTAGGATAGAAAGCTGGGGGGAATGTCGCGAATGAGAGAGTCGACATAGCGCGTGAGATTGTCGGTGACAGTACCAATGCCAGAGACAATGGGGCGACCTGGGTTGTTATTTTATTGAATGTTAGGAAGAAGGTAGAATCTACCGGCTACTGGGCTTAAGGGAAAAGAGAACGAGTGGTCGTTTCAGTTATTTCCTGATTTTGAATAAGCTCAGTGAGGTTTTCTTTGACAATTAGCTTATAATCATTAGTGGGATCGCTAGGGAGTACTTTGCAGAAAGCAGATTCTGATAGTTGTCTATGAGCTTCGTTGCCATAGTCAGCTTTGTCGAGGATCACGATGGCTCCTACTTTATCGGCCGGTTTGATTACTATTTCGGGGCAACCTGCTAGTTCGTCCAGGGCTTTGTTTTCCTTGTCTGTGATGTTACTGCGGAAAGGGACTTGCTTTTGGTATGCTGCTCGTACATTGCGATGAAAGGCTTTAATGTACATGTCGGGGCATGTATCGCGCTGCGAGAGAGGGGTCCAGTTTTTATGGCTAGGCAATGCGGTTTCCGGCTTCGTCGGTTGGACGACGGTCATGAAAGTACTATATTCTCCCATAGTCTCCCAATATTATTCTCCCATGAGTTGGCGAGCTCCCGTAGTTGGGTATAGATTCGTGCTAGCACGACGTTTTTGAGCACAATGACTTCACTGAACCAAATTTGACGAACAAGTCTGGACATTGTGTTCTGTGTAGAAGGCTGCACTACTATTGTTACCTTTAATATTCTCACCTTGTAATAATTTGTGAACGCGAGCGTGTGTGTTTGCTTTCGTGTCCTCTTTCTTTTTTGTATTGTTGTTTTCTAATATTCGTTGCTGACGGCCTCAGCATTCCCTGAACTGGCACCATGCGCCGGCCAGATGAATACCACCTGCTTGCGCGTTATACGCGTGCACCTGCCTGTTTGCTTTCTTTTCATGACTTGTTTGACCTTGTGTTTTTTTTTTTCATATCAATGTAGACTCATTTCGTGCGGAAACTGCCTGTCGTACTGCTTTTTGGCGTGACCCTTGCCTACCCCCAACAGAAGCCACGTGTCTCATATTTCAATGGCCTTACCCGGTTTCTCAGTACGGGTGTGAATGGGCAGATGTTCACCCTTTGGGTGCATTTGCATATCTTCTTTGAAACTTCTTCGTTCTGCGTGACTAATTTTTTTGCTCACGTCAAACACGTACGTGGGCATATCTTGTTTTGACCCCTCTTTCACCCCGGTTGCCAAGGGGAAAATTACTTTGTTATTTTCCCCCCGCTCTTTGTATACCAATGTACACTCATTTCCTCTCGAAACTGCCTGTCCTACTGCTTTTGGGTGCGACCCTTGCCTCCCACCAACAGAAGCCACGTGTATCTTGTTTCAATGACCTTACCCGGATTTTAAGAACGGGTGTGAAAGGGCAGATGTTCGCCCGTTATGTGCATTTGAAAATCTTCTTTGTAACTTCATTGTTCCGCGTGACTAATGTTTTTGTCCATGTTAAACACGTGTGTGGGGATATCTTGTTTCGACCCCTCTTTCACCCACATTGCCAAGGGGGAGGGGAAAATTACCTTGTAATTTTTTTTTTATTTTTTTTTCTCTGTTTAGTTCTTCTCTGTCTCTCTTTTCCCATTTTCGTACCACGTGACTGTGTGCTGCGTGTTCTTATTATCATTTTTATAATTTATTTTTCCGCTCTCTCTTCATTCTTTTGCTACCCACCAACCATGATCCCTTTGTACAAACTCTTTCTCCTCCTACCTTGCTCTCGCCCTTGATACATTTTCTGTGTATATATAACTCTGCAACGAACAAATTTTGTACTCTGAAGAAAGGGAGTCTTCTCCCTGAAACGTCAGTTACCTTATTTCTTTTTTCAACGTCTTTCTCGTTTGTCTCTGTCTCTACTAACCTTAAATAAAATGTGTATATATATATATATATATATATATATATATATATATATATATATATATATATATATATATATATATATATCTTGGTGCCATAGGAAGCCTAATAGGGCTCAACGCTGGTCGATCACTCTTGACATGCCGTAGACCCTAGAGTCATGGCCCGGGGGTTAAAAAGAAGGTCCCGTTCACCCATAGTAGTCCGAGTCACGCTGGCTACCACCCCCAATCATAGGGAACAAAAATACCTTAACATAAATACCCCAAAATACTCCGCACAAGGCCCTAATTCTGGCGGTCGTAGGTTCGTATCCCACCTTGCGGGCATTTTTTCTCCAGTTTCTTTCTTTCTTTCTTTCTAAATTCTTTATCTTTTTCAATGACCTACCACATCCTCTGATTTGCTTTCCAAGATTTTCTAGGCTGCCAACTCCTATTTATGTGCTTTTTTCAACGATATATATATATAAATATATAAATATATATATATATATATATATATATATATATATATATATTATTCACCACGAAAAACAACAATATTTAATACGACGTTCCGGCTGGGAACCAGTCTTTTTCAAGTGAAGTACAAGGGTTGAATACAGGGTATGTGTAGGCTCGCAGGGAGCGCTGTGAGCACGAGGACACATTGTTTCAAAAGTGTACAAGAAGGAAGTACAGTAAGAAACGCGTGAAAACAAACGTACTGCATGACTGGGCGCGCTGGTAATGCATCTCAATATACAACGCGGCGAAAAGCAAAAGCGAGGCAGATAGGAAGCGTGTTTCCTTCAGCCACCGCCCACCCACGCACAGCAATATTAAGAAATGTAAACAAATAAGGAAGGGGTACTAGGCATCTCACTCCAAAGGAGTGGAAAGAACCTGCCGCATAAGGCGGAAGCGTAGAATCCACAATTAGTCATACAGACACTGGGGAACGAACAATGGCAGAAGGCGATGTTGAAGTTCAAGAATGCAGGCGGAAGGATTAGCGAGGGGGCCGCGTCCTCAAAGGAAAATGCCGCCGCTTCCAGAGGAGACCTGATAATAGCCACAAATGGCTTATCCGCGGGCCGCGTCCAGGAGACAAGGCTGACAATGACGACCCCTCGATGGGCACCAACGCCGACAGCGGTGTGCGTAAACCACCCAAGAAGAACGCAGGTTGTGCGAAGATTTTGGAAAATGACACACAAGGAGGGAAATAAACAAAGAAACAGCACACAGAAAGAAGCAGTTGAACAAGCCCCCGGCTCATGACATGAAATGGATAGATACAACAAATTGTTAGCTTACATTTGATATTTTTGCAAGTACCAAGGGTTTGCACATTATAAAAAAGTAAAATAAATATGTGACGCACGTACGAGAACAAATCTCCAGTGATCTAGGAAAAAAAGACACTTCGTAGCTAGTCATCAATGGCAGTATAAATTCGCACACAGCATTCTCTAAACCAACTGACAAACGAAAGAATACAAAGAATACACGTGTACAAATCGTAGGACATGGGGAACCATAGCAGTGAACAAAAATAGCTTACAAAGTGACTTTTCGGGCAAAACATCAATGAAGCATACGGAGAAAATAAGGTATTCACAACACTAGACCGAATAGTGCTTGGAAAGTGTAATGATGGGATACAGCAACATTTCGTGCAGGAGAAGCAGTAACGCATATGGAAAAGTAACCTGCTGACAACGATGAACCATCCAACGGCTGAGAAGTGGTAACGTGCGATACGTGCCGCCACAAGGTCTAGGTTTGAAGGCACGACAGCCTTCCCTGAGACTCATTGATACCTCTTGTGAGAGTGTTTTATTTGTGGATCAGATAAGATTCGCAGGCTTCCCTGTCGAAATGGGTTTTAAATCCTGATTGGAGCACTGCGGCTTTAAATTGGTGGAACGGGTGTTTCAAAGAGTTGATATGTTTTGAAAGGGGGAGATAAGGTTTTGTTTTTGCATCTGATCTGTGATTACTGATGTGAGTTCTAAAAAAATTTTCAGTCTGTTCCATATATTGCGCACCACAATCACCACATTTTAAGAGGTAAACTATATTTGCAGTGTCACAATTAAAGTTGCCCCTGATCTGCATAGAAAAGTCAGATTCCCTGCTCTGAGCGCTTGTTGTTGGTGTCATCATTAGACACAATTTGCACCGGGGTTTTCCAAATGGTGTGGAACGTGTGAAACTAGTTTCTCTTGATCGCGATGATGTTACAATGTCTCTGATGTTTCTTGCCTGGCGATACACCACGCGTGGCGGGTGTGGAATGACGTGCTTTATTCTTTCACTCTGGAGCAAGATGTTGTGGTGTCATCTTAAAATTTCAATAACGTTTGGGCCAGATGCCGAATATGTCAGAATCAGATTGGTTTGTGACCTCGAAGTGGTGGTTTTATTGCCACGAATAAGGCTAGAACGCCCCTGTTCTGATGCCTTCCTGATTAAATCTTCAATAAGTGGTAGTCGGTATTTTTGTCGTGCGAGGTCAATGCGAAGCTGATCACAATTAAAAGCGAGGTCATTTTGGTTAGACCAAATTCTGCGGAAGCGTAGGGCTTGGCTGTATGGAATGGCCGTTTGGCAGTGTCTTACATGGCTGCTCTGAAAGTTCAAGTATTGGTGTCGGTCGGTGGGTTTTCTGTACACCGAAATATCCAGTCTGTGTCCGTTAGTTGTTATCTGCACGTAAAGGAAATTTATTGTAGAAGTTGAATACTCATGTGAGAATGAGATATCACTGTGAGCACTGTTGAAATGGGATATGAATTGATTCAGGGCTTCCTCACCATGAGACCAAACCAAGAAAATGTCATCGATGTACCGCTTGTAAAACAGTGGTGTTTAAGGGAAGTTCTCCAAGAACTGTGTCTGAAGGGTTCCCATGATTATGTTTGCATAATTTGGGCCTATTTTTGTCCCCATGGATGTGCCACTTATTTGGACGTAGTGCCTGTTATTGCATTCAAAATTGTTTAATTCAAGTTATAAAGTTAATAGTTTGGCCAAAGTGTTGCTGTCAATAGGTTTGTCCCCTTGTGAATTTTCGTAGGGTCTTATGACGAATTCTATTCCACCAGCGTGAGGTATGTTTGTATACAAAGTGGCTACTTTGAATGTTACAAGGAAGGAGTCATCCGATATCGTGAGGTTTTTTATTTCACTTAGAAAATGACTAGTATTGAACGAATTGAATGTGGGCGGATATTCCCTTATAAAGTTGTCGACATAGCTAGAAATGTTCTCGTTCACGGTTCCTAAGCCAGAGACTATGGGCCAGCCCGGAGTGTTGAATTTGTGAATTTTGGAAAGGAGGTAAGAACGTCCTGGCGTGCAGTGCAATGGAATAAGAGCTCATGCAGTTTTTTGTCTGTCAGTTTTTCATCCCTAAGTTCAATTAGGGTACTGCGGCCTCGTTCTTTGTATTCTAATGTCGGATCGGCCGCAAGGGGCTAGTAGAAAGACGTGTCACCTAATTGCCTTTGCGCTTCAGTGTTATAATTCGTTTGGTTCATGACAACAATGGCTCCTCCCTTATCAGCGGGCTTTATAATGATGTTAGAGCGGGTGCTAAGGGTTTGTAGTGCCCTCTGTTTCTTTCGTGGGAGATTCGGTCGGTAGGAGGTGCGCTTTCTATATTCCGCTATGACGTCTTTTTGAACCGCCTTGATGTACGTATCCATATACTTGTCACGTTGTGGTGGTGGCGTCCAATGGCTAACTGATGGAAGGCTCGGTCCTGCGTTATCATCTCTGGGGACATTATGATAGTACTCTTTTAAGCGGAGTGAGCCTGAGAAATATCCTAGATCTTTGTACAGTTGCAGCTCATTTAATGTTCCAGTGGAGGGACAAATGGATAGCCCCTTAGACAATGCGCTCAATTTATCCTTTGAAAGAGTAACCGTGGAAAGGTTGACTACATTATCAGGAGTGTCGGGCTCAGGTACATCATTATGGGAAGATGATGTGCTAGGTTTGGATAGGGATAAATCAACACCGTCGAGGAGCATTTTTTTGCCTTGAGAGCGGAAAAATGGCTTGTTTTGTTCAGTGTAAACACTTCTACTTCGGGCTTTTCTTGCGTAGTCAAATGAATTTTTTTAAGTAGGCAGGTTTCTTCTTTTTTTAAGGCATCGAGGCAACACTGGTTATGTTCGATTACAATGCTCAAAAGATCCATCGATGCCTGATGTAGTATGCTCCGCCAGTTTGCCTCGTGAGTAGGCGAGAAATCAGAGGTAGCTGATTTCAGGTTAATTATCAAGCCTTTTGGGGCAATGCCTGATTTCCTGTATACAATTAAGCTACTAACGTGATGTTCATATTGAATTCTTTTTTCCACAACTTTCCTTAGGTTTAAAAAAATCTCTAGAAAATGGATGGACACCGCATTCACCTGGGGGCTCTTCAGGAAGTCAATCTCGGCGTGTTTCCAGGACGACATCGGAATATCGAAGCCTGGTTGAGGGGGTCTCAGAGGATAGAGCAGCGGCAGTTGGTGGAGGCGGCGGTTGAGGTGGGGCCTGTCATTGCGCTTGTTGGGATGGGGCACTGGCAGCGTGTTGTAGCCATGTCGACTGACTGCGTGCAAAGTTTCTCAACAAGGCCCGGTGCAGGGGGCTCGACATGATGGTGACGCCGCCAAAGTTGGGGTGGATTCCATCCGCTCAACCGGAAAGACGCTGACCTTAACGAGCTGAATGAGGCGATAGGTGAGCTTGTCGAAGGAGACGAGTTTGAACACGAGTTTTACGACGTCAGTTACGACGTCATATATATATATATATATATATATATATATATATATATATATTTATATACAAGGTAAGTAGAGACAAAGAAAAACGAGAAAGACAAGTTTACTGACGTTGCATGAAGATAACTTGCTTTCTTCGGGGTACAGATTAAGTTCGTTCCTGGGTTATGTATATACATAAAATGTAGCAAGGGCGAGGGCAGGGCAAGGGAAGGGAGAGTATGTACAATGGGAGCATGGTTGGTGGGTAGCAAAAGAATTAGGGAAGTAGAAGAGAGGGGAGAAAAAAATAAAAACAAAAAAATAAAGGATAACAAGAACCCACAGTCACGCCGTACGAACTTGAGAAAAAGGGCCCAACAAGAGAAGAAACAAGGAAAAGAAATTCACCAAGTATATCCCTTCCCCCCGCGTGGCACCAGGCTAAAGAAGGGTCAAAACAAGATGTGCCCGTGCACGTGTTTGACATCGGTGAAAAAATCAGCCACGCGGAACGGAGAAGGTCCAGAGAAGATATGGCCATGCACACAAAGGGCGAACATCTTCACATACACACCCGTTCTAATATTAATGGTCAGGTTATTGAAACATTACACACGTGGCTTCTGTTAGTGAGAGGCAAGGGTCACGCCAAAAAGCAGAAGAACAGGCAGTTTTTTTCAGGAAATGAGTGTACATTGGTATTCAAAAAGCAGAAAAAAATACAGGGTCAAACAAGCCATGCAAGTAAAGAAAACAAAAAGCAGGTGCATGCGTGTGACGCAGCATCGCGCAGTATATACATATAGGAAAGCAAGTTCTCTTTGCTGAAACGTAGGCCACAATCGTGCTTTTACCTTGTTCGAAGTTTTTCTTCTCTTGTGTTCTCTACCATCTTGAAAGTTCTACTACTCCCTATATATATATATATATATATATATACAGTAATCTCTGGTTATCTTGAAGCCGCTACATCAGCGACAAATTTCGAGATCGCGGTATTTCCAGTTCCGCGAAATGCTGGAAATGTTTGCCTAGGTCACTTTAAAAGATAATCCAGTGCTGCCAGGAAAAGCTCCACTGTACCAGAGAGCTACCATAGTAAAGGCACGAGAATTCGCAGGGAAAAGAAATTCTCTCTCCAACTTCAGAGATTTGCACTGGTTTGGGTGGGACGTCTTGGTCGATATTCGGAGGCGTCCGTTGCACAGACAACTCACTACACAGAAGAACCAAACTTAAAATGCGTCGCCCGCAGATCGCGGGGAAAACAAACACCAGCTCGCACATGCAAGGGCTAGGTTGCGTACTCACGGGTGCAGGTGCGACACGTGATCGCTCCCACAGTTGCTTGACAATGCGGATAGGAAACAGCTGCGTCCGCGGGAATTTGAAATTCGCGCTTCACGAACGCGTTAGGCATTATAGTAAGAGATAAGCGTTCGCACGGAGCCCTCACATTCTGTTGGGAGTGGACATCACCTTTTGCCCTCCCGGTCAAAATTTCGAGATTTTGAGAAATACGACGAAGGGTGCAGACGTGTGTGCGTCGGCTCCGGCTTTAATGCCAATTAGCGAGGCGATAAAAAATAGGTGTCACAAAGATATTCTTACCAGTGCTTCCGGAAGGTCATCGCACACACGCTAATAACGGATTTTTCAAAAAGGTACAATTTATTTGGAAATTTTGGGGATTTTTCTCGGCCGAAATTGTGTTCGGAGCTAAGCCTACCCAACTGGAAACAAAATCCGCGGCGGCGGTAGTCCGCCAGGCCAACCGCTAAAGCCTAATGCTGGCTGAATCAGAGACCATGTCGACCGAACCAGTGCCGTCAGCGGTCCTCAAGACTGACGACACGAAACGGATGTCCGTAGAAGAAGCAGGTGTTGAAGAGGAAGCAACGTCAGTAGCCCCAGAACAGAAGGACGGCTGGACGACAGTCAAACGCAGCAAGAAGCCGAGAGGAGAGCCAGCGCAGCGCTCCCCACCCCAAGCGATTACGGCAAGTAAGACATTCCCGAGACGAGCGGCAGCGTCTGCAACCATGGCGGCGTGGCTTCACACCAACCTACCAAGAGAGGACGGCAAGGTGATCGTGAGTCCGCACGGAGGACTCTGCGTGGAGGTAGGACCCAACTACCCGCAATCGAGGTGACCATCACGAGGGCCGCGGGCACACCACAGAGCGAAGCGACAAACGACGCGTTCGTGGCCGACACCGAGCAAAGATTCATCATGATCAGCACGCCCGACGTGCCCCGAGAGTGTCGGTACTCGAAGACTGAGGAGATAGAGATCAAAGGCAGGAAACAGGAAGTGGGGGCTTGGGCGACGGTGCCCGAGGGAACCGCGAAGGCAGTGATTCGCAACACGCCGGTGGAACACTAGTCATCAATGATCATGGCCAAGCTAATTACGCCCAGGAATCCAACGGGGATCGGTGCGCGGAGGATCGACAACACCACCATCATTGTGGTGTTCGAAGGAGACAATGTCCCCAGGCAAGTGTTCTATGGTTCTAGCATTTTAGAGCTCAGCCTGCACAGGACGCACTTCGACTTTTGCAAAACGTGCGGAGAGGTCGGTCACAGAAAGGACGTCTGCCCCACGCCCAAAGTGCGCGTGTGCACAGACTGCGGTCAAAAGAATCGGAAGAAAGGATAATGCGAGTCCTGAAAACCACAATGGAAGCTTTGCAATGGTTCCCACCCACCGGGGAAACGGTTGCAGGAACAAATATAAGACCCCGTATGTGGTGACCAAGCGAAGGTGGGTAAGGAAGGAAGTGGAAGAGGAACGGCGCAAGCAGGAGCGGGAGAACCTCGCACCCGACGGCTTCGCGGAGTTCGCGCGTGCACGATTGAATCGCAGGTGGGAGAGTCGACCGCGCTCGGCAAGCAGAAGGCGACCCAGCCGCACCTCGAACAGCAGGAGAGACAAGAGCAGAAGCAGATCGAAATCCAGAGAGAGAGTTACTTGGTCCCGGCTCATACGAGAAAGCGCGGGAAGGAAGGAGCCTGTAATGAGCTCCCCCGCCCCGAGCAATGCCATGACGAGCCACGACAAAGAATTTCAGAGCCAGATGGAATCGCTTCGCACAGAAAACGCGCAGCTGCGAAAAGAATAGAGAGCATGTCCGAGCAGATGAAGGTGGTGTGCCAACTGCTGCATGTGCGGGAAGCACAGTAGACGTGCGGGAAATGAGACAGACAAATCCGGTACTTCAGGTGCAACAGTAGCAGCAGCAGAATCAGCAGAAGCAGCAGAACCAACAACAGCTGGAGCCACCGAGAGACGAGCAACAGGCGGAGCCGATGGGAGAGGACAACCGCGCAAACGCGTCCCAGCCGGTGCAGCCGCAGCGGTCGGCAATCTCCCAACCGTCACCCAATAAGAGGGCCATCGACATTCTGAAGGAGCGTAAGCTCACCGACAGGGTAGATAAACTAGAAGATGCGTTCAAAGTTTCAAGGGCGAGATTCACAGGGACATAGCAACCATCATTCAACAGAGCGTGGAGGCATCGATACAGCAGACTGTCATTCCTGCCGTACAACAGGAAATGAGCATGTAGCAACAACTAGCCACTGCCATACAACCGTTGAGAGAAGCGTTTAGTCGGATCGTACCACAAGGGACGAGAACTCAGCAGCCGTAGTAAACTATAAGTCCCTTGTGCTCTGGCAATAGAACTGTCGGTGTTACGACAGCAAAAAGGCTGTACTCCAAGTCCTCGCCGACAAGTCAAATAGGAAGCCAGACTTCATCTCCCTTCAGGAAACGCTGATCGAGAACGCTCATTTGCCAGGTTACAAAGCGTACGTGCGCACCCCAAGCAAAGCACCCAACGGCACAGCCAGAGTGATCTGCACCTTCGTCAGGAAGGAAATATGTCCCGAAGAGAGAGAAGCCCTTAAGAAGTCCATGGCCGAGCACACCATCATAAAACTGGTGATAGGCAAGAAAAGATAGCAAAGGTTTTACGTGGCCAACATCTACAGCGGGCAGAGCTACCCAAGGCCGCGTTTTTAAGACGCTCATGCGCAAGATCGGCAAGGCGGCAGGTAATAACTCGGATCTAGTGGTGTGCTACGATTTCAACGCTTACCACAAGAGGTGGGGGTACGCCGAGAATCTGGCCAAGGGAAACGACCTCCTGGAAGCCACCCAGGAAGATAATCTGACCTGGATCACGGACTTCTCGCACCACACGCGCACCGGCTCCAAGAACGATCGAGATACCACTCGGGGCCTAACATTCATCAGAACGCGCGGGAAGATCCCGAAGTCGACCAACATGGGTCTTTACTTGGGCAGCGACCACAAAATCTTAGAAATTCGGGTCCCCGTGAACGAAAAGCCGTTCGAGAAACGAGTCCACAAGCTCACGGAATTGGACTTGTATTGCACCCTGTTACAGGAGGACGAGGAGGACATCCAAGAGGTAGATACTTGGACGACCAAGATCATGTAATTCACAGGAAAAGGCAACAAGGAAAGAGAGACGGAATCCGAGATCGAAGCGATAGACAGCAGATTGGCTCACATGCTCGAGGCAAAGCGTTTCATCCACAAGAGATAGAAGTAGCGGCGGCACAACAGGAAGCTACGGCAGAAGGTCGCAGATCTTAATCGGGCTATTCAAAAACACTGCACCGCGCTCTGTCGCCAGCAATGGGTGGAGGTTTGGAGGTTTGCATTGCAGTGAACGGTCAATTACACAAGGGGAGGACGTAGTCGTTACTACGTCCCCTGCTGAACGAGACCAAGACGAAGTCCCACCAGCGCGACAACCTCAGTTAGATCCTGAACAAGTCGATCAGAGAGCTCGGCCAGGAAGACAAGTTCAAAAGAATCGGCGAGAAGTACCTACCCGACATTCCAGAAAAGAGCAACCCCGACTACGGGGTCCGGCCAACGAGGAGCTGGACAGAGATATCGAACTCTGGGAGTTTCGCGCCGTGGTCCAAGAGCTGAACTGCCTGTCGGCAGCTGGCCCTGATCGCGTGACGAACAAGGTACTCACGCATTTGAACGAGCCGTCGCTCGCGAGCCTGACGGCCCTTATCAACTGGTGCTGGAAGGAGGGCAAACCACCCAAGTGCTCGAAGACGGCGAAGACGATCTTGATACCCAAGCCAGGCAAGCCCCATGGTATCGAGAATCTGCGCCCGATCTCTCTGACGTCCTGCTTGTGGAAGGGGTTGAACACGCCCTCATGACCAGGTGGCAGGCGTACCAAGAGAAGAATGATCTGTACCCCCCCTCGATGATCGGCTTCAGGAGCAAGCTGAGCACCCAAGACGCCATACTGGAGATCAAGGCAGAGGTAATAGATAAAGCGACGAAGGACAACCAGGCAAAAGTGGGACTGGACCTGCCAGTGCTTTCGAGAAGGTAAAGCACTCGGCCATCATGTCTTAAATCAGCTCCATGCGAACGGGGAGCGAACGTACAACAACGGGCGTGACTTCCTTTCTGATAGCAAGGTCAAGATTCAAGCGGGAGACCACTTTCTGGACGAGCGGAAGATAGGAAGCGTTGGTACGCCCCAGGGCTCAGTGATATCGCCGCTGCTATTCACCCTTGTTTTATCTGAGTCGCGAGGCGCTTGGAAGCCATACCCGCGGTCCGTGACACCATTTACGTGGACGACATCCCGCAGTGGGTGCCGGGCGGATGCGACGGACACGTTGAGTCTTCCCTGCAACAGGCGTTGGACATCAATGAAGAGCAGTGGAGGGTAATGGGCCGGATCTGTTCCCCGAACAAGTCGGAGTTGCTGATAGTTACGGAGTGGGCTCGGCGGTGCGCGAGCGATGGCTTGGGCTCACTGGAAGGCCATCTTTCTCACGCAGCTTCTGTACTTGGCCCGCTCCCTGGCCCTGCCCAACGATATCCCTTCTGCGCCATCAACGCGATACCAGGACGCCACGTTCCTTCATCGGAAGTTTCGGTTCCGCCTGACAACAAGCCCCGCCATTTTCGATACTGGCACGTGTTGCAACGTCGCTGCCCTGTGGAGAACACGTCAACCTGGCAGCCCCCTGCCTTTCGCATGCTCCACAAATGGCCAAGGGAGATCGGATCGCCTTGGACAACGCCTGCAGCCTATAAAGAGTTGCAACGACGCTGCCCTGTGGAGAACGCGTCAACCTGGCTGCCCCCTGCCTTTCGCATGCTCCACAAATGGTCAAGGCAGATCGGATCGCCATGGACAACGCCCGAAGCCTATAAAGAGGATTCTCGGACCGGCGCCCACTTCAGTGGGCTCGGCGGCGCGCGAGCGATGGCTTGGGCTCACCGGAATGCCGTCTTCCTCACGCAGGTACCCAAGAATTATTCTTTGTTTGCGCGACGCACGCGTTATCCTGCCTTGCTTGTGCTGCCCAGCCCACAGTGTTGTTGTTCTATTGCTTTTGATTGCGGTCTTGTTTTGTTGGAGTTATTGATGTTATGCGGAGATGTAGAAGAGTACGCCGGTCCGACAAAAAAAGGTGCCCCATCCGCTGATGAATCATGTGATATAGACGCAATTCCTAATGAACTCAGAAACGGCCACTCAACACTGTTAAGCGAAATGAGATCCATGAAAGCCAAACTCGACGAAACCGACACCATGTTCGCGGATATAAAGGTACGCCTAAATAAAATTGAGGGAGACTGCGCTTTCCTTGTGAGCATTAAAACCCAGGTAGAGGTAATCGAGCATCGAGCCGAGGAGAACGCAAAATAGATTTCTCATTTGTCGTCCCGTCTCGACGATTCCGAAGACCAGGCTCGTCGCCAAACTTGCTGTTTTTCGGGCTAGTCAACTGTGCAGGCGAAACGTGGGCGCAGTCGGAAGAAAAGGTTATTAGTCCCTGTTCAGCAGAACTGAAATTAAACATCCAACCACGGGCATCGAGCGTGCGCACAGGGTGGGCACATTTCACCCGTATAAAAAAAGGCCGATAATAGTGAAATTCGCCCATTTCAAGGATATGGTTCTGATTCTTAGTGCGAGCTGGAAAGTTAAAGAGTCGGAAGTTGCTATCGCTGAAGATTTTTCGCTATTACACGTGTGGCCCGCAAGAAGTTGCTTGAATTTGGCAAAGCACAAGCTACCTTCTACAAGCTACGACATGGTAAATTAAAGATAGGTGACGTCACTTACATCTATGACCACAGTGCCGAAAAGGTTGTGCAGCGCGATTCATAGCGGTTAGCAAACACAATTCCCAGTCCAAATAACAGTATCATATCATTCATTTTTACTAACATTCATAGCCTGTTTCCCAAAAGGGACCAACTAAGCAACGTCGTTACCTCAACCGACTCCAATTTTGTAATTCTTACGAAAACATGGCTAAACCCATCAATACGTGATGCAGAAGTACAGCTCTCTTTCCCAGATTTCGACGTCTTCCAATGTGATCGGGTAAACAGGCCAGGCGGTGGTGTCTTGTTGGGCGCCCATCGTAGTTTGCAGTGCTGTCGTGTTGTTATTAGTTCCCCACTCGAAATACGGTTTATTCAATGCACAGCTGCGTATCCTCCTGTCATAATTGGCGTATGCTATCGCCCCCCAGATGCCTACGCCTCAGTCGTACCCAATTTCCACGACACGTTGCAGTTGGTCTCAACCCTACACCTCAGCATGCGTATTGCAATTTTTGGTGATTTTAACTTTCCGGCTATTGACTGGTGCAACCCCGCTATCACGCCAGCGTACAAAAGCGTCGAAAGCGATTTCATAAACGCGTGTCTTTCGTTCGGGCTTTCGCAGTTGGTCACATCACCCACTAAAACTACAAACCACTCGAACAATGTACTTGACCTGGTTCTTGCCTCTCACCCAGATAGTTTCTCTCCACTCACCCATCTGATTGGAATCAGTGACCACGCTGTCATTTATGGTACGTTTCATTGCCTACACAAACGCCCACCGGAAATGCCGAAAACAATAACACTTTACGATAAAGGAAATTATCTTGATATGAACGCTGAACTGAGCCACTTTTGCGAATCGTTCTTGTTGGAATTCGAAACTCGCTCGGTTGAGACAAATTCGTAAATCTTTAAGTATAAAATGTAACGTTTGATTGCAAAATACATACCTACAAAAACTATAACAGAGCGGATCGCATCCCCGTGGTTCAGCGTTACTTTAACATGGCTCAAAAGAAAAAGAAATAGGCAATTCAGAGCGGCAAAATCTTCCACCGAACCACACACATATGAAAAATATCGAGCAACATCGAAAAAGTTCGATTCATTCCTGTCTAAAACCAAAAGCACCTTCTTTTCGTCGACACTGCAAGCCCTCATTCGCACTAACCCTAAGCAGTTCTGGAGGACCATTAACCCCAAACATGCAAACCCTACACTTTCCTTGCTTGACTCCTCAGGAACTGCTATTTCTGACTGCAAGGTTGTCGATTCTCTTAACTCCACATTCTGCTCAGTATTCAACCGCGAGCCAGAGGATGGCTCTGTGTCCCTTTCTACTAAAATGCCCTTCATCATGAAGAGCATTACATTCCAACCACACAGCATTTCAAACGTCATTGACTCACTGAAGCTATATTCGGCCTCAGGCGTCGACGGCATCAATGCAAGCATTCTGAAAAACACCAAACACCTCTCTAGCATCATTCTTAGCCATATTTTTAGCAGCGCCTCTCAACAGGTTCCGTTCCTCAAGATTAGAAAACAGGAAAAGTTGTACCTGTCCCCAAGAAAGCCTCAGATAACGCCTTTCGTCCAATCTTTCTTAGATGTGCTTGCACTAAAATAATGGAACATATCATTTACACGCACATAGCTAGCTTTCTTAAATCCGCGAAGTTCTTTCAATCCAATCAACATGGCTTCTAAAAAGGTGTCCCCTGCGACCGTCAATTGGCACTCTTCCAAAGTGACATAAATTCTAAATTAGACATTAACGTCCCCGTCGATTTCCAGAAGGCCTTCGACAAAGTTTCTCACAAGCGTTTGCTATCTAAACTTTCACATTTAAACCTTCATGAACATGTATTTATATGGCTTTCAAACTTTTTAACTAACCGACAGCAGTTCGTCTACGCTAACAACAGTTCTTCCTTCTTATCCCCTGTCATCTCAGGTGTTCCTCAAGGGACGGTCCTCGGGCCCTTACTTTTTCTCATATACGCCCACGACCCACCAGATAATATTTCTGAAGCATTCGGTTGTTCGCGGATGACTGCGTCATTTATAGCCCCATTATCGATCCCACTGATAACGTAGCACTTCAGCAAGACCTAAGGAAGATAGATGAATGGTGCAACAAATGGCTCATGGTTCTCAACCTTCACAAAACATACATCATTTTATTCCACAGGCATCACTTCTATTCCATGTACAAATATTCCTAAGTGGCTCCGCTATATCTGCTGTCTCGTCCAGTAAATACCTAGGTCTTCTTTTTTCTCATGACCTTACATGGACATCCCACATAAATCACATTACCAGTGACGCGAATCGCGCGCAGGGCTTCATTCCGACATAACATAAATCTGGCTCCGTCCAGAGTTAAATAATTGGCCTACGAAACGCTTGTTCGCCCTAAGCTGGAATACGCGTGTGCAGTCTGGGACTTACCGCAAGCTAACTCATGTACCATCCTTGAATCCGTCCAGAACCGTGCGGCCGGATTCATCTTTTTCAGATTATTCATACCACACAAGCGTAACACTTTTTAAACGTAAAGCTACATTGCCAAGTCTTAAAATACCAGGTACAGTAGCGCGAGTTTGCCTCTTCCACAAATTCTACAACTCGTTATCATGCGAAAGCCTCTGTATAAAAACTGTTCATCACCCATCGAATCGCCTCAACCACTGAAAAGCAGTATACCCACCTCACGCACGCACGACCGCCTATCTAAATTCATTTCCGGTTTTGAAAGCCATCGAATGGAACAGCCTTTCCGAAAGTGTCGTCACCCAAACAAACCCGACTCAGTAGAAAGCTGCTGTAGAAAAACTTCTGGACTGATTATTTTTGTGTCGTGTATGCGATTATCTTTATTGGTGTTATCTACTTCGTTGGTTGGCATTGTATGCTTTTTATCAACAGAGCGTGCTTGATACCCTCTGTATTCGTGATACGCTTGTTCGGTTGTATTTTTTTCTGTTTGTTGTTCCCTTGTTGTGTAATTTTCGTGCTTCAACACCCCTCATGTAAAACCCCACCCATTGGGGTCTTTGAGGTATCTGTAAATAAATAAATAATGCCACCGAAATTAAGACGCAAGAACGAGAGCGACATCAGCCTGCGCACGATCGACGGGCAGGCGATCCCTAAGGTAGCCTAGATCAGGGTACTGGGGTTAAAGATCGAGCGCAACCACCGGAACAACGACACGGGCACACGATTGGTAGGCAATGTACCGTCCGCAACGCAGCAGATGAAACGAGTGGCGGACAGAAGATCCGGGATGAGGGAGGACAGCCTGCTCAGACTTATCCAGTCCTTCGCGATAAGTCATGTCGCCTACGCGGGGTCCTTCCACAACTGGTTGCTTCAGGGACGCAACCGCCTGAACGCGGCCATGCGGGAGGCGTACAATACAGCCAAAGGCGTGGCCTAAAGCGCGTGCACTGAAAAGGTCTTCCAGCTGGGATGATAGAACACGCTGGAGGACATCACCGAAGCCCAGCGGGTCGGCCAGATAGAAGCGGCTCAAGGGTCCGGTGAACGGGGAGGACCATTCTCGTCCGGCTAGGAATGGAGATGGTGGCCGACCCTCAGAGCATCGGCAAGCAGGAAGAGCGCGAAGTCCCGGCGGCAGTCCGAAACGCCGTCCGAGTGTACCCGTTACCCAAGAACATTGATACGACGCCCAACGCGGACAGGAGAGCGCCCAGAGAGAAGGCCGTGTTGGAACATCACCTCAACGTTCCGGGCACCAGATTCGTCTACGTCGCGGAGTACGATGACCGCCGGTGCTTCGCGGCGGTAGTGACATACGGGAAGACGGGAGTCACGGTGAACGCCGCGAGCATCGTCACGAGAGACACGCAGCGAGCGGAAGAGCCGGCCACCGCCCTGGCCATCGCGGACCCAGAGACGACGACGGTGCTTAGCGACTGAAAGAGTGTGGTGCGGAATTTCTCCAAGGGTTGGCTGTGCTGTGGAGAAGTGCGGGTGCTCGAGCGGGAGAACACCGATGAACGCAAGGTGACAATCAAGTGGTCCCCGCCCACGCGGGGAACAAGGTATCGGAACCCGCCACCAACCACAACGAGACGGCGAACGCAGTCGCGCGATGATTAGCTGGCCGCGCGGCAGCAGTTGAATCGTCTGCAGAGTGGCGGACCGAGACGAAGGACAGGCACGATACCTTTCAGGGTATCACCAAATATTATAGAAATTGTAAGACGGTGCTGGCACCACCTCACCCCGAGCTAACAAGGGAGGAACAGTCCACATTCAGACAGCTGAAGACGAATTCTTTAATGACCCCGGTCGTCATGAAACACATACAGCCTGAACGGACGACACGTGCGTGTTGTGTAACAATGATAGGGCCTCGACCGCCCACCTAATGTGGGACTGTGAAGTGCGACCTAACGAGGCGGCAACCAGGAGAGACCTACCACCGTGGATCCAAGAACGAGTGCGCAGTTGTGACAAGGGCAACCAACTATCAGCCGTCCAGCAGGTCCTGGCGGCCCTCGAAAAGCAGCACCGGAGCAAAAGCTGCGGGACAATGCCCTCCCTTACTGGGCAGTTGCGCCCAACCCCGTAGAGAGTAGCAAAAGGGTAGTCCGAGTAAGGGTGACGTCGGGATCTATGAGTGACTACGTCCGAGTGCAGTGTACACAATGTTTCTGTTGCAAGAATTCAACAAAGTTTGTCTTCGATAAAAGAAAACGCTTCGAGAAAAGAGGGCGCAAATACATACCACCTATGTGAGATCTTTACGCGGCGATAAAAAGTATCGACTTAACCGACATTTTCAGATATACGAGTTCGAGTAAGTGAGGATTTACTGTATAATAATGTGTGTTTGTGGGTGTGTGTGTTGTAAATATATTAGTAATAATAATAATGAGCCTTTATTTTATATATATATATATATATATATATATAAAATAAAGGCTCATTATTATTATTACTAATATGTTTACAAGACACACACACAGATTTTATATATATATATATACATATATATGATATTGCTCAAGCACCATGTTCTGCACATGTACGCATAAGTTCTGCGTAGGGTTCATGAATGGGACACTTTGCATAGGATTCTTTTTAACGTCAAGTTAGGCATGACTTAGTACAAGCGCTGAAAGACAACCTAGGTTGAAGCGGGATGGCGAATAGGTTTATGATGTCTGCTTACAGTAGAGTGCTTTTTTAACTGTGGTGGCAACACTGCGAGTAAGAGTAGCCGAGAATTCCAATTGAACGTTTCCAAAATAGTACACAGCTGAGCATTCGGCATGTTTGCGGAAGCTTGAATGAGGCAGATTCTGTAGAGATCTGGCGAACAATAAATCAGCGGTAGGCGAAAAAAGCAGCATATGTAATTCCTATGTACGCATGTACGCATTGTGTACGCATTTATGTACACATACATAGAGTCTTACTCAAGTAGCATGTTTGCAATATTGATTTTTTCAATATCAAATGTTCCTCTCTCTCTCTCTCTTTCAATATAAAAACAACCCAATAATCCAAGTATTGCTGACATCAACTCCCACATTTTTAAAGAGGGTTGCAACGTAGCTTAGGATGGTGAAGTGGCGTCGCTACGTTACAAGTTTTTGCTTGCTTTTATTTACATCATGGTTCACTCAGACGAGCGCCCTACATTGTTCCCCTGCAAAAACGTCTTATTATTGCCGCGCTTTTTGTTTTCAGCTGAGGGCGCCTTTGTTCATACTGCTACTTTTACGGCTTTTTTACCTCAGAGAGAGCTGACTGAAATGGTCTTCCCCAACGTGTCGTACCGTGATTTTGTCCCCAAATATTAGCATAAAAATTGAATGTTGACATTTCAAATTCCTGCTTTATTTGCACCTGATGTGTGTTTTACCGGGCTCTTATATGTAAATGGTTGCCGTATGCGTCAGTGAAATAAACCTTTTTTAACTAATTACTTGAAGAGCGCAACGTACGGCAACTGGGGGAAAAGTTTGGCAAGATATCTGGTGTATGCGAGTTAAAACCACCTGCTATAACAAACCTTCTTTTCTTATCTCATCTGCTGTTTCCACGAAAAGAGATAGTCCATATACAGGAGACTGCGGTTGTCCATTCAAACTACACATGAATAGCCCCTTGTTATTGTCAAGCATCAAGTTACACGAAAAGGCATCCCAAGTTACTAAATCAACATTTATGCTTGAGTACTGCCAATCTACCATTTTTGGCCCTTTTTGAAAGACGTGAAAGGCTGTTTTACAACATTAATTCTACATAAACAGTGATTCAATGCCAGGAACCTCGCTAAGACTGACGGTATTAGAGAATGGTTGAAATTTATCAAGTTTATTTTTGACAGTTGTGCAGTAAAATTACCAAGAAGCGGAATATTGGTAAATGATTACCTGACCGATAAGAAAGCATAAAAATTTTTTTAGGGTTTCAGCCTCATCGATGTTAGCCAGTGGCAAAACTATAAATTGTACCAGTGGATTTCCGCTTAACGAAAAAGCCACTTCGTAAATATCTCAGCACACAAAAATATTTCTTACTTACAGATTGCTGAAAACGAACAACTGATCTGATGGTATGGCTGATATACGTAAACATAGATTTTATAACACATTTATCACCTTACGGTATTGCTAATACAGAATGCCACACTTTAAACTAGGCCGAAAACGTTTACTTATTAACGGAAGAACGAGAGAAGCGAGACCGAAGCCATGGCTGCCCTTAGCGGGGGCGAGAACTTTACTCGCACGGTCCCCACGATGACCACGATAGTGGTGACTACGGATGCATACACAGGATGAGATTTAACGCACTCCCGCGCTCGCAAAGTTAACGTCAGCTATTAGGTGGTACGCGCAACGTCGTTTAGTGTACCAGAACAAGCGTTCAGTGTACCATCACACCACAGGCTGCAACCGCGTCTTGATCCCGCTCCTGTGTGCTCCTTTAACGGCACGCACTCGCTGCTCCTGACGAGTTTCAGGCTACGTATCGTTGAGTCAGAGATCAGACTTGAAGAAGCGAGTCCTGTACACATTTTATCACATTTCCGGGTGCCGGGGGTCGTAGTTAGAAGCAACGATGGCTGCTGTTTTTGGTGAGTAGGCACGTGTAGCTGATCCGAGCGGCGAAGCAGCAAAGGTGGTTTGCGTTTTCGTTGGCTAGAAATGGCTTGTTGCTGCTCTCACTCCAGCCTGCGAGAAATTCGTGGGGACGATGAACAATTTGTCCGCAATCCTAGTTCTGTTTTCTTGGCATAAAATCAATACAGTTGGGTAGCCGTCTTCGAATGCTACCACGCTTTTCTGCTTCCAGCGGTGCTTGCCTCGTCGTGCAGCTTTCAGTGGAACGAGGCGTCGGCAAGGCAAAACAGACGTCCACCAAGCTATGCACTCAGACTCCTGAAATCTTTCATGTACTGCAGTCTTACGACCAGTGGCCGAAAGGTGTTATCGGACAACTGTTAGTGTCTCGATGGGGCGGTTTCTCGTGTGAATCAAGTTGAGCCGCATTCTCAGAAAAGTCTTCGAACCACCTTGGATCGGACTTTCGGTAGTTTCTTCTCATGACAAGCTCATTTTCGTGCTCGTAGCCCGGGGAGTGTTCTGTTCTGGTGGTTCTGGAACAGGCTGCGCGGTCTTCTTGCATTGAACAGAAAGGCCGAGGAAGGGTTGCTCATAGTTTCCCACATCCGTAAGATCTAACACCTCACACTTGCGCCGTGGGGCAACCTGCCACCCTACTTCTTCTATTAAAGCTGGTCTGCTTTCAATAACTTCTAGCACGTATTCGCTTCTCCTTGTGTCTGAACCAGAGACACACTCGAACGGTGGCCGGAAATCATGGCGGAAATGTCTTCTCTTTCACGTTCTTGACTTCTTTGGGGATTTCATCGTCGGCTTGGATTAGTGACGCTGTCTCGTCCTTTACTATGACAAGCGCAAACTCGCTTTTATGACTATTGCCTTTCGCCTGGACGCTCGACACTACCTCGTTGCTGGCTCCCACCTGCACGTCTTTGCGCTCAGCCTCGTCTTCGGCATTTGGGAATACTGAATCCTGTCCTGCAACGACGCCTTGATCCTGTACGGAGACATGCGAGACGTTTCCAGAAAGATTAGTCTTCAATGTCTTCTCTCGTTCTCCTTGGGGCCAGAAGCTCTTCTCGTCGCACGTCGCGTTTGCCGAAACTGGATCTGCTTGCATCTCCGCCCTAGAGCAGTTGTAGTGCAATGAACGTCCTGGCCTTATGGTATCAGAAGTCTACATTGCAGACATCGTGGTAGACGTGAATGTCGACATATCTGGCTTCTGCACGTTGTCAGTATCGGGAACGTTAAGGTGGCTGTAGGTCGTCGCGATCTACTTCGGCAGTACTACTCGCGATGTCGACGTGCGCGCGCCGACATGGGAAGGGTCGTCTGGACGGGGTGAAGTGCCCTTGCCTGTACATTTATTACCGGCTGCCCGCAGGTCCTTTAAGGTCGATTGCAACCTACTGAGGGCCCCGCATATCTTTTCCGGATATTTCATGACGTCGTAAAACTCATGTTCAAACTCGTCTCCTTCGACAAGCTCACCTATCGCCTCATTCAGCTCGTTAAGGTCAGCGTCTTTCCGGTTGAGCTCGCTGATTGCCTCCAGCAAGTCCAACCACACGGAGAAGGAGCTTCCCGGAGCTGGGTCGCTGCCTTTAGCAGCCTCGTAACTGCAGCGCGAAGGACCTTTCTCAATGAACGCAGGGCGTCCAGCCGTCACCAGCTTCGTATTCGGGGGACGTGCAGCTGATCCCAAGCGTGGTACCCTGGACGTGACGGTGGGTATCTGCGTCCCGTTGAAGGTTGCCGTCGGTCGTAGGTGGGCGGTCAGGGCCAGTCAGCCGTCCTCCGGCTGATGGCGGGGCTGATCAGTGGAACAACAGTCGAAATCGCGGGGTTCCAGGAACCTCAAACCGGAGGGGACGTAGGTGGTCTCCTTCGTCGTCGCGTGCGGTCATCCTCCCGGGTTTAATGGCACCAGAAATATTAACGGAAGAACAAGAGAAGCGAGAGCGAAGCCATGGCTGCCCTTAGCGGGGGCGATAACTTTACTCGCACGGTCCCCACGATGACAATGATAGTGGTGACTACGGATGCATGCACAGGATGAGATTTAACATTACTTCCTGGGAATACATATTGCTAAATCAGTACAGCAAATGCGATAGGCGGATCTTGTTAGTTCAATTGTTGACCAATCTTTGTGTGTCTCAATCATACTACCGGCACCACTGATATATGCGAATTCGCCCAACTAAACAACATAGCTAAGTTCAGTGCATGTGATTTCACGGGGGTTGCGTTTTGAGAGAACATGGCACGAATATAGATGTTGTGTTTCGCACAATGAATAGTTTCGGATTCCCACCCGTGTTTTGCTTGGTTTCCGCTTCTAAAGCGCTGTCTTTTACGCATAACTTAGCGACCCTATCGCCCACGAGAGAAAAAAACCGCTACCGTTATTTTAAGGGTACGCCTAGCCTCTGTCGGCGTATGTATTGAGCTACACTTCTTGAACTATTACGGTAACCCCAATGCTGAGTTGGTGCGCGTGCTATTTTTAAATCGCGCCAGAGCTTAGTGGCTGCGATTCTGATTCCTCGTCTGCTTCTCTGATGGAAGTGACAATTCTCCAATTCCCTTTTCTCATAACCCCAGTGCCTCTAGAGATTTCAGTAGGAATCAATGTCACGTCTTTTAACGGTACGTAAACATCGCCACCGAACCACCAGCCTTGCCAACCCTTATAAAGAGCTTGGTAATAATTGATCAAAGTGTAAAGACGTGGATCTCTAGAGGTAACTTTTTCATGGCAAGCTACAGAGAAAACTCGACGCCGAGACCAAGGTAACTCGCATTGAATACTCAAACAGCATACGTCGAAATCGCAGGGATAGCATTGGTTTATCGGTTAATTCCTGTTACCCGAATCCCCAACTACACGGCCAAATAGAAACTTGGAACTCCGGCGAACTCAATTGTCTGTTGTCAGCTTTTTAGTGCCTCTGGCACTGAGGTCGTGCGGCATGATCGGGTAAACTTGGGCCCTGGGTTAATACAGCAACAAGCCGTTAAAAGTGTCAAAACAGAAGAAATCACCAATGCAGAAATGCCTAAATTCTTTATTTCGGGGTTGAGAGAGTCGTGTACAAGCACTGTACAGCAAAGTGTCGCTGCCTTTCATTTTCCAAACAAGAAAAACATTGCGCTTTTTCCTCCGCCAAGACTCAACAAGAAAACGTGTCTTTGGACAACCATTGTGATCCACCGCCCTCAAGTGAAGCCTGTGAAGCATCTGCTTTATCGGGGCGTCTTCCCAACGCCTTGCCACTAGTTATTTGCGTCCTGTGATTACGTAGTAGTTTCGATAAAACGAACTTAGAAAACTTCAGTTCTGTATGCCAGCAACAACAAGGTATACGCAAAAAGCGCCTCAGATTTCGTGATGGATTTGTAGTGAGGGCAAGTAGTAATATGATGAGTGTTTCTGCAGCCGTCCTTTACCACTAAAATTGCTCTCAAGTTGGTAAGGAGAGCATCAACTTCTTGCTTACAACGGGGTGACTGTGTTGTACACTTTGCTGATATGAAAGGTACTTTCCAGAAACCAAATTTTTCCAGTCATACATTTACGTTGTGAAGTGCTTCACTTAACGCATAATTATAGTAAGCAATTTCACCAGAAACGCCTTGCACAACCCCACTGTTGCTTCTGTAAAAACACGGGCCCCATGTGAAGGGGACCAGACTCAGTAGAACAAGAAGACAGATTACCAGAGTGAGTCGACCACGATTGCCTATATCCAATATAGAAAAGCCATTTGCGTGGTTTGGTTGTCTGGCAAGACCAATGTGACACCAGCGCTGTTAACCTATGACCTGAACGACCAGATTATCCTGGTCATCAGTGCTCGAGTGACAGCGCAAGGCTCTTGTGCATTGGACTAAGGGCGCCACCACTTCAGGAAGAAAAGAAACGTTTGCTCTATAACAATAAAAGTTAATCCTCATCCTATATATCCAAATCGATGTTATAAATCTGCCGCGTAGCGGTGTGTCGCAAATGCGAGATGAAGTTGAGGACGTAAAATTTGTAAGCCAATAAAGATCGATGTCAAGTTCAGAAGTGCACAAGGGCGCGCTTTTTTCAGCCAAGGAATACCTGTTCCAGCGTCTGTACGTTCGACTTAAGTCTCAAGAACACTTGCAAACTCTCAAAGCGTGCCGTTCCTTGTAGTGTTGCTTCCGCAATCCTTTGGAGCACTCGTACGCATGGAACGAGTTTGGCACATATAGTGGATCTCTTTCAAATGCAACACAAAAAACATAACAAGTTGAATATGAGTGAGTTGTGGCCAAGAAGTAGAGAGATAGGCCTTATTTCTGGCCGTTGTGAATATTGCAACATAGTAAAAAACGCGTCACCGTTGTTCTAGCAAACAATGTTTATTGGAACAAACTTGTTCCTCGAAGAGAATACAGTAGCAAACATCGATAAACAATAAGTTGGTGACGTGCAAAAAGATCCCAAATACATTTAATTACGAGGAATTTGGTCTGTAAATGTTTATCAATATGCATTATCATTTATGAATGCATGAAATTCAAACAACAACACTGGAACTTTAAGAAAGTTCCCGTTTTTCGGCATACCACCATGCGATACACTCTTCATATCAGGTACCATAGCCTGTGTCGCAAGCGAAAGAAGGCGAAAATGCCCTTCGTTATCAAAACCGACAAGCCGATGGTGGCGCCGCCAGATGCTAGCAACCAAGGACACAAGAAAACGAAACAACTGTTGGTTCGGGGCAGTACGACTTGTTAAGAAAATACGTACACGAGGCAAAGTATACTGGTAATAATTTCAACAAAAACTCCCCAATCTGGCGCAGTCAGGCTGCTGACGAACCACTTGGATGAGGTCTTGCATGAGTGCATTGTTGTGAGGATTGGCCACCACAGTTTGGAAAAGTTGACCACCCTCTGGCGCACAAAGACAGGAAGGACAAAGAAAAAAGCTGGGTGTGGAACACGGTTCCGGTGGAAGCGCTGACGAGCGGACGAGGACCGGGGGGGGGCGCAGTTTCTGTACGACAGTTTGAGTACGAGTGATTAGAGGCGTGAGATTCCGGGCCTGCCAACGCGTGCGGGACCCGCAGACGTCCGGGGCGAGATTGTGCGAGCCTCAGCCAGCCAACGCTTGACCGCGACGGAAACTGACGGTGACGCGTCATCGACTTTGCAGAACATCGCACGTTGTAGTGGCTGTGAGAACGTTTTTTTCCCCTCGAACTTAGGTTAGGGATATTTGACTTAATTCTTTTTCGTTTCGGTTGTATTTTACTATGGTGCCGCTTTTCCCCTGTCTCGTTTTTGGTGGCGCTGTTAAAATACTTTCTTCCCTCTTGCCCTCTCGAGTCCCATGAGTGCGTCATACACCTACAAGACCAAACGATTCCATCACAGTCTTTTTTGTGTGGAACACTCATCGGGGCGGGAAATTTAGAAGGCGTGTTGAAGAACACTTTGCCGTAATACACATGGCCTAAATACGGTCACATCATTGTCACATTGAGTCCGTGCAGTGATATTGGGCTGGATTAACCACACAACTACCTGGAGCATACTGGGCGTCATTGCTTGGAAAGTTGCATTATTGTTTAGCCACCAGCTGCGGGTTCGTAGCGCCTACGTAAACATACGGGCAGTGCTCCTCCGCAAGATGAAAGTATCTGCTGCTGAAAGCGTCATCGTTGAAAGTCGACAGGAGGATTGCGCGAATGCAGTGATTCGGTTGGTTTCTTCGCAAGCTGTATTCCACACTAAACGTACCCAGGGCAGTAATTTTTTCATATCTTAATTTCAACGTCGATATACAGAAACAGCTTATCTTCATTATGTTGTTCAGGCATTAGGTTAGGTCGTTCATATGGGGAAAGTACACTGTGGTCTCCTAGTAAATATATTTCCTGTTGCTTACTACAACTTGTATGAGCCCTGCACAAAATGCCATTCCGTGGTGTGTGAAAATAGGTTAAGGGCTCCTGAACGCAGCACCGCCTTGTCAATAAAGAAACATGCAGTGTATTCACCAGTCCACCTTCGTACAGCTGTGGCAAATCCGAAGCGCGAGATACACTTTCTGGTTACAACATTCAGCCTTCTCGCTTATCTTCAGCTAGTAAATAGGTGTACAAGTACGATATCATTGTTGTGGAAGGACTGTGAAGGTATGGCTTTGAACCTCAGATCTCAGGCGGTTCTCTTCAGTGGAGTTTTCAGCCACTAGACGTCACTGAAGTTCCTGACGTGTTAGAAAACCTCAGATGTAACGTAGGGCCCGTAAAATTTTATTTTGACCTTCTAAAGCGTGCGCGGCTTGAGAATTTTAACGGGTAACAGTGCGTATAGTTTCACAATGCTAAGTTTTTTGCGGAGTCCGGTTGTAATTAGCATAATGTATTTCGTTGTCGTTGTAGGGCGGAAGCTCTTCTTAACTCTTCTTAACTGACACGGAATTTTAAAGTCGGCGGGCAGCAGTGCTTTGCCTAATTGCCCTTGGTGCGGCCACTTTACGTCGGTTGAGGTTGTCAATAGTAATGCAGAACTGAGGGTGGGCAGGCTGTGAGGCGGATGGGAAGCTTTCCGTGGCGTCTTCGTCGGAGCCCTGCGTTAGCAGGACAAAAGATGCCCCTGAATGCTAGTCGGTTTATTACTGTTCCCCGTGGTATTCGTAAGTGATCGTAATGTGGGACTCTAAACAGAGCATTCTTCATTGTCCCATACTCCAAAAATGGTCATTCGAATGTGCCACCCAACACAGATCATGGTAGTAAGTTACTAGCTTAAATGGCTTGCTGTGGATATATTTGTGAAAATTAGAAATGTCCCAAGTTAAGGGGAGGCCCTTTTATATGTAGAATGTTTTATTGTGTGAAAAAAAACGCTTACTTGCGCGATAACGTTTTCGCTTTATTAGCTTTTGGAGGAGGACCTCACCGAAGCTTACGTGACTTCCAATTTCATCGACCTCGTCCAATGTTGCAATCACAAATGAATCCAATTGGTGATTTTCAAGCGTGCTGCATTTTGTCAAGCCCTTAAAGGGTTCGGTACATTTTCAGTCTTCCACAAAATAGGTCCCGTATTACTCGCAGTGCAAAATATAAATTCATTCTGTTTTTTGTACTTCGGCATCGGGAAGTCGGATTAGGCGGACGTTTATGCGGTGTGAGGTGGAATACCATTGATCCTGACTACGAAGCACAAAAGCTTGATCTTCTAAAGCGCAAGAGGCACTTTCGATGCTTCAACCGTAATTATGACGTTCTAATGGCCTCCAGTACCGACTTCGCCTAGGGAAATAATCTTCGAAGTTCGGGGTGAAAATAATACCCTCGCCAAAATAGGCTAGAAATGTGTGCTGATTTACCCTAAATATTACCTGGTTCTCAACGCTCTGGAGCGTTGGTGTGTCCGAACAAACTACAAGGCCTCAATCAGAACGGGTATGTGCGTCCGGCCGTAAAACGGCTGCATATTCGTGTTTCATCTGGTCAGCTTGGACATGCTAGTACCCTATTTTCTGATTCATCAAAAAGAAAAACTTCGCATTGAGTGGTCGTCAACGGCGCCGTCGAATTGTTGATTGGGTATGTGTTTCTGTTCGAACTTTTGTAGACTTATTCGTACGTTGCGCTGAATCTCAGGCTATCGTCTTTTTTGAAAAGCTGTGTGTGTCCGTCCCGAAGTTTTGATTAGGTTCATCGATACCACAGATGAACATGACTTCCATTTGATTACAAATATCATCGTGCCGTGTATATGTGATATTGGGTTGGTATCAAATTGGTAGGGTTCCATCTTCGGTAATACTACGCTCTGGTGTCCGGGGCATCTGCAGCAACTAAGGGGTCTCCAAAAAACTGTTATTGTCGCTGTTCAAAAAAGTATTTATGTTCTGCTATTTTTCTATTAAACGTCTGCAGGTTCTACTCGAATAAAAAAGCGCGGTTGTAGTCTTAGTCGGAGCCGTGTAGAAATTCTTTGAAAGCGCATATCTGCCTTGCTTCCTAAGTTTCTTCGAGGAATGCAACTTATGTACCGCTTTGGATGCTGGTACTGCATAGTGAATTGTGTTACCGAAACATGTGATTTTTCGTTAGACGCTTATGGCCTCTTTGGCAGAAAGCCTCCTGGGAAATTGAAAGCTGTGTTCCTCTGAACTATATTTATGGTTTTGAAGCAGTATCTTGAGAACTAGTGGCCATCCCAAGTCTTGCTGGTGGTGGTAGCGTTCGATTTAGGACAAGGTAGAGGAGGCCGGTGAGCAGTAACCAAACGGTGTTCTTCGTGATAAAAACGTTTTTGCCGCCGATTAGGGCGCTGCAGAGGCCAAAAAGACTGCACAGACGTCCAAAAGCAGTAACTGAGTGCACGTGTACATAGTAACGTCGGCAAATTAAATGCTCCGGGGATTGCCCTGTGAGCACCTTTCCGTTTACATATTGTAACGTAACCAAAGATGACGCAGATATTCTTCAAGTAACAACCGTTTATTGGAGCGAACTTGGGTTTCTATAAAAGTCACAGTAAGTAGAAGTGGCGTAGAAGCCTTCAGTGAAGCGACGTGCGCAGACTGGCGTCCGCGAGACGAATGCAATGGCGTCTACTCGGCGAGCATACATCTTTCGGCGCGATTGTTTCTCCAACTGTTTTATTACCTCAAGAACCCTGGAGATCCCAGCAGATGATTCTAGAATAGTAACGTTAGGTAAAAGCACTATCTCTGTCAAATGAGATATCCCGGGCGGTATAAACAAGAAAGAAAATGGAAAACGTGCTTCGCTTGGAACGGTCATGGCACTAGCCCTTTTAACAATGCATCGACCCTATGCTAAAATATACCAGCAGTGCGAAAAAAACACACATGTACACTAACAGAAAATTCATTCAAAACTTGATTTACTCTGACGATATGAGAAGACGACAGGAGGCGTATTCAGCCCGACCAGATAAGGGTATTCGCCGCTAAAAGTCTGTCATCTTGGGTAGTAAGGCATAATTAAAACCACTTTGATGACTGGATAGCCATCCTATACACACGCCTAACGTACGGGTGTCATGTTTAAGACCTACAAGTCACCTGTACATATTGTCAAGGTCTATATACCTGCCCTGATGCGTGACACGTATACACAATAGCATCATGCGTATGACACAATCGTGTCATTCGTGTCGGAAGTGTGATGGTCTCCGCTTAAAGCGTCTAGTAGTCAATTTTTTTATTATTGTGGTTCTGTATTTTATAGTAGTTTAGGTCTTGTCAGTTTTTTTAACCAGTTTTATGGGTTATACACTTGTTTTTTTACCAGCGATTGATACTCTGATATTCCGTGATGATATAAGAAGACGACAGGAAGCGCCGACAGCCCGAGCACTGAGGTGCTTCTCGCCTTGAAGTCAGTCAGCTTGCGAAGTAAGGCTTGATTGGAACCACATTGACGATTGGCTAGCCGTGTTATACGCAAAGGAGACAAACGGGAGCATTTCGTCTAAAGTCATATTGAACGTTGACCTACACAACCAGTGCATCGGCGATCACCTCATTCATACGTTCTGTTTGCCCTTTTATCTGGGTTTGTACGCAGTCCTTCTTGGTTTATCCGTGTTGCTGTAGCGCAAGATTTCTTGCGTACGCTCCACAGTAACGGCCTTTCTTCTTTGCGAAATTCGACTTGAGGTATTTCACGTCGCAGCACAACTTGTTGGATGGGGAACTTCGCAACGTCTTGTGCAGCGCAATCGGAAGACCGGCGGTCTCTGCGTAGCGGGTCATGCATTCGGTTTAGTATTTTTGAATTTCTGCAATTAAAACACTTTAAAATTGTTTTTTTTTCAACCGGTTTCATCTATTACACAGTGGTTTTTTTTACCATCGATTGACAGAATGATTTACCTTGACCGTAATATTTGACAGCTTCAGGCGCCCAGAGCCCGAGCAACTGACGTACGTCGCCGCTAAACCTCCGTCATGTTGCATAGTAAGGCCTTATGAGAAACACGTGGACGCCTTTCGGCCGCGTGTGCCGCCGTGATGTGGCAGAATACCCTTCGGGGGTGACATCGTAAGTTGATAAACACGTCGCAGAATCCGGTGCGGTCGGACATAGCGCTGTAGAATCTTTTCAATGCGTCCCCGTTGTCGGATGATGTGTCTAACACCAAGAAGGTCCCCTGATTTGTACTCGGCGTCATGGCGTCGGAAGTTGTAGAGTTCGGCATCCGCCAGCTGCGTGTCCATTGTACAAACTCGAGCCAACTGGCGGGCCTCCTTCGCACGCTGCAGGTGTTCCCAGACGTTGGCGTTTAGGTCGTCGTACTCTACGTATAGCTACATGTAGTGAAGCATCGTAGTCGGTCAAAGCTGTACACAAGCTAGAAGGGTGTGATATGTGTATTTTCCTGGATAGCCATGTTATATATACGCGTGACGTACGGAAGGACTGCGTACCATCTCTTTTCTTGAACTTCGACATACAAAGACAGTATATCTGCTGTCATCTTCTTCAGACGTTCCGTTACTCGTTCGTTTGGGGGTTGTGCGCAGTCGTTCTTTGATTATCCGTGTTGCTGTATTGCAATATTCCTTGCATACCCTCGGCAGTAAAAGCAGTTCCGCTTTCCATGGTTACGGCTTGAGGGGCCCAAGTCGCAGCACAACTTGTTGTATGAATACCTCCGCCACTTAATTAGCAGTCCTATCGGAGGAGCGGCGGTCTCTTCGTAGAGCGTCGTATAGTCAGTAGCTATGGCAATCAGTTCTGTCGGGCTCGCGACGGAGCGAAAAGGCCAAACAGGTTAAAAAAAATCTGCTTGTATGCCTTGGACTGGGCGGCATTCGGATGCACTAATCCAGCCGGTGTCGTCGCTGCTGTTTTCATCCTCTGACAGTCGCGGCAGCTCAGAACGCTGTGAGTGATGTCGGATGTAATGCGGTGCCAGTAGTATCTCGCCTTGATCTTCCCCAGGGTACATGCCATGTCGAGGAGCCCCGCTGTTGGTTTCTCTTGGCACACTTCCCAAACTGCTTCGAGGAGGCTGGGGGAAATTACAAAAAACACTTCGTTCTCGTTGTGTTGTCGAAGTTCCTAACAAGCCACAAATTGTTCCACAGAATGCAGCAGAGTTACGCTTGAGTGTCTTTGGCACGGCGAAGTGTAGTCCTTCGAGGTAGTTGATCATGTCTCGTCACTCGGGCGCTGCTCTCAGCTCGACGCCTTCATAGCTTTCCGAACCGATTCTGAGGAACGCGGGGTCTTCATCCGAGTCCTGTTGAGGCGGGTTGACAGGGGTATCTGAGAAGCAGTAGATGTCAGATTGATTTCGGTGCGATTTTGAAACGATTTTCACACAAAATTCCTAAAGGGCAGACTTCCTTCCGCAAGTCGGCAACTCTTTCAGATTTGCTAGCAAATGCCGCGCATGGTGGTCTTCGACCTGGTTAAACAGCCTGTGGTAGGCATACGGGTGGATCACCCAAATTGCCATTATTATGGCGAGGCACGAATAGTTCCCAGCTTTTTTTCACGGATAGTGGCTTTTGTAAGCTATAACTTTTTCGCAGCAGTTTTTTTGTACGAGGGTAGCACGCAAGCCTACGTAACTGGCTTCGGTGTCCTTTGATCTCTCTGCATATTCGTATAAATTTGGAAGAACTCGTGGGTTCTACCCACAATTTTAAGCTCGCAAAAACCATTCTGCTGTGCTCTCTCCATGCAGAGCTAAACGCTTGTGATAGGCGCCAGAAAGGTGCGGCGATTTTGAACAATTTTTGGCGAAGCGCTGGTAGTAGAGCCACTGCCCGAGGAATCTTCGCACGTATTTTGTGCCCTCCGGACTTAGAAATGTGGCTATGGCTGATGTTCTTGGGGGGTCATGCAGGACTCTCTTGGTTCTCCCGACGTGTCCCGAAAGCTTGATTTCTTCGTACCCGGAATGGCCATTTTCTGGCTTCAGTCTGAATGCTGTGGTTCCGATTGCCTCCTGTACCTAGGCTAGCATTTCGAGGTGCACGTCGAAGTCCAGGGTAAATTCGAAAACGTCGTCTATGCAGACGAGGCAGGTGTGCTACTTTAGGCCGGCATAACACAGTGGAACGTCGCTTGTGTCCTGCACAGCCCAAACGGCATACCATAAACTCGTACAGTTTGTCCACCGTTATGAAGACAGTCTTCTCACGGTCTCTTTCACCCAGTTCAATTTGTAAGTACTTTGTTTTCATGACCTATCAACAAGAAGTACTTTGCGTGGAAAGGATGGTCGAGCGCGTCGTCGATTTGTGGGGGAAGGTACACGTTGTCATAAGTAACTTTGTTATGCGATCGGTAGCCGACGCACAACTTTAACGGGTCGTATAATTTTAGAGCACTACAGGAGCAGTCAGGGGACTTTTCGATGATTGAATGATGTATGGGATTTCCTCCACCAGGCGGGTGTCCCAAAACTGTACTTGTTGTCAATCAACATTTTATTCATTCATTCATTTATTCATTCATTCATTTATCGCCAATGATCTGCTCATTACTCCAAAGTGGCTTTAGGGAATATTATCGCCACCATGTCAAGTCTGTCAATGGGAAGCTATACCTTAGAAGTAGTCATTGTCGAGTTTCTGGTGCGTCGGACAATCGTATTAGAGTTGATGCGTGGTTTCCGTCGGTCGCTCCGAGTCGTAGTATTTTTGGTTGCGGCGGGCTTGGTCGTGTTGCGTAGTTTTTTGTTGGCGTCGTTATGTTCGGAGACTTGGTCTGGGATGTAACAGGGCATCAGGGTGAGGTCTGTAGTAAGTCATGGTACAGGGTGCCAGGCTGCATTGTTGCAGGCTTTTCTACCGTTCACCGTAATACAGCGCATTAAGCCATAGCCCTGCATAAGTTGCTGGTTCAAGTTTCCCCTTCGGGAGTTTGGGGAACTTCCACGTGAGAAGTCAGTATTGCTGCGGTGGCTTGGTGATGGGAATAAATAGGGCGACAGCGAATGGTTGAAATAGGCTGGGGCACGGCTGCTCTAAGACAGAAACTATTCGATCCCATATGGTCGTTTGGGAGAGACAGGGCGCGGTGCGTCGAAAGAGAAACGTCGAAGGCCGAGTTGTTTTGGGGGGGCTTCGACGGTAAATGTGGCCGGGCACCCCGCACTGGTAGCAAGAGGACGATGGTAGAGGGTTCAACACACGCCGGTATTCCTGGAATGGAGGATCGCATCGCCGGTGGTCGGCGTGATAGTTGGGGGTACTACCCTACTGAAACGTTGCGTATATACAAAATAATAGGAATACGGAGTTCAAACAAAATATGGCGCCCAAAAGCGCACTCAAAGAAGATGTTCGTGTAAAAAAACAGGGGAATCACATTAGTTCGCGCTATAAAAACGTTTGGCACAGTTTTCGTGTTTTTGTCTTCAATAATAGGCACAACGACGCTCCGTTTGCTTTCCGTATACTCCGTATATACGGAATTTATTCGGACAATTTTTGGGGGTTCTAATAAACTTACAGTCAGTAAATCGGTGTCAACTTTTAGGTTAAGTATCAACCATTTTGCTCAAGTGTGTTTGTCAAAAATATTCCTTGTTTTGTGGCGGCTTTGTGTCATTCTAGGAAAGTACTCTGTATTCCCGTATTTCCGTAAATACGGAACCTTTCAGGAGGGTGGGACGGCTGCGGCTGACGAGTAGCGATTGGCCGGTGGCGCGGCTAACAGCAGCGCATTAAGCCATAGCCTGTGAATTCCTGGGTGGTCCCTGAGACACAGAAGTCGTACGTTGAACTACTTCGTGTAGCACGTCAATTACGGAAGTGACACGAGGTGTTGGCGTGGTAGGAAACAGTTTCAGAAGCTCCTCCGTGACCACTGCATGGATGGTCTTGTGCAATGTATAAGAGCTAACAGCCACTGCACTAATGGACTCCAAGATTAACGCGTTAACACGGTGGCCGTACTGCCTCGTTCGAATTTGGACTATCTTCTACATCTTGGCCACCTCCTACGCCCATTCGTTTACCATCTTGTGGGGGTTGCGGACAAGGCCGGCAAAGACCTCTTGCTTCAGTTCTCGCTCAAAAAAATTAAGTTTTTTCAATAATTTTGGGTCCGCCCGCCAAAACAATAAATTCGTCTCCTAACTAAGGTAACGACCCCTTCGTTGGGGTACTGCGTGTGCGTTGACAGCGAACGTGAACCTCGTTCTTTTCGCAAGACCATAGGATATTCTTTGAGATACTCGTTTTTGAAAAGAGTAGAGTTATTCCGAGAGTTTGCGTGTTTCACGAAACAAGTTCGAGCTTTATCCTCGAAATAGACAAACACATGGCGGAAAGTTTTTGTCAACCCACTTGTAAAAGATCCGCGCGGGCTCCACTTTCTCCATGCAGTACTAGAGGTCTACATCAGAAGCTCCGCGTAGCGATGGTGGTTGCCGGGGCTGTTGCAGGACGATGGGAAGAGTGGCTTTTTGCGTCATGTTGTCGGTTGCAGCGTCCTTGTTCTTGGTTTTTTTGGGTAGAACACCCTGGGCCAGTAAACCTTGCTGGAAGCATCTGGCGCGGCTTGGGCTAGCTTGTCTGCTTGCAGAGGTCGTAGGGAGCATAAAGGGTGCGTACCCAGCACCTCACCAGATGTCACATAGCCGAAATCAGCCGACGTTTTCGTAGAGGAATGAACATTTATTGGAGGGAACTTGTGCTCCTCAAAAACTGAGAACAATGAAAACATACACACACATAGAAGCAGTAAACAAATTTCGGTGCGCAGACTGGCATCGAATGCCATGGCATCTGCTTTGCGGGTAAATATTTTAAAGCGTTTTTGGTATCTTATTTATCAAACTACATCAAGACAACTGCAGATCAAAGAATATTTTATTCTTGTAACGCCCGGGCAAAACACTCTCCGTATCAAATGAGATAACCGCGTGGAAATAAAATAAAAAATAAACTTGGTGCTTCATTTGGTACACTGATGACAGAGCCAGGCTCGGCAAGCGGCAAATTCATAACATTAAAAATTGCAATGTATGGGTAGCGGCAATATTTTCCGAACCAGCTAAAACTATCTACAACACTGGCGATGAAAATCATTCTAGTCGGCATATGAAGAGCGTTACACTATCTAAACACTGCTACATCGTGTGTGGCATGCATAGGAGAAGAGTCAGTTGGAGATTTTGTTTGCCAGGAAGGCATTAGCCAATCAATTAGTGGGTGCGGTGGCGAGAGATGTTATAAAAATAATATCAGTGACAGTTGGTCAAAGATCACTCTCTTTGGTTCAAAAGTAGATAGGGCTGTTAAAAAATACCCTAGCAAACTTGACCAACAAAACTCAAAACTCAAACTCAAACTCAAGAAAACTCCAGTTGGTATTCACGGCACCATATTTTAATGTCGATGCAGAACATTCTTAGTGACACCTAGCGGTATAGTAAGAGTACAAACGCTATAGCCCGGTGTACTGTAAGACTGCACGTGAAGACCGAGGGTGTACGTGGCAAGGCTTGTAAACACAAAGCAGGCTGCAGCTGTATGTGTAGAGTATTACAGGCTGTTCGTTGATAGCATTTATGCACGCGAAACTGTACAGCTCAGACAAGAGAGAGCGTTCAGTTGGCTTCGTCAATATTCCTAAATATTCAAGCGTTTGTGTTAGCTCGCGTACACCGCACGGGGCACCTTGAGCAATTTTGGTGACGGTGTTGGCGACACCGCGGACCCCGGGCCCCCAAACATAATCTGGATCCAACCGGTCTGATGTGTTGTATGATGAATGGTAGAAACCACAAACGGTGGCTGTCAGAGCCCAGGTCAACCTCCGGCGTATGGGGTCTCTGTCTGTCTACCAGGCAGGGAGCTCTAGGATCTCTTCGGATATCAGTTTAAGGCTGACAAAAAAGTACCCCCGTCCTCTGCTTCTACACTATGCGCTATAGTATTTAAAGCCCCCCCCCCCCCGCCCCCACAAACATGATCGGTCCCTGAAAAGCGGCCGCACCGAAGTATCATTTCCGTCCTTACCAACAATTTGAATCCCAAAGCCAGCCAACTATCCACCCTTTCTGCTCATTCAATCCGTTGAAAAAGAAAAGCCAGTTTCCTCTCTGTCCGTCTTCTTGGTCACAAAGTTCATAGAAGGTGTAATAGGAAAATCCTTCAAAGCAAAGCAACAGAGAACTGGAGAACTCTTGATCCAATTCAATATCCAGCAGCAGGCAACAAATCTCCTGAGCCAGACACGCATCGCAGATCTTGACATCACGGCCACGCCCACCGAAGCCTTAACCGCTCACAGGGCGTGATCTCAGATCCTGAGCTGATGAACCAAACCGAAACCGATCTTCTGGAGGGGCTGAAAAGTAAAGTCATAACAGCAGTGAGGCGCATAACGATACGCAGAGAAGACGAAGAAATTCCTACTAAACACCTGATCTAAACCTTTGATCGGTCAACACTACAAGAATTTATTAACACAAGATACATTCGATGTTAACTTCGACCAAGCATCCCTAAGCCCCGCCGCTGCTTTAAGTGCCAGCGGTTCGGGCACGGAACAAACTCTTGCCGTGGCCGTCTAACCTGCGCAAAGTGCGCTTAGCATGATCACCCAACTTGCAATTGCCCATTATAAACTTTCCCCTTCGCCAACTGCGAGAGACCCCATGCCGCGTACTCTCCCAAATGTGAGAAGTTAAAACAGTATAAGGAGATTATCAAGGTAAAAGTCACTGACAACCTCACCTTCTCACAGGCGCGTACGAGGTTCGTCTCTTTTCCCTTGGGGAGGTACGCCAATGCAGCTCACGGGGGCAGAGAGGCGTCAGCTTTCGGCAGGAACCCAGTACCGCGAGTCGGACCTGGTCCAGCCGCCGCCCACCCTGGGTTGCCTCGGCCCGCCCAACCAGCCACCGCACCGCCTGCTCAGTCAGCTGCAGCTGTGGTGGCAACCACGTCTGTTGGGGATGCTGCTGCACCCATTGCTTCCTCCTCTCCACCGGCATGAAGCACACGCGACGGCCCGGGGGAGATGGAGACGGAGGAAAAGGCAGCCATTCCCACCTGCGCCGCAACCCCTGTGCAACCCGGGGCACTCCTGGCGGCCTCGGCGGTCGCGGGCAAAACGAAGGACACCGCAAAGGGTGCCAATTTCGGTGGGTTCAGTACGCCGGGTACGCCTTCCAAATCGGATGATGAGGTGGATGTGGGACCTTTCCTGTCTGCTTTGCCGCGGAAGGAGCGGGTCCCTCCATCTGAACCACCTGAGAAGGTGAAAAAACCCCTCGAGAGAGTGCAAGCCCAGAAAGACAATACGTAAATAGTCACACTCCAGTAGTTCTAACACAAAATAATTGGAAGAGAAAACATAGTTCAATGGAACCGCAGAGGCCTTCTGCATAATCTTGACAACGTGTATGAGATTCTGCATACCAATCAGGCAAGTTTAATGTGTCTCCAGCAAACACATCTCAATTCCAAGCGCCCAAATTTCTTGAATAGATACCTGGTATACAGAAAGGACCGGGTTGGCTGCACACACTCTGCTGGCGGTGTGGCCATAATCGCCCGGAAATCGTTTCCATGCAACCCTGTCACTCTGAACACCATTCTTGAGGCTGTTGCAATTCGAAAAATATTATTTAATAAGTTGATCACGGTATGCTTCATATACATTTCTCCTGATCTTGCACTTGTGAGCTCTAAATTGGAGGCGCTGGTCGATCAGTCGCCCTAACCATGCATCCTAACAGGTGACCTTGACGCTCACAATTCTCTTTGGGGCTCCGCCGGAAGTGATTCCCGAGGTCGCCTGATTGAGAAATTCCTTCAGGAACACTCCTCTTCAACAAAAAACCACCTGCGTACTATAACTTAGGACACAACACATACTCACATCGTGACTTGGATATTGGATCCGCAGTTCTCTTTCGATGTCTCGAGTGGGGAGTGGGCACGGACACATATGGTAGGGACCACTTCCACACCTCACTAAGATATATAGGTAAATGGTTATGCACTCCATCTTCCCAAAACAGGTTCAGTGAAGCAAGAGCTAACTGGAATACATTTACAGAGACATCCAAACTACACCAGACATACATACGACACCTACATTTTGAAGAAGCTACCAAACTCATCACGATGCACATCCTCGACGCCGCTGAAAAGTCTATTCTCCACGCCTCTGGTTCCTCGCGCAATCAGAGGAGGCCATTGTAGAATGAGGATTGTAGGCGGACGCGAGAGACCCAGAACAAGGCGTGGGGTATCCTTCGTCGCTTCCCCACGTCGGTTAATCTCCTCTTGTTGAAACGGGCCAAGGCTTTCGGAAAATGTGTGCGCCGTGAGGGAAAACGAGAGAGTAGGCGCTCATTCATAAAATCCATAAACTCATACACCGACACTCGCAACGTCTGGACACGATTACGATCGCTAAAAGGACAACAAGCACACAGAATGCTCTGAGTTAGCTCAACAGGGGACACACAGGAAGACCAGGCTAATACGCTCGCACAATAGTTCCAACACGTGTCTAGCTCAGCACATTACACTAATACGTTCATGCAACACAAAGCATCTGCAGAGAAAAAGCACGTACATGACAAAGACCAATCAAATCCTTCTTACAACTCTGTATTCACATTCAATGAGTTAAGGCCTGCACTGAGCACGGGCAATTCTTCAGCTCCAGGAGAGATAATAATACATATACCACGATACAACATGTACACCCAGACACTTTTGAGACACTTCTACACCTGTAAAACAATATATAGCTTTCGGGGCAGCTTCCAAGGTCTTGGAGGGGGGCCATTGTACTCGCTTTCCTGAAGGAAGGAAAGGAGCCTTCCTCTCCCGCTAGCTATCGACCCACTGCCCTGACCAGCTGCCTGTGCAAGCCTCTCGAGAAGATGGTCAACAGGAGACTCAAGTACTTCTTAGAGTACAATGATCTTCTCGAGGGCTGCCAGGCTGGCTTCAGGGCAGGGAGATCTACCAACGATCAACTGGTTGCGTTGGAATCATATCTAAAGGAGGCTATCGTTCACAAATAGTTCTGTCTTACGGTGTTTTTTGACATACAGAAGGCCTACGACACCACATGGCGTTACGGCATACTTAGGGCCCTCAAGTTGTTCGGTGTCTAGGTTAATATGATAAGCACTCTTATTAGTTACTTGTCGGAGAGAACCTTTCGCGTGAGATTCGGTAGTGCAGTCTCAAAGGTTTACGTGCAAGAAGATGGCATGCCGTAAGGTGGTGTGTTGAGCTGGCGCTCTTTTCATAGTTAAGATGAACTCTCTTGGAAAGGCATTGCTACCTAAAATCTCGTATTCCATGTATGTAGACGACGTGCAGATATCATTTAAATCGTGTAATATGTCCATCTGCGAACGTGAATTTCAGCTTGATGTTAACAAACTTTCCACCTGGGCAGACAATATTGGTTTGAAATTGAATCCTGCGAAGAGCTTCTGTGCTGTGTTCTACAGAATGTGCGGGGTCCATCCGTACCCAGACATTAACCGTAATGGCATGTCGCTTCCTGTGAACAAGGCGCACAAGTTTTTAGGTGTTGTGTTTAACCACAAACTCATATTCGTTCCACACATCAAGGAACTTAAGCATAAATGTCTGTAAACAATAAATATCCTTAAGGTTCTTTCCACCAATCGAATGGGGCTGACAAAGAACTCCTGCTGCGCTTGTATACTGCTTTGGTTGGTTCTTGTTTAGACTAAGGCAGTGTGGCGTATGGGTCGGCGACTAAAACAGCGTGTCGAGTCCTTGACCAAGTGCTACACTTGGGGCCATGTCTTGCGTCGGGTGGGTTCGCTCTAGTCCTGTGGAGAGTTGTATGTCGAGTGTAACAAGTGGTCCCATGGGAACAAAAGTACATACACAGACTTGCTTTATGCTTTTAAAATTTTATCGCTGAATAGCCATCCTTTTTATCCTGTCCTTACCAATACATCCACATCTGTGGTCTTGGTAAATCGCCCATCCGTGCCTGTGCCCTTTTCGCTTAAAGTGAGAGAGCGAGCCTCGGATCTCAGCGCTTCGTTTTTAAATGTGTACACGTCATCCTTTTCAAACATTTACCCGCTTTGGCAAGTTCGCCCTGTGTCCTGTGACGTTTCTTTTATGAAGCTTGACAAAAATTGGGTACTGCGAGCTGCAATACTGCAGCACTTTGTCTCAGCAGTTTAAATACCCACATGCAAAATTTTGCAGTGACGCTTCTAAAACCTCCAATATGGTCTCTTGCGCTGCTCATGGTCCAAATTTCAATGCAGCCACAACCATTAGCGTGCACTCAACCATATTTTGAGCAGAAGCGTATGAAATTTTATTCGTTGTACGACACATTCTTGCAAATCACATTCCCAATTCAATCCTCTGTACAGATTCCTTGAGTGTTGATCACGCACTGTCACCACAAATGCCCCCCAAAAACCACATGGTTAACCATGTGTTCAACACTATCATGGCTGTGAATGCGCAAAAGCATGATCTTCTCCTCTGCTGGGTCCCAAAACACGATGGGATCGCTGGGAACGAGTTTACGGACGAGAGGGCCGCTGCTGCTGCACTCGGGAACACTGTATACATCACAACGGTACCCTATACAGACCTCAAGCCACACATAAGACAACACTTCAGCAGAACATGGCAAAGACACATGAAAAAACAGACAGACAAAAAACTACATATAATAAAGCCACACTTTGGATGGTACACAGCTGACTCACACAACAGACACATGGAAGTCGCCTTGGGCAGGCTGAGGATAGGGCACAGCCATGCAACGCAATCGTATCTGCTGATGGAATCTTCTAGAACCCAGTGCAGCAGGTGCAGAGAGGCCCTATCTGTAGTGCACATACTAATCACATGCAATGCACTTCACACAACATCACACAAACACTTCAGAAAACTTTACAAACAACATATTCCCATACATCCATCCTTGTTTCTGGGTGACTATGCCATGGTTTTCGTAAAACGTGCGTTTGAGTATTTGTCAGACGTTAAGTTTTCACACCTCATTTCCTATCGCACATAATCAAGTCTGGCCCTTTACACCAGCCATCACCATTATCTTTAATTGATTTTTCTTTGTTCAGGTTTACACGTTTTTATATCTACCTTTTGTGGTAATCACTTCTCTTCATTAAATAACTTCTTCTCTAGCGCTCTTTGCCCTCGTTGGCCTTGCGACATTAAACACCAACCATCATCATCATCGTGTTAGCCCGCGGTGGTGGTGCCATCCTGAAAAACGAAAACATCTAATTGGCAAAAGGTTTGACGTTTGCTTGCTGCATCTCCACTCCCAGTTAAGCGCCATTTGGTTGTTTTTCTGGGTGACTTGAGGTTTGCACTTGGGTTGTTTTAATATCGACAATTTTTGAACAAGCTATGGTATCACAAATTTTCTGCAACTGAGATGGTGCTGGACAGTCGATTATACTATGAAGAGAGACGTGGCCACCACTGTCGCATTAAGCGGACTAAGAATGTGTGCTCAACAGTTGTTAAAAAGAACGATTTTGTCTCCACTCGGAAAAGTGCATTTATCAAGAAATGTGTTTTGCCAATATATTCGATATTTCAAGAACGATGCACACCATCTTGAGCCGTGCTTACGCATGCAGCAATACAGAACAAGATTCTTTTATTCCGAAAGAGTTGTGTCTGAACAGGAGAATTGTGTGGGAACGTGGGATCGGGTTAAAATTCCTCTGTAATATTTTGAAAGTGTGTTGATGTAGACCAGAGGGGACTGCGTTTCGCCCGCTTCAAACAAATTTCTCTCCTCTCCCATGTCATGCCCCCCAACCACTACTACACTACATGTAATACCTGTCGCCAACCTTACACCCTGTACCACGTGGTATGGCAGTGCCAGAAAACCCCATCAGTTGCCCCCAATTCTCACACAACATATGAGCAGTGCCCAGCTTCGATCTCTAAGTCCAGCGTAGTCTTGTGGAGAGGGCAAGGGCAGCCAGCGTGGGCCAGGGCTTCCCGTACTAGAGGAGGCCTCCACCGCACGTGCGTTTAATAATCAGCGCCACAAGCTCGTCTAAATAATGTTTATTCACTCCCTCACTCACACATATTTGGCTGTGCTTACCGAGTGCTCCCTTGCTCGAAGATATTCTGTGCCGGATTTGTCTCTTGTGGTTGGGGTCAGTATTAATCATCTCTTCGAGGTAGTTATATTAAGTTAGTTCCGCCAGCGTTTTGTTCCGAAAACTAAAAAAGACGTTGTTGGCATGGTTATTCCTCATTACTTTAGATTCATTCGTATTTATTTTGACCCCACGTTCGTATTTTCTGGTTGTACTTCCTCAAGCGTTCTTTGCATGTGTTCTGTCGTCTCACTAAGCAAGACTATGTCGTCGGCAATCCTCAAATGGGTCATGTATTCCCCGTTTATCCTTAATCCTATATATCCGCAGCAAAGCTTTTTAAATACCCATTAAAAATATTCTGTGAATATTTTTAAAACATGGTAACTCCCTGCCTTACTCCTTTGAATATGGGCAATTTTTTGCTTTGCTTCTTTAGGTTATCACACCCGTTCACCGCCTTAAAGACCTTATGCAAAAGTGCCACCATCTACCGGAAGAAAAACGAAACGAGCTCGCAACGCCAAGTTGTGGGATGGCGGTCGCGGGATTGCTTGATACGGAGCGTGTGAGGGGCTTTCTCGGCTTGGCGATCTTTTTAAATTCTAATTTAAGCGCAGAAAAATGAGCGAGAGTGACCTGTGGACCTTTCTCTATTGCCCACATTTGCGGGCAACTTCGTAAATACGCATTATGCATCGAAAAAGCAGTCAGAGAGGCACCCGCGGGGGAGCTAATGGAGGCTGTCGCATTTCTTCTCCTTTTTTTGGCTTTGAGAGCGCAAACATTGAAAGTACATCCGTGTTGGTTCGCATCCTGCGGGTTTCTTAGGAGGCCATTCCTGAAACGCTTCGAAACATGCGGGCTGTCCTGGTTGTTTAAATGGTGAAGGGGGGCACTCGCAATATAGCTATACGCTAAGGATCCTCTAAAACGCAGAGGAAGCGTGAAAAAAAAAACACCTAACAGAATAAATTGCACACCGCGCATTTTTTTAACAGCTTAGTTGTTGTAGATGGTCGTAATGTGTAGCACGTAACGTGTGCGGCATGTAACGCGTTATACATTGCAAATACATTGCCAATAAATTGACAATGAGTAATTAAATTAGGAGCGCAGGTGAGCGCGTGCATCTCGACGACCGCCGAGCGTCCCCAGCACACTCAAAGCCTTTGTCAAAAAAAAAAAGCTCTGACAACCTTAAAGAACGAGAAAATGCCGAGGGCTCGTGAGCGCGTGCCTCACGGCGACCATTGAGGGTTCATTGCTCGCGTCGTTGACAACAAAACTGGGTGTACACTAACGCTTAGAAAATTCTGATCAAATTATTTGATCTTGGGAAAATAGGCTACGGTCGAACAGCAGGCGACGAGCGGTAAATGACCGATGCACGAAATTACTACCTAGGACTTGCGCAACTCATGGCGCTACGTGAAGGTTGTAACTCTCGCGGATCCCTTATTTCCTGTAACGTTTGGGAAACGAAAGAATGCGTGGTACTTCCATAAAAGCCTACCGAACCTCCAGAATACAAAGGAAACGCAGGCGCGCAAAGCACGAACGGCAGACTCAAAACTCTACCCGCACGATAAAGTACGAGCTGACCGATGGAGTGCGCCTTAACTACCAGGTGGGAGGAGTGCCTTGCGGCAAATACAGGTCTTGAAAATAGCTCACTTTGGGACCTTTTTAGTTCTGCACATATTATTCGTTTCGTGAATATGCTTGCGATGTAGCGACAATATTAGTGCGCTTAGGGAAGCCAACGCCCGGAAGCGACTTCACGCAGGGCTCGATTCATGCTTCCGTTGAAAGATAAAAAAAGATGTGTGAGCTATTTCCGTGGTCGTCCTGGTGTCATCTTTGTGCACAGCAAGTTAGACGGCAGTATTTGGGCATCTTGGACAACTATAACTGCCGACGTGCGCGTCGCTAACCTCGGGCTATCATGTACAAAGCGGTATCTGAATATCAGGGAATCCCCTAACATGGCGTAAGTGCACGCGGTTCCAGCAAGAGGGCACCAGTTTTTGCATAAGGTCTATAGAGTCCGTTGTGCGTTTCTTGATTCCCTGGTCTTTTGGTGCTTTTACAACGTCTGCGGTGAGTACGAAATAAAACGGTTTCTCGTAATATCCGAATGCAACGTAAAGGGGTTGTTCGTACTCGGCGGGTTTTGTACCACTTCTTTGAGGACATGAATGTATTCCATGGTTGAATGCCGTTTCCTAAAATCACCCTGCTATCTGGATTGAAGAGAATCCAGGTTGTCCCCCCCTAAGCAGGTAACTATAACTTTAGAAAACAGCTTGAAAGCAACGCACAGTAGGCTTAAAGGTCTTTAATTCTTGAGGCTCTTGGGGTCTCCCTCCTATCAATCGGGACTACGTTAACGTTTTTCCATACTATGTGCACTTTTTGAGTCTCCAAGAATTTCGAACAGCGAGTTTTTTCCAGAAACATCCTTTTCGCTATCATGGCCCTTATATTATTTCTCGCGTCACCTGGTCACTTCATATTAACACTGTTATCAACAGTGCTAACAGAATGTTCAGATATCTTCTCCGTAATTTCTCTTCCGCACCAATGTTATTAAAACGAACCTTATATTAAACATTAGACGTAGTAAATTAGAATCCGCCTCTTCCATATGAGATCCCAGTACTGATAACAAAATTAGCTTTCTAGAATTAGTACAGAATAACTCCAGTCATTTAAAACTGCGTAACTACACCCGTGCCGCTAGCATAACATCCATGAAAAACGCAGTGCACTTTTCTTCTCTTGCTTCCCGTCGTCAACCTTATCGCCTATGCCAATTTCATAGACTTTTCCATCGCAGTTCTCATTTCCGCACAGAACTCATACTTCCACCAATGTACATTTGCCCACGAGTTGATTACGTTCTTAAAGTCGGAAGCTAGCCCAGCCCAACAAGAACTTGCCTTCAGGTCTTCATACCACGCACTTGAAATGAATGGAAGCACCTTCCTGGACCAACAGCCCCCATTGTCGACACCAAGTTTTTTGTACCGCACTAGCTAATATAGTATTCCAAGGAAACCAACAAGCCTGTACTCATCCAATCAATTTTGTTTTTCAACTCCACCAGTGTATTCACTTCCCTCTTTCAAGAATGTAGACTTCAGGGTAAAGGGAAATAACAATAAATATGCCCATCCCCCTTCAAAAGATCAACGCTTAGGTTGTCGTAACATGCAGCTTTTCTTCTTTTGATGACGTTCAGAGACTTTCTTAATTCCACTGTAGTTATTAGTGGCACATCGCAAGGCAAGGTGATACTCACAGCAGTATCCCCTGGTGTAACATCACTGGCATACATTCTGGTGTAGAATCGTTCTGCTACCTTTATTATCTCGTCCAAGTTGTGCAATATGTTACCCTTCTCGTCTCTGAGCACGTACATCCTGTCTTTGCTGGTGGTTAGTTTTGTGTTAGTTGCTTTCAAACGTCCCCCTATTTTCAGCGTTTCCTCGAACACTACCAGTTTACACGGGCGCATGTCGATTATTTTATTTGTGTTATTAGGTTTTGACAACTCGGCCAATTCATTCAGGTTTTACGTACTTCACACTTTTAAGTCCTTACGTTTGGCAATTACCTTCTCCGTTTTCATTTAGTTATCTATTCTGTTTTTTCGATGTGGATTCTCCCACAGATACTGCTGATTTACTGACCACCTATGTTAGTTGGTCATTTAGCCTGTCTCTACTGACTTCCTCCTGATCGTTAAAAAGCCAGAATTTGTTTTGAAGGGTTGATTTACACTCCTGAGATCTGGCTCTGGCTGATTCCATGCGTGGTTTCTTAGTTAGACTAGTTTTGTTCTTTGTCTTCTAAGATTGATCCTGAGTTTGTATCTAACCGTCCTGTGATCGCTACTCCGAACCTTAATTAGCACTTCCAGATACCGAACAATACCAAGGTTGTCACCTAAAATAAATTGATTTCATTTTTTGTTGTACCATCCGGACTTTTCCCAGTCGATTTCCTATTCTTTCGTTGTAGAACAATATGCTCAGTTTTTCTCTGCCAATTCCACCACTGTATCTCCTCTACTGTTGCGATGTCTATACCAAAATGTACCTCTGACCTTCCTCCCATTTGCTCCTTATGACCTTTGCCTTAAAGTCTCCCATCACACCATGAACTGCGTTTTTGTCTTTACCACTGCTCATTTGACATAATCGTAGAAACTACGTACGGCTTCATCGTCCTAGCTGGTTATCGGCGGGTAGGCCAGCCCTATCTCTAACCTGTTTCGCTTGTTTAGCTTGATCCCGAAGGTCACGATTGTCTCACTAGTGCCAAAATTCTGTTCCACGTCTCCTGCCATTTCTCTGTGGATTAAAAATCTCACCCCGTGTTCTTTCTTCTCTTAGGGTACTCTGCAGCACACCATAAGCCCGCAAGTGAGCTCCATGGAGCCTTTTCCTTTCGTTCTACCTAATGCCCGAGAGCTCCTTTAGTAGTACAGCTAAGCTTCCCTCGCTAGACAGTGTGCGTGGGTTAACGTGCTTTGAAGTTGAAAAAAAAATATTTGCTACGCAGGTCTTAAAGTTTCTTCGAAAAGGATCAGATGATCCTCCGCCGCATCAGACATTAGGCTACAAAGGTGAAAGCTTCAAAACGTGGAGCGCTACGTTACGTCTGCCGCGCACAAACGCCGGTAGTAGTACGGAGGTAGTCTGGGGTAACACAAATAATATAGATAACATTTGAATAACTGGACAACCACTCAGCACACAAATAAGTGCAACCACTCCCTCGCACTGAGCGAGCAAGGGCTATCTAGTTATGTAATAAACTTCGGTGTAAAAATATGAATAAACAGTTTCTGAACCCCTCCCTGTGACGGTCCTAGGGAGTCGAAAATTCAGAGATCTTGGGGTCGCCTTATCTTTGCACAGCCCTGTCAAAAGGCCACCGCTGTTCTGTTAAACAAATTTTTTAGCATAACATAGTGTTCAAATAGTGTTTACGCTAGCTACTTATTTTCGCTATACATGGGAGTACAGCACTGGCCAGTTTTCCTAACGGCCAGACGTCAGTGTATCGCTCTTCAGTGCGCAAACTCCTCAGCTGATTCCTTCAGAACCATGCGCATCAAAAAGGAAAACCGAGAATGGCTGACTTAATAACACTGCAAGCGTGCGTGACAACGTCGTCCGCGGAAAAAGTGTCTTGTGTTTTCTTTCTCTTTTTCAATGGCTGTTTGCCGTACGCATGCAGGTATGAAGTGCTGCCTGCTCCGGAGGGAGCCGTCATCCCGGATACTTAAGTGGATACGCTAGAACGGTTCAAGCATGCTAGGAAAGTTCTTAGAGTCAAAATGGCATTCGCATAGCAGGGTAGGATGTGTCCACCCTGGTGTAGCAAATCTCCCTGGCTCCTATTACTGACCAACTAAACTCTCGGCCCTCAGTCCACAGCAGCTGTAGAGCCCGTGTACTATGAGGCGATCAGAATAGCGATACAAGTGAGGCTGTTAAGAAACTACAGGACCCGCCACGCCACAAATAAAACTTGACCCTGGCAACGTTAAATGCACGCCATCTGTGTGGTGAGGTAAGATTAGCTTTATCTTTGGAGACCCTCTCGGCTATAATTTGTGGTACTGTAGTATTAGTTAACTTAGATGGACAGGAGAAGGCTTCATGAAGCTCATTACCGGGTACATTCTGTGCTACGGCGATATGCAAGACAAAACTAAAGAGGGGTGGGATTTCTAAACCACAGAGAAACATATTGAAGCGTGGAGGAGTTTTGCAGCCTTTGCGGAAGTCGCGGATCTTGTGAACAAGCTAAACAAGCGAGGCAGGCTAAAGATAGCACAAACCAATGAATCAAGAACCAGCTATGATGGTGAAGCCACAGACAGCTTCTACGAGGATGTCGAATCAGCAATGAAGACAACACAGGTCACGATTCGGATGACAGACGTTAACACAACAGTCGGCAAGAATATCATTGGGAGACTTGGAAGTAGACAATCGCAATAGTCGAAGATAAACACTGGTGGGATTTGGGGGGAGCAATAGGCTGAGGTTGATGAATAAATTCTGTACAAGAAAAAATAGGAGTAGCACATGTAGATATTCATATATATGACAAAAAAATTGATTTCTTGCAAAAACACTGCGCTCAATTGAATTACGAAGGCGAAAGACGGCGGAACACACGATGCACACTTTCGAAAGCGCTTACGAAAGATGCACACTTACGTTGCGCTTTCGTAAGTGTGCATCGTGTGTTCCGCCGTCCTTCGTCTTCGTAATTTCAATTTAGCGCAGCGTTTTTGCAAAAAATAATGTACCAACTAGCCCAGAAGCGAGCTCTCATTAACAAAATTGACTTCATTTTAGCTGGCAATCCTGGTACTGTGTTATATGTAGAGACACTCACTAAGATATGTACAGCTACCTTATGATGGTTAGATGCAAGTTAAGGCTGAATCCCAAAACAGAAATAGGGGAACCCGTGAAAACTAAAAACCCCTCTCGGAGCTAGTGAGAGCTAGATCTAAGATTATAAACTAAGTCTGGAAACATATTTGCGCTTGTGAGTGAGCGGAACGCAGTCAGCGTAGACAGGCTAAAAGGTAAACAAACATGGGCAATCCGTCAATCACCAGCAGCGGTGGGAGCACCAACAAGTAGGAAACAAACTGAAAATATAAACAAAAACAAATGAACCGGTTGGGTAACGTAAGCACTTGGAATTGTCAAGTACGGCAGATCAGGTTAAACAACCCAAGTTGTCGAAACTGAATAACAGAACTAAAACAAATGACATTTGTGCTGATGACAAGACAGTGATCGAGGAAATGCTGAAAATACTAGTATCCTAGGAAGAGAGTAGCAGGGTAACATAATCCAAAACATGGATGCAATGATAAAGGCTGCAGATTGATTCTACACAAGTCTGTATGAGAGTGGCATCATACCAGCAAAAACTTCTGAGTGTACAAAATTAACTTGCGATGCCCCGCAAGTTCCGAAAGAAGAGGCTGCAAAGGCACTCAAGCCATAAATCAGGAAATGCTGCAGGTTATGGCGGCATAACCGTGGATCTTTTGAATGGGGAGTAGTTATTGTACTAGAAAAGCTTGCTGTAGTCGTATCAGAATGTTTGGAGACTCGAAAAGTGTCCACAGCCTCCAAAAAGCGAACTTTATTCTCATTCTTAAGAAGGGAGACCCAATGGACCACAAGAATCACCGACCCATCGGCCTATTCTCTTTTGTGCACAAGCTTTTTTCAAAGTAACCTTTTTTTAGGTAACGACATAGATGACAACGTGGAGTTCCAGCAGCCCCAGACTGGCTCAGCTTAGGAAAGGGTTCTCAACCATGGATTACAACTATTTTGTCAACAAAGTAAGGCAAAATCCGCTGAAAACATAAAAGCGTTTACAGAGTATGAGACAGCGTTTGATTCCTTACCGCAGCCTCGCTTGAAGCACTAAAGGACCAGGGAATAGAGGATACCAAAATAAGACTTCTAAACGACAAATATAAAGAATGCACCGACAGGGTAACCAGGCATAAGCAAAGCGATAAATTCCCGATCCGAAAGAAACTTCGCCCTTGTCGCCCAAACTACAGAGAACATTTCAGAGGAGGGTGTTTCAAAGCTTGACTGGTAGAAAAAGAATATCAAGAATAAATGGGGAATACTTGAGCCAGTTGAGATCTGCGGTATACATAGCAGTGCTGAGTGAGACTGCAGAACTACTGCAAATAATGACCGAGGAATTCGTTCAAAAACTGCAGCATAGAAGCTAGAAATAAAAATGAGGAAATTTATTGTAATGAGGAATACGCAAGCCAAAAACGCCCTCTTCAGCTTAAAAAAGGGAACGCCTCAAGAAGTAAAAGAATAGAATTACCTCGGGCAGGTGGTTAGTGCTTATCCCAACCAAGCGAAAGAAGTCTTACCCGGAATAGGTATGGATTGGAAAACACCAGGCAAGAAATCCCAAATGCTGACAAGTAACCTACATCTGTCAGTCAAAAGAAAAAAGTCTGCAACCGGTTCATCCCGCGGGTACGGCATATAAAGCTGAAACATGGCGCTTTACCAAACAAGTCGAAAGAGATATCCGGGCGGCTTAACTTGTCATGGCAGGAATATTGTTAGGAGTAAAACTCACGGACAGGAAACGAGCTACGAGGATCACAGAACAACCTAGATTACAACCTATCACCGTGCGAGTAAGAAAAGAAAATGGTGTTGGGCTGACCACGTAGTAAGACAACCCACAACCAGTGGCTCATTCGGCTAACAGAGGGAATACCCAGAGATCGTTCGAGAAGGAGGGGAGAGTCAATATTTCGATGGATGGATTACACAAGGAAATTTGGAAAAAAAACTGTGGAATCGTGCAGTGCAGGGCCGGAGTGATTTGATGTCATTGGGAGATGCCTTCATACTGCACTGGATAATGAGTAGACTGATGAGGATAATGACGACGAATATTATAATATTGCGCCTATTGCAAGTCGTCATTATTTTGAACCATGTCTCTACGGGCAACTTAGTAACCCCCAATTGCTACTGTGCAAATCCAGCTGATGTAATATTCATTGTTACAGCAGATACCACCCGAATTTTTATAGCAAGAAAACGAGCCAAATGTTCAAGGCTGGCGCCGAAATTTCCTGTTCTAGAGGCGGCTGTTCCCAAATGGGTACGTTATATTACCTTTGTTATGGCCAGTTTGCTCTTTCCTATAGAGGAAGGTTTTTTAAACCAGGAAATTGTATGCGCGTTTTATACCAACCTCAACACCTTATTTACAACGTCCAATTTGTCCAAATGATAAGAACCAAAAATAGACCCAGAAAAACAACAGAACGAAGGAAGTTCCCCATGGAGTCCTCATCCAGTATGTATACATACTTGAAACGTGGGCATTGAGCCCATTTAGGCCAGTTTGGCCGCATCTCCCAGTATAATGGCTTTTCTGGTCATTCTTTTTCTGCTTTTAACGGCTAGGGAAGTTGGCAAGCGAGAATGAATGGGTGGATATCGCGACGAGAGCGCATGAGGCTTTATTATATTTTTTTGGCGACCGGAACATATATATCGTTGAAATATAGGCTTTTTTATTCAGGCAAAAATACGGGTGTGTTTGAAACTTAGGCTAGGTTCCCGAGGACTTCAATGATGACGCCCTTGGTATTGCTGCAATAGGGCAATAATAGATTTTTCCTGCTCTGAAAGGGTTCAAGCCTTCTAAGATGTTTAAAATTCGGCAGCGAAATGCATCGGTCTCTATGCTACATCCATGCTCTCAGATGGCGTTAACTTACTTGGCATGCATCAGCTAGTTGACTGTGGGCGTACCGATCCAGACACAACAAATGGAGGCATCTGGAGAGCTAAAGTAGCTACGCCCCATTCTTCCTAATAATGGCACCGCATCGGCAGCAAATGTGCATTGAATCCGTTTGCCAGCTAATAAAGGCTGTAGCAAAAAGGGGTTGTCCAGTTGTGTGAAGGAACACGTCACGTTCCACGTGTTTTGCTTAATGAGAATTTAGGAACTTAAATAATTTCCACGGTATATAAATCAGTATTGAGGCTGCGCTGCAGAGATACGTACGGCGTCATGAACGTTCAGGCTAGTTGCACCAGTACAAATTTATAACGACACTGCTTTTACTCCTGACTGACCACAGGTACGTTTTTTCGGACATGAAAGCTCGGAAGCAAGGACTTATTGTTCCAGTTAGGTAAGATAGGACACCACAATATAGGCCCACTTTCCTTCTCTCTCTGCATTTAAACGCTCGACAGGATGCAACTTCTATTTAATATGTTTTCCTGAGAACAAGAACGGAGCTGAAATTCCGCTTGTGGTGATAAGTTTTCTAATTGAGCGAAAAGCAAAAACTACCTTGTGGTCGAGATTTTAGCGTGTGTTAAAAATCCCCAGCTGGCTAAAATTTCTACGGAGGTGTCCACTTCAGAGCTACTTACAGCCTGTGTTGTGTTGGCGCCTAGAAGATTAAAAAAAATCAATATATTTACTTGTCATGCAGCCCCAAAACACAAAAGAAACTTTGCCATGAAAAAAATTCCCAGCAGCTATGACTCTACACCGTTGTAACGTTTGGTTCCTTTAGAGGGCACTAGAGGGTTTCGCCGAATATGAATGATTTCAAACGAGACGAAATGGGACAAGTTCGGCTTAGTAGAAGACCTAGCAGTATCACAGCGTTTCTGCATTTGTACCAGGTAGGGCATTCCTCTCCATGGCGATCCTCTCAACGGCTGCACGGGAAAGTAGAAGATTTGCTGCCCATAAAATTTCCGCAGATACACTTAGCACACAAACGTAGACCACGAGCGTTAAAGAAATGCTTGAACCAACAGTAACCATCGGTGCAAGCGCGCCTTTCGAAAACCGCATACTTTTTGGTAAGCTTAAGGTTCATAGAGAAACCAGAAAAACCTTCCATCGCGTCACCTACGAAAACAGTCACATTATTTATCGAGCGGCTAGAGAAGCTTATCAATATGTCTCTGCGCTTCGTTAGGTTTCTGTACCAACGGTAAGCTTTTATCTCCGAAGGTGCAAGCTTACTATTTATGTGCGAATGAATGACCTCCCTAGCGAATGACGACTGACTTCCTTCATTTTGCTCGCCAAATGGTTCAGGAAGCGGTGACGGCTATCAACGCTGTTTTCGAGATCAGCTGGCGATACCCATGCGATGTGGTTATAGCGGTGAAAGAGCAAAGTGGCAATGCTAATATTTTTGCTTTCGCTAGCCTTCGACTCAAGATCAAGAGAGAAATCATAGAAATTGGAAAGGGAAGTGTTTAAACGTCCAATGTTTTGGTCGACATTATACATAGCTCATGATGGGGCAACGACAAAGCCAGGATATTTAGGCCTCCCGGAAAATAGGTGGTCCTACCAATCGGTCGACGATTGCATGCTTGTAAAATAAAAAGAGAAACGTCGAAGTATTTCGGATAGGTGTCAATCTTTCCTTTGAAACAAAATATGAAGACATTTTACGTGAGAAAGAATGACAATATTGCACAGTACAGAGTACTTTGCTGGGTGAGATTTTTTATATTTTTTTACAAGTACCCTCAAGGCCGAAGCATTATAGAGGGGAGGGGAAAGTACAAACAATAAAAAAACGATGAGCAGTGAAAAATACATGTGTATTTCAAGTAGGCTCAAAAACAATATAATTTTATACAGTGCTAGTCCAAGAATACAGCACGAATAATTCGCAAAAAAACGTTACACAAGGCTAGTAGTTCCTGTTTCACAAGTGATAAAAGACCGGAATTTAATAACGTTATCTATAGCAGCTGTTGTGGCACGGAGGCGGTTCCAGTCAGTTGAAGTCCGTGGAAGAAATGAAGCAGCGTAAAAACAGTTAGTTACACCAGCCGGTAACTTTTTGCGCATGGTCAAGACGTTCAGATACGTAAACGGGGGCATGATGAACCCTGTTTTCGAGAGAAGGTGATCGTTATTTTTGTGGAAGAAACACAAGCGAGAAAATGTTCTACGGAGCACTGAGGTTTGTAAATGAAATGTTGATATCATAGAACGTATGCTGGCAGCTCTACTGCAGTTGCAAAGAATTAAACGGGTGGAATTTTTCGAACAATTTCCAGTTTCTGAATAAAAAAAGCGTGGTCAGGATATTCGTGCTTTGACCTTGTAAGCTTTTTTATACCTAAGTTTCTCGGATTATAGAACTTGGGAGAAGTGACGCCCTATAAAGCCAAAGCAATCGCGGTAATGTGATCGATGTGTATATCTCACTTCAAATCAATATTGAAATGAACTTCTAGATATTTGTATGACCCGACTGTTTCTAATAGTATCCCGCTCAAAGTACATAGGAGTTAGTATTGAAGTTGGAGTTCTTCTCATTGCCTTGCATTTAAAATGTTAAGCTCCATTCGCCGGACATCACACCGTGTAGCTATAATATCTAGGTCTGCCTGCAAGGTAGGTACATCGGCGCCATTTTTAATTTCTCGAAATACAACACAATCCTCAGCAAACAGTTGAATGGCAGAGGAGACACCATTATGAAGGTGGTTAATTTATATCAAAAATATTAACGGGCCTAAAATTGAAACCTGTGGTTCTCCTATTATTACTGTTGCATGGGAAGAGTGGAAATTATTAGCTGAAGCAAAATGGTGCAGGTATTAACAAAACATTCTATCCATTTGAGCAAATTATTTTGAGTTTTGGGGTAAGGAGCTTCGCACTTGACAATATATGTAACCGCCATTCGAACGTAATATTGCCAATCAAAAGTATAAGTGTCGACAATCAAATCTAATATATATATTGGACGGTGGTTAATTTATATCAAAAATATTAACGGGCCTAAAATTGAAACCTGTGGTTCTCCTATTATTACTGTTGCATGCGAAGAGTGGAAATTATTAGCTGAAGCAAAATGGTGCAGGTATTAACAAAACATTCTATCCATTTGAGCAAATTATTTTGAGTTTTGGGGTAAGGAGCTTCGCACTTGACAATATATGTAACCGCCATTCGAACGTAATATTGCCAATCAAAAGTATAAGTGTCGACAATCAAATCTAATATATATATTGGACGTACGTTGATGCTATTGCTATAGTTCTCTATAATTCTTCTCTATAAAGTATCTTTATATTTCTTACGTTGATGTGATGTTGCCTAAAGCACCAGCCGGAACAAGTGCGCTACCTCCAGTCGCCTTGCACAGGTTCTTGAATGTTTCTGAGCCGGTAATGCGTGCTTGCACACAGGAAGTTTTGGGCATTACTAACAAAAAGTGAAACAAACAATAAAAAAGGCACTAAGACAACCCAAATAAAATTTATACATACACGATCCTTATACTGGGGAAGAGAAGATAACAAAAATAATAAATACTATACGACGTAATCTGTTTTCACAATTGCAACCTAGTGATAAGCATTAAAGCACAATAGTAGAGCTTGTGGACATGTGTTTTGATGTGATCAGCTCAAAAGATTCCTATTCAGTATTGTGAAAGAGAGCAATGGTAATGTATATTAAAGACTTGCACCCGCAAGTTCCATTGTAGCAAATATTCAAATAATTCAAAATGAGAAGGTAGTGCGAATTACCTAGTTAAAAATCAGCATTCATAGTTTTTTTTGCTTTGTTCATTTTCCTTGGTATACTTACACTCAATCAAGGCAAAGAATTCGCTTTAGAAAAGGAATAAACGATGTTATAATACTGCTGTATTACATAAAAGAACCGTGGTAACAGACTCTAAAACAGTGATGTAAAATTCCGCCTATTAGAAATATGAGACATGAAAATAACCTCGGGACATTGAGCTTGGTATGAATAAAAAACTTCAGTAATCAAAGACATTAAAACTTTCTAAGTGGAAAACATGGCAAACCGGGTATAAATGTGCAGCAACCATGTCTTCACGATAGAGGGTATGTAGTTTATATATGCTAACAAGAATTCTCGGGAATAAAACATAAAAAGGCCTCCAAAATAAAATATCGGAGGCAGAAACGAAAAAAAAACAGAATTGCTTTGAGGAGAGCTTAGTAGTATGCAAAATTTGTAAATATACATTAAACACTTGTTTGTTTCGGGCCGAGAAGACACGCTGCACGTTTCTGCTGAGCCCCACCTTGCCAGTCACATCATTGTTATCATACCAAAGTTCTGGGTGCAGGAAAATAGCTCATCATTATTAGTAGCGCGCCACCTGATAGACATCAGCTGATTGAATCGCTTGACATCGAGGGCCTAAAGATTAGGAAGCGGGCAGTCTGAATCCTAAAATCTGGCTCTCACTGCGTGAATTCCCTCTCAATAACTGCCGCTATAATTGTCTGAAGTCACCAATACTAAGCGCGGTGTATGTTTGAGCGGCATCTCCTACAGCTCGGGGCACATCTTCCTTCGCTGCATACTCACCCTGGTATCTTCCCAGGTGATGGTATGTTGGATTTTTAATACTGGCCCGCATCTGTATGCACAGCGGCTGAGTAGACCACTGGACATTGAAAGCCCTCCTATCAATAAAGTTGAGCTTTCTTAAATGGTAGTAATGCCTCGCATTGTATTTTTGCCATGTCAAAAACCGCCATCAATAAAATCTTCAGTGAAGGGGCCAAAACGCGCCATATAATATCTCTGCGGCACCGCCAAGATGTCTGATCACGACATCATAAGTCACACCATGCCCATCTCCCCGTTTTGCAGGTTGCTTTCCTTAACTGTACTGCAGAGTATCGATGTAGTTTTTGCTTTTTAAGGTACTGCCATAAACTATCGCTAGGTGCTGCCAATATATCAATCTTTCCTGTGGTGGCGGTATCGTTCAAAGCTTACTAAGCCAGATAGCGTTGCTGCTAAGTGTACAGGTTATGCGCAACGTAGGCCCGGTTTTTGGAGATGATATTCCTCTGAAACGCAGTTAGAATAGCTTTAGAATCAACGGGCTGCTAATCATGGCAGTGCCGCTCTCAAGGCTGCAATCGTTGCCTTTAGGAACTGAAAGGGATCAAGAAATTCACGTTTACTTCAAATTGAGGATATTGGCAAAGAAACGTGGACATGCCCAGAAGACAAGATTTTGTCATCCTGAATGACAGAACGATATTCTAAAATCTTCCGAACAGTATCACTAGTCCTCATGCCATGGAAACAGGTTTTCATAAAAAAGTGAGATTTTGGTTTATTTTTTATAAATTTTAGTACCGCAGTAAAGATATTAAATTCTGATGTAAACGCAATATTACCAGCTTTTAAATAATAGATTCGGCTCAGCCACCCGTCTCGCTCGATTGAAGTTTTTACATTCTTCAGGCGGGCGCAAAGAGCACTTCATCTTGACAGGCTTCGTGTCGCAAAAAGTGCTGCTTTTACAATACCGCTTCGGTCTTTATCAAAAAATGGCCAGACCACCTGGAAATGCTAAATAAAACGCTATTGAACCAATCATACAGAAACGCACAAATCCTGCTAATTTCGCTCCACAATCTTCCGATGTTTTCTGTATTTGTGATACCTTCAAACATCTTGATTTAGACAACAAAACCTTACCAACGTGAAGCATTACCACCAACTAAAAGAACCAGTGGATCAGCAGCCAACTCAAATATATTCTAACCGTAAAACCGTCTCTGCAAACTAGCGAATCAGAATTACAACCCGCCTTATAGGAAAATATCACACTTGCGCCGAACACGCACTATACCAGTCACGTCTTAACTACTATCAATTCTCAATGCAAATCTCGACAAATATTGTCGTGTGCTACCTCCCAAGTTTATGTACGAAACAGTCTTACGAAGGAGACCTTATGCTGTACCTAGATGCCAATAAATTGTCCGCAACCTCACCAAGGCGTTGTCCGAATTCGCTACTGAGGCCGCCTCGATGGAGAGGAAACCAAAAATCCAAAGTAAGCAGTACGATCGCCCCATCAATGCACAAGTCTTGGAGGGGAGTGGAGCCAAGGCTATTACTCCGATACACTACGGAAGACAATCCGCGAGCCAATACTCCGATAAACTACGCGAGTCTCGGTCCAAGAGGCATCGCGTGCTTTGAGCAACGCCGAACCCATGTTTTGGTCACTCATTTTACTGAAGAGTACCTGCATACAAAAGAGGGTGCTGCAATTGCGTTCCTCGAAAAAACGCAAGATGCGAGTGACATGATCGCTACCACGGACTTTGAACACGCAGCCGAAGATGCCTTCAAACTTCCGCATCCATTCGACATGAACCCGGCGCTACCCCAGGAAAAACGGAAGAAATAATTGGCTTTTCTGCGCACAACAGCTAGTGTTTTTCTACAAACTCAAAGTTACGTCAGCTACGGCTATTGAAGACTAAATAATTACTGAAGATAGAGCCCGACCTACCAGACAGTCACCGCAGCGCGTCTCTTCCCGTCCTTAATGATGGCTCATTAAGGTTTTCCGTTGACTACCGGCGACTGAACAAGATCACAAAAAGTACGTGTAGCCCGTGCCACGAATTGACGAAGCCCTCGACGAGCACTGGCAAGTAAAGTTGTTCTCTTCGATGGATCTGAATACAGGCTACTGGCAAATTGAAGTGGGTGAGAGAGACCGAGAGAAGACAGCATTCGTAACACCGGATGGCATATAGGAGTTCAATGTTGTGCTGTTTGGGCTGCGCACGGCACCAGCAACTTTTGATGGAGTCATGAATACTGTTCCTGCTGGCCTGAAGTGGCACACCTCCCTCATTTACCTTGACGATGTTGGTATTCGGCCAGATCTCCTACGAACACTTTGCAAGGTTTAAGTCTGTACTCGAGGCCATTGCTACGTCGGTGTTAACACAGAATCTTGAAAAGTGCCGTTCCGCGTACGAAGAGCTGAAGTTTTTGGCCGCGTCGTCAAAGCCGCACCAGTCATGCGTGACCCGGCGAAAACGTCTGCCATAAGAAAACTCCAAAGACCGCGAGACAATAATGGCGTGCGAAGATTTCTCTGACTATACACGCACTAACGGCCATTCGGGCAAAGTCGCGCTCGCAGGAGAGCCGCTCACACGCTTGACGAAAGATACCATCCCTTTCAGCTGGGAAAGCGCCCTTGAGAAAGCAAACGGCGAGCTGCTATAACGCCTGCAAATCCCGCCTGTGCTCGATCATTCGGACAAAACCTCCTAAACAGAAGTGCATACGCACGCGACTGATAAAGCTTGGGGCCCTCCTCATTCAAAAGCAAACTGTTTGCGAAAAAGTAATCGCCTATGCGAGCCGTGGTCTATCCAATGAAGAAAAAAACTACTCAGACTCTGAGAAAGACTGCCTTTCGGGTATATGGGCCATTTCGAAATTTCGCCCATACGTGTATGGAAGACCTTTGAACGTTCTGGGGAACCCCCATGCGCTGTGTTCGCTCACCAATTTGAACCTTGAACCTGAAAGAATTCGGCGTAACAGCAGTCTATAACTTCGGTAGGAAACACTCCGACATCGACAGCCTGTCTCACGCCCCTTTCTGATTCCACAACAGCATTCCGATGACGACGGGGCATTCTTCGGAGTCGTGACGGAAAGGGACCTAGCCGTCCATCGACTACCTCGAAGGACGGAACGTCGCCACGCCTTGGGCCTTCAAATGGAAGAGACCCGCATTGAGCCTGAAAAACTACGTCCTCGAGAAAAAGAATTTCAGCCCCGGAACGAGAACAATCTATGATATTGTCATCCACGCAGCTAGTCGTGACGAAATTTGGGAACCAGGCCACGACGACCCATCTACGAGACAACGCGGCACAGCTCGCACTGTTTGAAAAATCAAGACAAAATACTACTGGCCCCGCCTTGCATCCGACGTCACACACTACATGCGGAGCTTCTGGGAGTGGCAGTGACAAAATGCCCTCGCCGATCGCTGTCCCTTCGAGGACCTTTCAAAAGATTGAAGTGCAGCTTCTTGGCCCGTTTCGTGCGTCACGATCTGAGAACAAGGGGACTGTCGGAGCAACAGACTACGTGACTCGCTACGCAAAGACTTCCGCACTTCCGAGCGGGAAGGCACAAGAAGTCGCGCAGTTCTTTATGAACCAAGTTGTGCTACCACATGGAGTTCTGAAGTCTTTACCACTGGCCACGCAACAGAACGGCCTTCACTGTGGAGCTCACGCAAGGAATCTTACGCTACTGCAGCGCGGATCACCGAAGAACGATGGCATACCAGCCTCAAACAAATGGGCTAACAGAACACCTGAACACGACGATCGTGGATATGCTGTCTATGTATGTCGACGTTGAACATAAGACTTGTGACGAAGTGCTCCCGTTTTTCACGTTTGCGTACAACACGGCTATTTAGAAAACTACGCATACGACACTGTTCGAGCGTGTCTATGGAGGAAGGCCGGCTACGATTTTCGACAGCATGCTTTCGCACGTAGAAGACGACGACCTCAACGCTGACATCCAAGGATACCTCCAACGTGCGGAGGAGGCCGGCCTGTTCGATCGAGTTCGCACAACGGAACAGCTGCTGCGGAATGCCGGATAATCCAACCTGTGAAGCCGTGACACCGAGTACCACACAGCCAATCGTGTGTGGGTTTGGACTCCCATCCGACGACGTGAACTCAGTAAAAAGCTTCTGCAATCGTATTTCAGACCCTATCGGATTCTACAACGTGTTGACCAACTTCACTATAAGATGATCCCGATGGTCATTCTGGAGTATCACGACCACGCACACGGACCCAATTCGTCCACGTGGTTCGCCTGAAACCTTAATGCACACTATTAGGAACTTTTTTGTTGTTGTTTGTACGGAGTGTCTTTATTTAAGCATCGGGTCGATGCCCTCTTACCGGAGGAGGGGTAATTCCCTGCATCTTATATGGGGTTTCTTTGTGTATGTTTTATTTTTGCCGACCGGCTGCGCCGGGTTTTGTTATGTGTGTTATTCGTGTGCCAAGTGAAGCGCATGTCGCCTTCCTAATGCCACACGTGTCATCTCCATTCATAGACACTGTCGCGAGCTAAGATCACATCAATAGAATAATCTTCTATGATTTACAGTGTCATGTACGCTCATTGACTCTTCGAGAAGCCCCTCGACGGCAACTATATTACCGCAGAGCAGACGCCGCGACATTGTATTCGCTGACACCAGTTTGCGCACGGCACTTTGTTGACTGCTATTTTACCGCCTGTGTATTCTTCGAGTGGTTAGCGGAGCACACGTTCACTCCAATAAATTTTTTTTCCTTCAAGACAGGTTCATTGGCTTTGGCTTTGTTACAATATCCTTCAAATAGGCAATGTTTTATACTTTTCGAAAGCTTTGAACTTGTCAGAATTAGCCAGTTCCTAGCCAAAATATCTTCCTCAAACATTTGTTCTATGTAATGAAACGAATCAAGCACTTCCTGATTGGACAGAAACAAATTACTCGGGTAACCATCACGACTCCGACCGTACAAACCAAATATCTAGGGGTCCATATGAGGCATGTGTGTAGCCACTTCTTTTCCGAAATAATTAAGTGACTTGCCCTTAAGCATTAGACAAAAATTCCCACTTTTCGCAGGCGATTGTGCTTTGTACACTGCTCTCGCCCCTAACAATCATACTAACCTGCACACCGACCTACACAACCTTTCCCTGTGTTGTAAAATATGGCACACGCGATTTACCTCAAGAAAGGGTTTATCATTGTCAGTCACACGAAAACATGTCATATATCAGCGCACCTATACCATTAGTTTTGTTCTATTCTTCAAACGGGTCCATGGCTGTTAAGATGACTTCAATGCTATCATGGGCAACACATATTAATATTATTTTCCTAAACCTCCCTCAGGATCTGGTATTTTCGCCGAATGTATTACTTGCGGGTCTTAATATAAACAGCGCCCTTTTCTAACCTTCCTAAAACTTTAAAATGGGATACGCTGGAGCCAACTGGCATCCATCACCAATATATCTAGCCTTCCAACTCGCAGCTATTGTGCGTGTGATATATGTGTTCCTACTGCTGGAGCTAATTGTCTGGAGTGTCTCTTAAATAAACAAATAAATATAACATGAATGACACTTTTTGTAGCGCTACGGTGTTCTGAACATCTCACTTTCAGCACCAACAAGCTATCTCTCTCCCTCGCCACTCTACATTGACGCTGCGTCATTGCTCACCCGTACCTTATTTATCCACATATTGTAACATTGGAAACAATCTAGGTACGGGTTATTTAGGCCATCGCAGAAAATTTCATCACGTTTAAATCACAGTCAATGAATGGCCCCAATTGCCGGGAGTATGTCAACATTCAGTTTACCTTTCGTATATTGTTGTAACCCTATGCAGCCTGATGCCTTGGGACATCGACGTATCCACTGATAGTAAATCATTGGGAAAATTATATAATATATTCCCATACAACCTGAAAATACAATTATACTGCTGCTAACCGGAAAAATACTTTTAGGGATGTAATTGTTCAGTGCGGGCTGCTGGACCTCATTCTTACATTTGTAAAATCTTCCATGACAATCGTTTTTGCTCTTTTTTACGTATTCAATATTTTGATCTTTAGTGCCGTTGGGCATTTTTTTGAAATATTTCAGTTCAATTGCAAATTCTGCAGACACTGTGGTCTCCTGTAATGCCTCTGGCCTTCTAAATGTATAAAGAAGAAATTCAATAAAAATTTTGTACATGTACAGCACAAACTTGGTGGACAAGATAACTGCAGAGAGAACATTTTAAGAATGACAACCTGCAGAGTCTGGAATTTTTTTACCCAAACATAGCCATGTAGCAAATGTAGTTCATTATACTACCAAAGAGAAATATTGTTCAGTCTTGAACTGTGTAAGAGGCTCAGACAGAATTTATCCGTCGTAAGGCTACTGGAGCCCCTTACTCTGCGCCGTCTACATAGGGCAACGTAAGACGTAATGTGTAGCTTGCATAAAGACTTGGTCAATGTGAGTGTGTGCTGCTAGCGTTTTTTAACACTTAAAGAACCCAAGACTTCATGCAAAAACACAGATAAAATATCCAGAGTAGGCACTGCAAAAAATGAGAGAGGTAGGTATTTTTAGGTAACTGCTACTTTTAGTCACAGAATGGAATTTTCGCTAATATTTTCTCGGTAATGGCTCTGGTTAATATTATCGCATTGCAGATGATGCAGTACAAAGACTGTGTGCTTTGGAAATGTATTTTTTGGAGGACAGGCAGAGAAAGCTGCTGCCGATAGAGATATTCCTAAAACAAGCTGGTCCAAAATTTTCAGATACGCTAAAAAAGCAACCTCAAAGAAGCAACACAGCAGAGTTGTTGAGTTTTGTTTGTTGCTTCTTGCAGTATTAAAAATGCAGTTGCCCTCAACCTTGTGAAGAAGTACGGCAAACGAATTTATGGGCGTAATGTTGGGGTCATGTTTATGGGTAATTGTCATATAAATTGTTTTGATATAATTGTGGCAAACCATCTACAGCCACCTGTCACCACCACACTACACACTAATACTGTAACATTTAAAACTTCATTGCAAAGTATGTATGACGAGTAAACGAAAGTCGACGCAATAGCAGAATCATTTTAGCAGCTGAATGTTTGTATACTCTGTACCGAGCATTTTGATAACAGTCCTTGAGCGGTTTTCTACAGTCATGCTGCCGCCATCAATAGCCATGATTTTTTCTGTGCGCATTATGCCAAAAAGTAAGCTTACAAAAAACCTGAACCACTACACCTTAAGTCGTCGTCAACAAAACACAGAGGCGCATTGCTTGGAAAGCATTTTTTTTATGTAAAGAGGCTCTGCATTGACAAAACGTCAAGTAAAAAGAATGATTATTTTTATAGGATAATTCATATGGCGAAGTTTTGTTGCATTGTAAGGTCACTGAATGTTCAGTGAACGCAGCATAGTGGCCATATTCTTGTTTGCAATTGTTGTCTACATGTTTCTGGTGCGAGATATATTTTGGGGAAGCCAAAACATATAGGGGTTGGTTGAAAACAAAGATCACAGAGTCGTGCAGCTACAGAGCCCTCTCCTAATTCCTACGAATAAAATATGTGATTGTGCCCAAGCTCCTGAGCTGTTTGTCGCATAGAACCAGTGGCAGGGTTTTTAGCCCGAAGAATACACAATATATGCCCATAGGGGATGTAAGCTTGCGGATAGCTCTGCCAGCATCCGGTCAATCGCGAAAATTGTGAGGAAGCCTCCTTATAGAGCTGAATATTTTGTCCAACAAATATCCATTTTGTCGAACTTGTAAATATTTTGTCGAACAAATCGAACAAAAACAATATAATAAAATGAACAAAGTCCGCATTTACACTGTACGAAACTGGCACATTTTTAACGCTGCCGTAGATATTGCTACTCCTGCAGTACCTAGACTCTTGAATGCGTTCCTTTTTTCATTGCTCCTTCACACAAAGTGTAAAAACGAGGACACCTTGGGCTCTTCAGATGTCGAGCCCCGATAAGCAACTTGTCACAAAATTACGCCGTTTTTTGTCCTGAAGTGCCACCAGACCCTTACGAAAATTTGTGGTGAGGTGCTTATTGAGAGAGTTCTAACGTGGTACTTACTGAACAATACACTATGTTTTTTTTACTTTGGTGATATCGAACCTATTTACTAAATAGCGCTATTATTGCTGGCCCAATTAAGCTATGTACAAGCAACGTGCATGGGACCTTCAATCATCCGGTTAAGCTGGGCATGTTCTCGACGTATGAAGGCGTTGTTTCTCGGCAGGAAGCACACGAGCACTTCGCCTTTGTAAAAAAAAATACACAGGAAAACCTTTGGATAGATAGAAGTACCTGAACTCTATCATTAGGCTAGTTTTTCTGGTAAATAATTATTCAAAACATTTATAACGAGCGCTGAGGTCAGCCGCTTCAATGATACGGCCGAGAGCATCAGCATAAGAGCATTGCTATCCCTGAGATAAGGTTGTTTTGCAACATAACAGCGTTGTGACACTGCGTAGCAAGAGAGCCTTCAGCGTACCCAAAAAGATTGAAATTATACACGAATTGATATGGGTCAGAAGCGCGCAACCAGAAGACTAAGCCCGTTTTCGTGTGTTGGCGTTACTAGTCCCTCAAATCAAGACTGAACATTTTGACGCAGCTCTAAGCCTTTGCAGACACACAAGGTATAACCACTTTACCAATAAAGGCCGCCTAAGGTTCGCCTCGTGAGAAAATAATTGTTTTTTATACTAGAGACATGGAATTCTATCGAATGTAAAAAAAACGCGTCTTGGGACAGATTGAACGCAGGGCTTCTCGAACTCTAGGCGTTATCGCTCTGCGTGTTCAATATAACAACGTAGAAAAATAAAACTGCTTACCACTAGTTCATTCCGAGAGTGCAGGCACCAACAGCGGAGGACCTTTGGACATCCAACCCAGAATTAACTTTTTTTTCGAGATATCCGTGTTCTTCCTCACAAGGGGCCGCATAGCCTGTGTGCTGGGGAAAAAGCCTGGCATTATTAATTTATTGAGACATTTCAAAAACAGTTCATATTGGGGATTGCGCTATTTTGTAATCTGGCAGTGTCTGCGCGACCGGGTAATGCTGCCTTTTTGTGTATCAAATGAGGCTGTTTAGGCTCACAAACCGCAAGCTCTTCCACAAGCCAAACCAGCTAGGTGTCGCTAGATGTCGCATGAATTGTCAGAAGGGCCTTTTATATATTATGGGTATGTGAATTTTTATTTTGTTGTTCACTTGTCTGTACCAACGAATGAACGGCACTACCATTGTCGTTTATCGCAGGCTGCGAAGATATGAAAATTGTAACCACTTTGAACAAGTACGCCGGCTAAGCCTGTTCTTGAGAGATAACTGGGTTATTATTCTACAATAGGGAGATGACATGGGGCGTGAATTGAAAGTCTCATGTCTACTAAGCATTAAAAGACTTCAGAAACACCACATCTCAAGAGTTACGCAATATTTTACTGCTCTTGCATTATTGCTGGAGAATGTGTGCCGTTTCTCCTGCTTGCTTACCTAAAACTATAGGAACTTAAAAACTGGGTACTTCGAATATATGGGCCACCTGTTGCCTTTCTGAAGAGGTAACTGCGGGTTAGCAGTTTTTACCAGTTTTGAACGATATATTTGATGTGCGCGTTGCGGTTTTTCGGAAGCACCGTATCTCAAAAGCCCCACCAATTTTCTCCTCTTCAAATACCTGCATGTGCGAATTTTACCGCGGCTTGTGAAGCTTCAGTAAGACTGCAAAGACTGAAACACAGAGAACTGCGGACATTCGTGTTTATTACGCCTCTTACTGTGACTTTCCGGCGTTGTTCTTCTTGTGCTTGCGGCAGAGGCTTTTGCCCGCTGTAAATTTTTCATTGACATTAGGCATTGATTCAGTGCGGAGGCTCCACTTCTCTAGTACTACGAGAACATGTTCTGTTCATGCAGGGTGTTAATCCCGGAAAGTGTACCGCTAACCGCTATTTTAATGGCACAGCGTAGACGAAAAACAGTGAGCACTTCAAACATCCATGCTTACCATGCCTCTAATTGCGAGTTAATGGGGTCGTTCTTCAGTGTGCTGAAGCAGAGCACTTTGCTTGTTATAAACGTTTCAGTCACAGAAGCATTGTTTTATATTGGGAGAGGCACTTCTCCAGCTTAAAGGAAAAACATTACACAATCTTTTTGTAAGGGAACCCTGAGTAGTATGCGAAACAGCCATGGGGTCGACTGACGTACGTGTTAGTTTTCAGTTCGTCGTTTCCGTTGACGTTCCGCTTCGCGTGCCTTCGTTGTATCAGTAGCTTCTTGACGCAGTTTGAACGAGGGAAGGACTTAAGGCGCGTTCGTAGCACATGCTCCCGTCTTGGTTTGTAGCGCAGAGGGAAGAGAGCCTTGTACCTCCCGTTGCGGCCAGAGAGTGGTGGTATCGAAACCGGGCGCCGCTTAACGATTTATTGTTATAGTCAACTGCGCTGACGCGCGCCCAAACGCTGACAGGGCTAAAGAGACGCACCTGCGCAGTAGAGTGCGGACGGGTGACAATGACAACAAGGGAGGGAGGGACACAGCCCCGAGCATGAGATTCCGCTTATCTAATACTATCCGGTCTTGCAGTATGTAAACACTGCAATGACTACCTCTGCTAATGCTAAATTATTAGCACTTTGCAGACGCAAAATAGATAGCCGTTCGGGCATTCACGATAACGTCCCTTACTCGAGATTTAATAGCTCGAGAAGGCGCAGGATTTCGAGAAGCCCAGCAGAGCGTTTTGCTTTACTGAACATTTTCATTATTGGAAGCATTGCTTTAGTTTGGAACTGGCACTTCTCTAGACTTGAGCTAAAATGTTGTGCTTTTGCAATGTGAAAACAATCTTAGAAATACCCTGTATTTAAAATTTTACTCGCACTAAACCGCAGACACCTAAACAGCAGCTTTCCCACATTCCCGTACACTGATTCTATCACCGCGAATGAACGCCGCTGTCCATCGAAACGGGTCAGAAGGACATTTTGTGTTGAATTAATGTGTTCGTTAGAAATATATAATCAGCTTTAAAAAGGCACTTCTCCGGCACTTGGCTAACATTTTCTGCTCTTACACTGCGTAAAGAAAAGATTCAGTACCGCTGCCTATTGATAATTTTCTCGCACTGTGCCGACGGGAAGCAGGGAGCTCTTCCGACATGCACGCTTGCCACGCTTGTTCTCTCAAGGTACACTCACTGGGCTTTGACGGGGTACCACAGAGAATTTGCCTTGGATCAGTGTTTTTTAGAGACACGCACTGATTGAATTTTGAATGCGGCACCTGTCAAATAAACCCCACCATTCTCTGCTTTTGCATCATTTACACAGCTCTAATAATGTCGTGGCTCAATGGTTTTTTCTACAGCCCATTAACAAAATCAACTCGGTAATCATGTAAACTTAGTAGAACACTTATCGGGGGATATGGCGTTGTTCTTCCACAATGCGCAGCCGAGCTTTTGCTTCTAAGAAATGTTTCCCCAAAAGCAGATATTTACTGTCAAACTGAACTTCTCTTCAACTACGCAATTTTTGATTTGCCACGTGTGTAAATCCTGGAATAGTACCACTGCCTAACCAATTTTTTTGCATCTCGTAAATAAAAAACGACGGCAGATTTACCTGGTTGAACTTCAAAAAAGCGCAGCACGGGATTTTGCCTATTATCATTTAAAAGCGTTGATTCTGGTTGGACGCAGCAATGTTCGACCACTATGATGGCATTTCCGGCAATTCCGGTATGTACACCACCGAACGAGTACAACGGCTGATAGCTATTTCACAGCCTTAGGGAAAGAAATGGAACAACAATGGACATCCACCCATGTCAAGACTCTTATTGTGACTAAACGCGTTGTTCATTGACAACAGGCAGAAGAGACGTTTTGTTTGCTGTGATGTTTTTTATATCAAGAAGTTTTCATTCATTTCTAAAGCGTCAATAAGTTAGCCTTACAAAAATGGGTAATGTTCTTCTAATCTTCAATCACTGGAATTTATTCTGCTGTGTATGGCTAATATAATCGTATTGCGGCAACGGAAAACAGACAGCACTTCGGAGATCCATGCTTACCACGTTTGTTCTCGCTAGTTAAAGTGACAATGAAGCAATTTGTAAACATTGCAGGATCACTAGCTCAATGCCACATTTTTAAGACTCTCTACGAGGCGTTTCAAGCCATGTTTCGACCACTATCGCATCATTTGTGCGACCTTATGTCAGAACATTGCTTTTGAAAATTCTTTACTCCTGCTCGCATATTCCCTGTTGATTTTGTATTACGGTTTATAGGACGTCAAAACCAGGTGGCTTATCTTGACTGCGCTACTGCGCGGCTTGCCGATACTCCAACAGAATCCGTCGCCCCAGCGTTTAGTCGGCAGGCCACCAGCAGGTAGTAGCAATTCGTTCGCTCAGTTGAAACTAGGCCAAGACACGTTTGTGCCTAGAAATGTACCTTTAGTATCGTAGCTTGTAGACTACCAAGATATCAGTCCAAGTCACTCCACACAAGCAGACATCTGATGCATCACTGACGGGTAAGCTAGTAGAAAAATCTAGGTTCAATTCAAGGCGTAATAAGAGTCAGCGAAGGTAATATACATACTAAGGACCCTAAATGAACTGACCCCTTTATCGTATACCGTACAACCAAGGTGCGGGAAGTATTCTTTGCGCTGAGTGAACTGGCACAGTGGTCAGCAGCATGATCCCGCCTCTGCGAACAATTTTTCGCCTAAGAATGGCAGTCGCCAGAGATGACATATTTGTGGAAATTTGGGAGATGCTTGCTGCAGGAGCGCTATTCAAGAAATAGTTACGTAAGCTGCTTGGAATGCTAAAAATATTTTAAAATGTTAACTGGCACTACAAATAAATCTTGATATTATCCTCCTCCACGGCATCGCAGGCTTATGGCAGAGTGGCTTGGAGCCCTGAGTAAATTGTTTTCAAGTCGCTAGTTGGAACCCCTTAGGGTGAATGCGTATTTAGGTCGACTTATTTCTTTTTGAACAATGTTTGCTATACTAACTTGACCATTTAGGCGCCGTAAAGTTTAGTGCTTCACGAAGGTGTTCGAAGAACGCTTGCAGAGTCACACAGAACCGCTGGTGAGTTCTCGTTGGCTCGGTGTTGCCGTAAGCGCTGAGTGCTTACGGGCAGAGCCCCGAATGAGGTGACCCTTGCCCTGGTGCGGATATGCCTCTTACTTATACATGCACCAGCCAGGGAAGCGCCAAAGACGTGGGAAAAGCGCATCGCATTTTAGGGTCTTCAGTGATGCGGAGGGCGTTTATATACCCAACGCGCCTCGGCTAGTGATTGTAACGATTTTAAGCCGTGCCGGTAGGTTTATCCGACGAATGTACAGCCGACAAGAAGAGAGAATCACAATATTTCGATTACTGCGATATTATTTCGTGTTGTTTTACAGAAATAAAACCGAAACTGGTTTAAATTCTCATCGCGGACATCGTCCAATTACGTGGCACCTCGCATGTAGGTCACTGGTAAATTGGTGCGGCCGTTGCAGACTACACATTGAACGTTTTCTTTTTCCCGGATTAGAAACTAAATATCACCTTATCGGGCAGATAAATTATAGTGTTTATTTGAGGCAGTCTATGCAGACTAACCAAAAACAGGAAGTTGAAAAATTCTCTTCAGTGTTCATGTAAGGGCATGGCACTTCGATGCAGTGCAGCGAAACCTTTTACCGGTTATAACTGTTTAAATTCAAAGAAGAATTGATTCAGCTTGGAAGGGGAAATTCTTGCGTTGCATGCTAACCTTTCAGAGCCGAAGGCCTGTAATGATTTTGCCTCTTGGCGTCGGCTGTCGTCGTCGTAGTCATTGTCCTTTAGATCAGCGGTACTAAAACACACGGAAACTCGTTTACGCCTCGTGCTAGAGCGTAACCTATACTCAACATATACCGGGACACTAATTTATGCCTCGAGTTGTAGCGCTTCGTAACACGTGCTGAAAAACACCGGCACTCTCCTTTACGACTCGCGCTAGAGAGGTTTGTGCTCCAAAGACAAAAGACTTTTTCAGCAAAGCAGTAACCTCTACCTCCCATCAGTTTCATCGCCATTGAAAAAACTCCAAGGCGCGAAGAATACACTTATAAAACGCATGCTTCGCGCGTCCCCAGGTTTCAGGTTAGTAGAGATTATCCGGTCTTTTCTCCTCTTAGAGTGTGTGAACAGTCAAAAATGTGCCATCTAGCTACAATATTTGCACTCCGCAGTCAACTAAAATCGAGCACTTCAGCGAACCACACATACAACGTCTTCTATTGCGAGTTCACCCAGGTAATTACCGATGTTCAGCAGCTTTGTACTGTCATAAATGGGTTCAATCAAACAAGCATTGATGCGGTTTGGAAGCCGCAACGGGCAATTACTACGCTAAGTTTTTGTGGTCTTTCAGTGTTTATGGGAATGGTTCAGTACCTGCTGAATAGCTAACCTACACGCACTGTGCACACTCAAAACTGAGACCACTTGGTACATTCACGTCTACTATACCTCTTATGGCTTGTTTTACTCGCTTTTCATTTAAAAGCACCGCGGAGCGCTTTCGCGGGTAATTCGTTCAATAAAAGTAGCATTGACCTAATTTTAGATGGGGCACTTTTCGATCAGTTCGCTAAAATGTTCTGCTCTCGTAGTGAGTAAAGCCCGAATAAGTACCTGCGGATATAGCTATTTTTCTCGCTCTGCGCTGACGAAAAACACAGCGAAGTTCAGATATCGCCGCTTACCACATCGGTTCTGGCGAGTAATTGCTTTGTACTTCGACAAGGTGCACAAGGGCCTTTTGCCTGTTATGAGTGTTTTTATTCAAAAACGAATTCATTTAGTTTAAAAAGAGCACTTCCTGAGCCCTGCGAAAACATTTTCTGCTCGTGAAGTGTGTAAACACTGGAATGAGTACCGCTACCTAGTGATCTGCACGTAGCACAGAAAAGCAGATATTTGAGAGCACTGCGGCGAACCACGGCATCCAGGCATGTGGTTTCCACGGTGTTGTTCTACGTCAAGGGGCATGACAGGTTTTTCCTTCAATAACGTTGGTTGTTCCAGCACTAGGTACAGCTTCGTCACGTAGTCTGTGGGATCGAGGCACGGCGATGAGTCCGAAGTAGTGAAACGTTCCTGGAAGGCCCAGGGGTGCACCAAACACCATCTTTACGGTCATGCTGTTCAGACCTTGCTTCAAAGTAGCCCGCGGACTATACATACGCATTGGCAGTGATGTGGAGTGATGAGTAAGGTCGGGCTGAGTCCCGATTGAGAGGTTAAGGAAGCAGTTAAAGCACTCAACAAGCCTGCTCGCAATTGGATGGTCCGGCCTGGTGCCGGTACGGGAAGTGCTAAGCAGGTGCGGCAGGTGATCAAAGAGTTCCGACTGGGAATTGCGATTGCCATCGGTGGCAATGGTTTATGTGAAACCATTAGGGGAATTAACGCCCGCGACGACTGCGGGGCCATGGTTTTGCTACAGATGGCGGGAAGAGGAAACGGATCTGGCCAATGAGTAAAACGATTGACACCGGTAAAAAGGTATTTGTTCCCGTTTGATGAAGGCAGGGGCCTCAAAAAATGCACGTACAACTTCACAGAATGCTCAGTTGGTGAGGTAAACATGCCTAAAGCTGCCTTGGTATGCCGGTGAACGCTGTACTGCTGGTATACGAGACAGCAACGCACCACTCGCCTACGTCGTTGTTCATGCCCGGTCAAACAAATCTCTTTATCAGCATGTGTTGCGTGACTCGTATTCCTGAGTGCGATAGTCGATGGAAGACGTCAAAAACAATGCGCCGAAATTTCTCGGTTGAGAATCAATGGGTCAGGGCGTGGAAACAGCGCAAACCACACGGTGTCCACAGAATAGAATGGCTGCATTACCAAGGTGTACCGCCAAGGCTTTCTAAAAGCGATAATATTTCGGCATCGTCTTGCTGCGCTGCGGCGAGTGCGGTGAAATTGTTGTCGCCCTAGTTTAGGGAGCCAGATATTTAGGTGAAGCTACGGTGAAGCGCATTCGCCCTAGCATTAAGACGTCCTGGCACGTGATCTGTTGTGAATTCCGCGACGAAACTTATATATCTAGTTTTCCTAAATGAAAAGTTGGTAGACTTAGACGGAATGGCATGATTCGAATGTTGGTTTGGTGTTTCGTCTTAAGAAGAAACCCTCGAACTTCCAAGGAGTGCAGGAGTGACATACAGACATGCTATTTGTAAGCAGTTTCTATCCGACAGCGTGACTCCGTGAGTGACCATTTGCGGGACAAAAAGGCGAGAAGTTGCCAGGTAATGCCCACAGGCGGTTGCAGAACAGATTCAATCGCAGCGCCAGATGCATCAATAATTTGGAAAAGGGCTTGCCTGGAACAGCTTCGTTGCCACTGAGGAGTGACCTGGGGCTGCTTCGTCTTCATATTCGGGAAAGAGGTTATTGCTTCTGTAGACCAAGTTAGCAGCAGAAGTGCCTTTGGTGTGTTTTCCTTGAACATGTGTGTCAGCAGCCGAGAGAGGGCGGTGCAGTTTGGGATTAAAAAGGGTAACACTTTAGGAGGCCTAGAAATCGCGCATGTTGCGTATAGCAGATGGTTGCGCGGAACGTTGGATGGCCTAGACTTCCGGAGGAAATGGGCGAATGTCATTCTTGTCTACACGTTGACTCATGCAGTCCAACTTATGAAGGCTCAAGTCGCACATGGAGCTTTTGAGTATACAACCGTATTCAGCAGAGACTGAGAGTTGCTTAAGGTCCTGTATGGGCCTTTCTGCGATTGCAGTGACGACACGCCAGTCATCGATGTAAGCGAAGCATAAAGGTAATAATCTGGCCATGTTAAGTTTTACTCTTGAAGATGTTCTGCAGTGCTCCGAATGCCGAAAGGCATCTACACCTACTAAAACGAGCAAACTGCGCCACAAAGGCCGTTTATGGGACATCCGCCGCCTCGAAAGCAATCTGATAGAGGAATGAACAACGTCAATCTCGAGAAAACCTTTCCCTATGTAGTGTGCTGAGACGTCTTCATTTTGCGGAAGTGGGTAAAGATTAAAACAGTGGCGTTTACTAGCACCTCGTAGTCCTCTCAGGTACGCCAGCCTGCAGGTGGAGGCTTCGGCACCATGTGCGTGGGTACAGGTGGGCGGACTCACTTTGAGTAAGTTTGAGGCTGAGTGAGTCTGAGTACTCCTGAGACAGAGTAAGTGTTTAGTCCATTTTGAGTTTTGAGGGCATTTTGAGTGTTATTTATGGGTGTGCGAATAACAACGTTTTCGAATACAAATCGAATACGAATATCTAGCTTCAAATATCGAATCGAATATCGAATAATTCAGGAGGAAGTTGGCTTTCAATATCAACTTTTTTATTTATTTGTGTATTTTGAAGACAATTCGCACAGCAACTGCAAATGTTTGTGTGATAGCACCATACACATTTCAAAGTGACAGTTAAGAACTTTTTATTAAAGTTTTCTTTCTGTTCACCTTGTACGGAGCTTCACTGGCCTATAAAACATGAGAGAAAACTTCTTCGAAGTGCTTTGCATTCAAAATGAATGGAGGAGGTCGTGACAGTTTGATTTCTCAAATTAAAACAATTTTTAGTTCTCGGTTTTTAGAGGTGAATGTACAAAAAGCTACTAGACCATGAACGACTATTTGAATACAAAATTCACAGAAGTAAACCGGAAAAACCAAGAGTGTCACGACCGCAGCCATTCTTTATAATTGTAACGCAAAGAATGGTATAAAAACACACCTAGCGCTTTCGAAGAATTTACTGTAACAAACGACGTACGTGGCAAAAAAAAACGTTTTGAGCAGACGGCTTCCGAGGTTTCAACAAAGATATAATTCATAAAAAGTCGCTAGGGTTGTTGCCTTACATGTCCGTTTAACACGGGGCTTCTCAGATGCCTTGCCTTGAAATTAAAGTGCCTTTCGCTGCCTTTTCTTTCCATAAAACATCATTTTCAGCTCCTCTGTGAAGAATAAATAGCCCAGTTTGCGGATAACGGGGGGAGATATCTTTCAATGCAAAGTAAGTTAGTTGGTTGCCTGTATTGCACTGGACAACGTCCCTCTGCAGTGTTGTGACCATTGCAACAAGTGAAGCACTCTTTTTCTTACTTAAATTTTAAATCCGAGTTTGCACTTATTTTATGCTTTAATTATTACCTTGCCTGGACCACCAACTTCGTAATCGTACGCGCAGGTTTTTATTGCCAAAATTTTAAGTTCCACCATGGTACAAATTGCTTGATTGATTGATTGATTGATTGATTGATTGATTGGTGGATTGATTGATTGATTGATTGATTGATTGATTGATTGATTGATTGATTGATTGATTGATTGATTGATTGATTGATTGATTGATTGATTGATTGATTGATTGATTGATTGATTGATTGATTGATTGTGGGGTTTACCGCGCCAACTCAACGCAGGCGATGAGGCACGCCGTAGTAGAGGGCTCCGGATTAATTAGCAGGGTACGAGCGAGCTACTTTGAAGCTCGATAATATTCTGCGTAAACCCAGCTTCAATGAATGCATATTTTTAGTACTCTTGACATTCAGGACGTCCAATATTTCTCGCAGCAGAACGAATTTGCACTAAACTACAGAGGTATGCATGGGGCATATTAATTTTCCCCCAAAATTTAATTTGTTAAATGCTACGACAGCAAGGTATATTTTTAAGGCATTGGTAATCCTTATTTTCCCAAAAATTTTAATTTTTTAAATGCTATGGAAGTAAGGTACATTTTAAACTCCGCCAACATGATTGCATCCCGAACTCAGAGCTGTTTGCATGAGTACTCGAAGACGGAGTCGAAGTGTACGGGAAACGAGGCGCAAGAAAGCGATATAACTCGCCCGCATCGGTACGCTCGTATACCGCAACATGTCATACTTTATTTATTCCTAAAATGGCTCTTCGGGTCGCTTTTAAGATTAAATATTATGTCACAGGAATTATTTAACTACTTGTGTCCAATCGTACCCCGTTTCGCAGTCAGGCGATGCTCCAACGTGCAGCGGCTACGCCGTGCGAGCTGCAGCTTTTGACGCGTCAGGCCTATCAGCCTGTAAGCATCGCAAATAAGACGAAAAGTTCACTTCACGAACTGCTATCACAAGCGCGCACACCGCGGTTCGCCCTCCGGGGTAAAGTCACGCGCACAACGAAGCGTTCGATGACCTCCACTTTTCGAGACATGCAACTGCCCGTAATCTGGCTTGTAATGTCAGGCATTCCCATCTGGATATTGTCCGCGTTGAATACTCCAGCAGATAGAATGACTAAATAGAAACTTGCTCAAGCGAAGCAGCGAAAACGAACCCCGAAACGCGCACTAGACAGTTCAGGCGGGCGCCATCATGCATTGCCGCGGCGACGCCCAATCAGGAGGGCCGTTTCAGCGCGCACCGACCGGAACGCCATTCGCGCTACAGAATGAATTTCTGGCTTCGTTTGCGCGTCTTTTTTTTTCTGCCATTAGTGCGTAAGTGAATGAAAGACGATAAAAAAGATGGCCGAAACCGGAAAGAGGATCGCGTAGCCGATCTAATGGTAGTAAACTGGCCGCGCCCGGTGGCACCATTGCGGAGATACAGCACTCCGGAAATTGCTGTTTTTTTTTTTCATTCTTTTACGCTGACATTTTGCCACCACGGCTAGCAAAAGTACTTTTATGCCACTTTGCGACAGTGTTCGACAGGAAAACTTTGCAATCGCACAAGATAGAAAATACCGAAACCGAATATGTTGCTTTCAAGAAAACGATGTTTTGGTCATTTTCCCGAAGTTGAAAGCCGCGTCACCCCATTAAACTGATCAATCCAAATATTCTCTAATAGCCCAATATTAAAACCCTTTCCAATATTACACAGTTTTCGAAGCGAATACGAATATCACATCTTCATTGAAGTAATATTCGAATTTTTCGAATATTCGCACACTACTAGTTTTAGTGCATTTTGAGTTTTCTGTACATTTTTGGTACATATTAGATTTTGAGTTTGAGTACATTTTGAGTTTTGAGTGGTGTGGAGAAGGCACACCCGTAATCCACATACGCAGTATGCACATCTTAATTCTTATCATGCGTTTTGATAACCTTTCATTTACACTTGTCACCTTAACTGCGTTTTTTGGCTCAAAATAATTTTACTGTAATTTTATTCCTATGAACTAACTCGTTTGCAATTTTTGCCCGTATTCGGCGTTATGCAAATATAAGCAAAGCATCTTCATCATATTACTAGGAGTGTTATAACGAGTTCCGCTGCGGTTGTTTCAATAAAACGGGGGAGAGGCATTTTCCTGCATTCAATTTTTTTTTGAAAGGAGCAAAGGGTGGAAATAAAGCAGGTTTTTTGTTACTTCACTCAGGCGTGTTCTGACTGTGAGTAAACTATTCTATGACCACCACACCAGTTTTACTCGTATTGAGAAGACCAAAAACAAGGAACCCTTATGAAATCTACACTTACTCCGCAAATTACAGCGAAATAACCTCGTTTCCTCGTAAAGATGCACCGAAGCCATTTGTCTATATTGCATGTTGTTATTCTAGGAGGAAATGATTTTCGTTTAAAGGGGCTATTCTCGAGCCTTACGCTAACATACTCACTGGTCTCTAAGTATGAACATTTGAATGAGTAAAACTGCTAATGGCGCTTTTACTCGCACTTTGCAGGCATTGTAGAGGTTGCATTTTGTAATACGCGTACAACGCCTCTCTTCGACACTTAACCTGTTCATCGATAAGCACAGGAGAGCCTTTCGTCTTTTGTGAATGTTGCAGTTAGGCGTGCTATATTTGAATTTTAATGCGGCAATTTTCGAGCACTGCTTTGTTAATTTATCGTCTTTTAGTGTGTTCCAAACGTCCGGACAGGCGCTCAATTTTTTTCGTTCAGGCAACGTCATCTTGGCCTACACGGCAAGGGAAGGCCATTTTTGGTCGCGCTTCCACACTTCAGTCACCCCGAATGTATTTTGTGGTGCTATTTTTCGTCGTTGTCGCGGCTCTGGAGGGGCTGCTCGTGGCTGGTGCATTTTCTCGGGAGTCGACGAGAGCCATATATAGGAACCGGCAATGCCCGGCGTACACAGGATGTTTGATTACGGGATGTTGACGTCAGAAAGCGGCGTCAGCGAGCGACGAAAGTTTGCGAGCGGCAGCCATACGCAACACCCTTATGAGGTGTTTTACGAAATGACGTTGGGAGCTGAAAAGCGAAAAGGGCCATTTGAGGCAATGAAGTCGCGATTATACGGGACTGTCCAATCTTCTGACGGACGTTTTTAATGAAGCGCGAACAGTGGCGTGAGCAGTCAGTTGGAGGTAGAACAACATAGATGTCACTTGTGGGTTCCATGGTTGCACCTTCTTTGGCGAACGTCCTTCCGTAGACGCGTGGCGGGACGACCAGCGTTCATGTATGGGGTCGAGTTGACAATATCTCGAACTCTGAACCCCGAAAAGCGTAACGAGCTGCCATGCGAAACCGAGTTCGCCCATGATCTGTCATTGAAGTCGAAGTTATTGATAGCCACGCCCAATGTTGAGGCGCATGCCTCCCCAGAGCATAGGTCCATCTATTCCTTCCATTGTGTATTTGGTGTTTTTTGGTTGCTTGTCTATTGAACCCTTTGCTTTGGGCGCCCACCATGCAAGTGCTCGCATTGTATAGTGTCCCCGGATTAGAACCTCCTTGCACAAAGCCGATGTCTTCGGAAAACGTTTTTCTTTTTGTGTTGGTTTTTTAGGCTTTGAGAATCCTCTGTTTTTCTGTCTCTTTCTTGTTGTAAAAATCCCTTATTTTAACGTATTTGTCAACCCGTGTCAACCTTCCCTAAGTCCCGCGACTTCGGTGCAGGTGCATACACACAGGCAGGTCACACTGTAACAATAAATAACTGTCGTCGCCCCTACTCGTTTGCTCGAGTGGGCAAGGTGGTTGTGACAATAAGTTGCGTCCGTGACAGTACCGGGAGGGTTCGTTTCGAGGTTCTTGGGTCCTGTGATTTTCATCTGTAGCTGAGGCTCCGGCGATTCGCGTGCTTCTTTTGTTAGCGTGGCGCCGGTTGCTCGCCCTGGGGCGATTGTGTCACTTGGAGGGAGAGCAATTGTTCGCATGTTTGGATTTCGAAGTAGCGCGTGACCGCGACTGGCGTGAGGAGGATTACGAGAAAGAGGGGAACAGACAAGCATCGAAGAGAAGTTATCCGTAATAGAGCTAGCTTTCTCGGTGAAGAGGAATGGAGGAAGTGCTCGGACTAGGTGTCAGTGGTGACACAAATGTTCTCCAGCGGGGTAGGCAAAGATGCGAGGACGAATACAAGGAGGGGTCTCAAAAACTTGTGCCCGAATTTCGACAAAGGCAAAGGGAGGAGAAAACTAGCCCACATTTACGCGTTGACAAGTATTCTTTCCAGTACATTGGGCCCTGTGCTTCCTCCTGTTTTATGTGCCAACCCATTTGCATCTTTAACAAATCTCATAGCCATCACGACATGCCGTGCAAGATGCTGTTCTTTCGCCTTGCGACACCGACTCAACCCCCCGGAGGTTGAATCGCTTTTCCGTCCTTGCCTCCCTTCGCTGCGACATGGTACAATGATCACGAAGATTCTGAGGTCGGAACTGAGGCGACAGGTGCGTTACCTACATGACTGCCTTCGGGTCTACTGTGCATCGGTTGGTGCACGGGACGCATATGGACTGTACCGCCAGTTCTCCAGTGACGCAGCCAGGGTGACAGAGTTTCTCTGGACAAAGTGTTTGCCGTCTCTCCGTGCCATGAAGAAAGGCCAACAGAAAGTCACCGCATGTCCAGGAAAGGTGACTTGTATTGGACAAGTAAACTTGCCTACGTCTGTAGAAGCAATTGTAAGCTTTGGGCCTAAGTTTTGTACTGAACCGGTAGAGATGCCTGTGGAAATGCTCACGATTTTAAGAAAAGTGGCCGACAGGTGCATTTCAGAAGGCGTTGATTGCCTCAGTTTAAAAGAAGGAAGCGTACGCGTCCCAAATAATGTAAAAATGGCAACTGAATTTCTCCGCAGCAATAACTTTTCCCTGTTAGTGGCGGACAAGGAAGGCGGGTTCGCTGTCATTCCAAAGACGGTGTATGAATAAAAAGCCATGGAAGCAGTCACTGATGACTTTGTAAAATTCAATTCGGTAGCGTCAAAACTGAAGAAGAAAGCCTTAGCGTTGTGTGAGCGGCTCATTCTTGAAGGCGTTCGAAAGTATGTTTCAGCTGCAAAAACAGATAGCCTGTCTATTTCCGTTTCGGCTAAGACCCACACGGAACCCATCCCCTTTAGAGCCATTGTGACTGAGAAATGTTCGTGGCAAGGAGTCATTTCTAGGTTTTTGCAGAAACATCTCAGTATTCTTAAAGTGAACGACTCGTATATCGTCCCAAACTCAGAAGATATTTTAACATTTTTTCAGGAGAATGAACGTGTGTTGAACCACTTGTCTGCTTTTTCTGCGATGTAGAGGACCTCTTTTATTCAATTCGTCAAGAGGAACTTCTGGTTGCAGTCAGAGATGCAATTGAAGAGTCTCGACCACTATACTTTCAGAACAAGGCGGGCATAACTGTAGGTAACTTTTAAGAAATGCTGTCATTTTATCTTTCTGCCACATTTGTCACTTTTAAGAATGAATCTTTTAACCAGAAACAAGGCGTCGGCATCGGGTCGTGTATTGCACCGGTTTTAAGTTATTTGTTTTTAGCAAAGTGTGACAAGAGCATTGAGACGCATATTGACACGGCTAAGATAGCAAAAATGTTTAGGCATGGCGATGATTACATGGTTGTTACTAGGTCGGTGAAGCAAGAAGAAGTAAACATTTTTGCCAAGACCGTTAAGCAAACATTCCTAGAGTGAACGGAAGGCTTTATTTTAACCCATGAATTACCAAATGATGGGTCCTTGCAGTTACTCGATGTGTGTTTTAATTTTAGTTGAACACAAGTGTGTTGGGCGTATAGGCCGCGGTCAAAAAGGCAATTTGGGATTATCGTTCAGCTCATTCGAAGATAGTGCAAAGGGGTATTGACGTTAGCTGTCTTCGCGGTGCCCTCGAGAAGTCTTGTCAGCACCTAGTCGCCGATAGTGTTCTGCGCCAAGTTGCACGTTTGAAATAGGCCGGCTTCCCATGGGAAGTAATAGCATCAGTGGTCCAAAGCGTGTTGCATGACGTCAAGTCAGGGGCACGACGTCAAGGGCGAGATGACCCTCGCAAAAAAAAGAGGCCTGTGGTCGTTCCCTACGTGCACAATTTCTCCTACCGCCTTAAAAAGGTTGCGGGGAAATGCGAAGCCGACGTTGTGTTCTCCGCCCAGATAAACTAGCACGAATGTGCTCAGCGGTGAATGGCGAGAAAAATGGCAACCGCTGCGCTAAGAGGCATGCCACGCAGTCTGTTGTGTTGCAAACAAAGAGTTGTATACGAAGCGCCTCTATCCTGTGGAAAATACTATATCGGGCAGACCAGTAGGTGAATTAGCGACCGGCTCTGGGAGCAACGTACAGCTGTTCAAGCGCTCGCTGCGGGGGGCCACTTAGTGCGTTCGACATTGTGTTCTACTTTACGAGAAGACACAAATATTGCGTTGTTTCAAGGACCAGGCCAGCCGTGAATTGTTTGAAGCGTGGTGCATCATGAAAGGCGGTGATAAGTGTGTAAGCACGGCCTCTATTAGTTTGTAAAAAAAATAAATACAGTTTCTGAATGCGAACATGCCACGTATGTAAAGTAATGCAAAAAATGACCCTGTCATAATTTTTCTTTGTATTTTGAGCATGTTCACGCATGCGCGCTCCTGTGTATATATATTTCGATACCTGTAGTTAAAATTCAGTTTACGTTTTGTGCTAGTCCTGTGTGGTCTCTACTTTTGTCCCGTCCGTACCGCGCTACTTAATCATGTTTCACAGCCCATTGCTATTTTGTTTGCACTGCACAAATAAAATGAACACTTCGGATATTCAGGCGTACCTCGACTGCTGTCTGAGGTTAGGCCAGCGTAAGTTGACGAGCGGCATCATGCATTTATTCGTTAATAATGATTCAATCAAAAAACTGGATCCAAGATAGAAGTGCCACTTTTCGAGCACTACAATGACAGGATGTGCTCTCCAACAGTGTTATCTTCTGGATGAATGCCCAACCTCATTGCTACTTTATCACAGCCGAAACTCAGATAGAGAGCTTTTAGGACACCCATTTATACAGTGCTTCTTATGACGAGGAACGAAGTTTTAGTATTGAATGTTGTTATTCGAAGATGCATTGATTTAACTGGCATGCTGCACCTTTGGAGCACTTCGGTAACCGCTTGTGCTCTTGCAATGTGTAACAAATAAAACGAGTAGCTCTGGGAATTATTATTTAACTCGCACTGCGCGAGGACAAAAACCGAACAGTTAGGATATACACGCTCACTATGACTATTATCGCTAAGTGTGGGTGTTGGTTGTTGACAAGGGCCAGCACAGCCTCTGTTTTTGTTGAATGTTTTCATGCAAAGGAGCATACCTAAGGTTAAAGAGGGGCATTACTAAGCAGTACGCTATACCTTTATGGTCATGAAGTTTGTAATCAATAATCTAAAACCCAATTTCACTTGCATGGCGCAGACACAAAATTGAGCACATAAGAAATCCAGGCTTACGGCGACTCTTACGTCTGTATCTGGACAGACGAAAGCAGTGCTTTTGCCTAATATAAAGGTTTTATTCAAAAAGCAGTGGTGCAATTTTTAAACGACACTTCTCCAGCCCTTCGCTTTGTCTGCAGTTGCAATGTGTAAACAATGGATTCAATACCGCTGCTCTTTGCTATTTTACACATACAGCGCAGACGCCTAATGAAGAAGACCTCGGGCCACGTGAACTACGCCACGGATCACCAGTTTAGTTGTTAATCGACACGCACTGCAGAACATATCGCCTGTTAGCAATTTTTTTTTAAAGTAGCATTTATTGAAATTTATACCGGGAGTTATTTAGAAATACGTTAATAGCTCCTGCTCTTGTAGCGCATAAAATCCGGAACAAGTAAACCTGCTTATTGCCCTTTAACTCGCACTTCTCAGACGAACAACAGGAAGCACTTCTGGCAACCATGAATACAACGCCTGTTCTCGCGAGAAGGCGCAGAATAGCTTTGTTCTTTTTACGAATGTTTTAATTGAAAGAGACATTGATTCAATCTGGAAGCAGCACTTCTGTAACACAACAGTGACATTTTATGCTTTTGCGGTGTGCAATTTATAGAAGGAGTACCGTGGTTTTTTGCCCTTTCGAACTGCGTAAACACGAAAACAGAAGAATTTGAACATCTATGCACACTCGGCGTCTTATTGCCATAACGCCGTTGTTCATCGACAGAACGCGGATATGCGTTGTGCCTGTTATAATGTTTTTATTCAAGAAACATTCATTCAGTTTGCAAAAGATATGTATCGAGCACAATGCCAACCGTTTACCTCTGCCACTGGGAATTATGGCATGAGTACTGCTCCCAATGTCGAGTTTTTCTAGCAACGCACAGACGGAAACCAGAGAGCACTTTGGACATACACGTTTATCACGCAAATTTACGGGGTCTTCAAAAGGGCGCCGCGAAGCCTTTGAAGTCCTATGAGTGTTTTTTTTATTATGAGAAGCATTGATTCAGTTTCAAGAAATCACTTCTCTACCACTGTGCGTATATTTGTGCTTTTAATTACCACCTCTATTTACAGTCTAATTACCACGACATCTACGAGGACCCGACATCCAACCACAGCGGGCATGTGGCCATGGCACTAGCGCTGCTTCAAGTCGGCGTCGAGGTCGTGGTCACTAACAGCAAGAAGTCCTACAGCAGCTACCGGAAGGGCACGAACTCCTCCTTGGCAGCAAACACTACGAACGAGTGAGAGCCACCGGAAAGGGTATTTGAGGGCATATGGACACCCGCTCACTCCTCATTATCTGCAACACAATTGCCGACTACTACGCCGGAGAGCTGGCACGCCGGACACACGAGAAGGCGAGTGGAAGAGAAGACCACCCGACTCCCGTCACTAGCTTTAAAGAGATAACAGAAATGTATAGGGAGGGCAGGTGCGCAGTGGCGGCTCCCCATCCTATACTTACACGTAAAGAGCAGACAATGTTTAGAAAAATTGAAGCGGGGTCGCTGGCCCACCCAACATTGCTACACACCATGTTTCCACAACAATATGAAGACACATGCCCTTTCTGTCGCCAAGAAAAGGGCACCTTGCAACACGTCATTGCAGAGTGTACGTCACTCAAAGACCGCTTCCCACAAATCCCATTCCCAACCAACATCCCCGTACCTCCTGCCCCCAAAGAGCGATGGGAGTTCCTACGGTCCAGCCCCGCCGCAACGACCCACGCGGCCCTAGTGGCCTGGGGCCTGGAGGTGCTGTACGTTTATGGGCCCTTTAAATATGGGACCACCCAATGGGAGGCCGCCTCAACGGTGACCACAATGGCTCAAATGAAGTTGTATTTATCTATCTAAGTTTTTGTCCTGCAGGTGAGAGCCGCTAAGATGCAGCTGTCATACACTATCTTTTCAATAGACAATGGTAGGCTGCCGTTTATTGTCTGAGAATGCGTGCCGAATGCACTATACACAATTATTGTCCTTCTAATTATTGCTGTCTCGTTACTGGATGTTTTACTGTTTATTTCTTCCCAAAAATAAATATTGTAATTTAACTTGGGTGACCACAACAAAAATGAACCCGAATAAGGTCTTAGTAAAAAAAAAACAAATGTACGAGTGAATTTTATGTTACTATGAAAAGAAAATACGCCCCGGAGGCGTTCTTTTTCCTTTTTCTCACCTTAGGATGGATACCAGAATGCCTGCCGGGGCGGGGGTGTTGGGTATAATGAAAACAGGCAGGCAGAGAAGAGAGAAAAGAGGGTGCTATATATATATATATATATATATATATATATATATATATACATATATATATATATATATATATATATATACAGAAAGATAGGGCAGCAGTCTACAACGCCAAAGGAAGCATAGGGGTGTGGTTAGGCTCTTTTCTTTTTCAGTACGGTTAATGAAGTAAACATTTTTTTTAATATACAGAAGAAAGAAAGAAAAACACGCGCCCAGAGTGGGGACCGAACCCACGCCTTTCGATTACATGTCGAATGCCTTACCAATTCGGCTATCTGGGCGACTGTGTTCTCCTTCACTTTCTGGGCTATTTATATTTACTAGAAGTGTATCTGACGCTTGAGGGTGGTAGCCAGCGCCACTCTGACTACACGGGGAGAAGGGGCCCTTCTTTTTCAACCCCCGGGGCGTGACTCGAGCGTCTACAGCCTGTCATGAGCGGGTAGCTGGCGGGAAGCCCTCTTATGCTACCTAGGCATCAAGGCTGCCAGAACCGAGACCCTCGCCAGGCTTTCGCAGAATAATATAGTAAGGAAATGAGGGGCTCGTTGAGGAAATACAGAAAGATAGGGCAGCAGTCTACAATGCCAAAGGAAGCATAGGGGTGTGGTAAGCTCTTTTCTTTTTCACTACGGTTAATGAAGTAAACATTTTTTTAATATACAGAAGAAAGAAAGAAAGAAAAACACGCGCCCAGAGTGGGGACCGAACCCACGCCTTTCGATTACATGTCGAATGCCTTACCAATTCGGCTATCTGGGCGACTGTGTTCTCCTTCACTTTCTGGGCTATTTATATTTACTAGAAGTGTATCTGACGCTTGAGGGTGGTAGCCAGCGCCACTCTGACTACACGGGGAGAAGGGGACCTTCTTTTTCAACCCCCGGGGCGTGACTCGAGCGTCTACAGCCTGTCATGAGCGGGTAGCTGGCAGGAAGCCCTCTTATGCTACCTAGGCATCAAGGCTGCCAGAACCGAGACCCTCGCCAGGCTTTCGCAGAATAATATAGTAAGGAAATGAGGGGCTCGTTGAGGAAATACAGAAAGATAGGGCAGCAGTCTACAACGCCAAAGGAAGCATAGGGGTGTGGTTAGGCTCTTTTCTTTTTCACTACGGTTAATGAAGTAAACATTTTTTTTTAATATACAGAAGAAAGAAAGAAAGAAAAACACGCGCCCAGAGTGGGGACCGAACCGACGCCTTTCGATTACATGTCGAATGCCTTACCAATTCGGCTATCTGGGCGACTGTGTTCTCCTTCACTTTCTGGGCTATTTATATTTACTAGAAGTGTATCTGACGCTTGAGGGTGGTAGCCAGCGCCACTCTGACTACACGGGGAGAAGGGGACCTTCTTTTTCAACCCCCGGGGCGTGACTCGAGCGTCTACAGCCTGTCATGAGCGGGTAGCTGGCGGGAAGCCCTCTTATGCTACCTAGGCATCAAGGCTGCCAGAACCGAGACCCTGGCCAGGCTTTCGCAGAATAATATAGTAAGGAAGTGAGGGGCTCGTTGAGGAAATACAGAAAGATAGGGCAGCAGTCTACAACGCCAAAGGAAGCATAGGGGTGTGGTTAGGCTCTTTTCTTTTTCACTACGGTTAATGAAGTAAACATTTTTTTATTATACAGAAGAAAGAAAGAAAGAAAAACACGCGCCCAGAGTGGGGACCGAACCCACGCCTTTCGATTACATGTCGAATGCCTTACCAATTCGGCTATCTGGGCGACTGTGTTCTCCTTCACTTTCTTGGCTATTTATATTTACTAGAAGTGTATCTGACGCTTGAGGGTGGTAGCCAGCGCCACTCTGACTACACGGCGAGGGTCTCGGTTCTGGCAGCCTTGATGCCTAGGTAGCATAAGAGGGCTTCCCGCCAGCTACCCGCTCATGACAGGCTGTAGACGCTCGAGTCACGCCCCGGGGGTTGAAAAAGAAGGTCCCCTTCTCCCCGTGTAGTCAGAGTGGCGCTGGCTACCACCCTCAAGCGTCAGACACACTTCTAGTAAATATAAATAGCCCAGAAAGTGAAGGAGAACACAGTCGCCCAGATAGCCGAATTGGTAAGGCATTCGACATGTAATCGAAAGGCGTGGGTTCGGTCCCCACTCTGGGCGCGTGTTTTTCTTTCTTTCTTTCTTCTGTATATTAAAAAAAAATGTTTACTTCATTAACCGTAGTGAAAAAGAAAAGAGCCTAACCACACCCCTATGCTTCCTTTGGCGTTGTAGACTGCTGCCCTATCTTTCTGTATTTCCTCAACGAGCCCCTCATTTCCTTACTATATTATTCTGCGAAAGCCTGGCGAGGGTCTCGGTTCTGGCAGCCTTGATGCCTAGGTAGCATAAGAGGGCTTCCCGCCAGCTACCCGCTCATGACAGGCTGTAGACGCTCGAGTCACGCCCCGGGGGTTGAAAAAGAAGGTCCCCTTCTCCCCGTGTAGTCAGAGTGGCGCTGGCTACCACCCTCAAGCGTCAGATACACTTCTAGTAAATATAAATAGCCCAGAAAGTGAAGGAGAACACAGTCGCCCAGATAGCCGAATTGGTAAGGCATTCGACATGTAATCGAAAGGCGTGGGTTCGGTCCCCACTCTGGGCGCGTGTTTTTCTTTCTTTCTTTCTTCTGTATATTAAAAAAAATGTTTACTTCATTAACCGTAGTGAAAAAGAAAAGAGCCTAACCACACCCCTATGCTTCCTTTGGCGTTGTAGACTGCTGCCCTATCTTTCTGTATTTCCTCAACGAGCCCCTCATTTCCTTACTATATTATTCTGCGAAAGCCTGGCGAGGGTCTCGGTTCTGGCAGCCTTGATGCCTAGGTAGCATTAGAGGGCTTCCCGCCAGCTACCCGCTCATGACAGGCTGTAGACGCTCGAGTCACGCCCCGGGGGTTGAAAAAGAAGGTCCCCTTCTCCCCGTGTAGTCAGAGTGGCGCTGGCTACCACCCTCAAGCGTCAGATACACTTCTAGTAAATATAAATAGCCCAGAAAGTGAAGGAGAACACAGTCGCCCAGATAGCCGCATTGGTAAGGCATTCGACATGTAATCGAAAGGCGTGGGTTCGGTCCCCACTCTGGGCGCGTGTTTTTCTTTCTTTCTTTCTTCTGTATATTAAAAAAAATGTTTACTTCATTAACCGTAGTGAAAAAGAAAAGAGCCTAACCACACCCCTATGCTTCCTTTGGCGTTGTAGACTGCTGCCCTATCTTTCTGTATTTCCTCAACGAGCCCCTCATTTCCTTACCATATTATTCTGCGAAAGCCTGGCGAGGGTCTCGGTTCTGGCAGCCTTGATGCCTAGGTAGCATAAGAGGGCTTCCCGCCAGCTACCCGCTCATGACAGGCTGTAGACGCTCGAGTCACGCCCCGGGGGTTGAAAAAGAAGGTCCCCTTCTCCCCGTGTAGTCAGAGTGGCGCTGGCTACCACCCTCAAGCGTCAGATACACTTCTAGTAAATATAAATAGCCCAGAAAGTGAAGGAGAACTCAGTCGCCCAGATAGCCGAATTGGTAAGGCATTCGACATGTAATCGAAAGGCGTGGGTTCGGTCCCCACTCTGGGCGCGTGGTTTTCTTTTTTTCTTTCTTCTGTATATTAAAAAAAATGTTTACTTCATTAACCGTAGTGAAAAAGAAAAGAGCCTAACCACACCCCTGTGCTTCCTTTGGCGTTGTAGACTGCTGCCCTATCTTTCTGTATTTCCTCAACGAGCCCCTCATTTCCTTACTATATTATTCTGCGAAAGCCTGGCGAGGGTCTCGGTTCTGGCAGCCTTGATGCCTAGGTAGCATAAGAGGGCTTCCCGCCAGCTACCCGCTCATGACAGGCTGTAGACGCTCGAGTCACGCCCTGGGGGTTGAAAAAGAAGGTCCCCTTCTCCCCGTGCAGTCAGAGTGGCGCTGGCTACCACCCTCAAGCGTCAGATACACTTCTAGTATATATAAATAGCCCAGAAAGTGAAGGAGAACACAGTCGCCCAGATAGCCGAATTGGTAAGGCATTCGACATGTAATCGAAAGGCGTGGGTTCGGTCCCCACTCTGGGCGCGTGGTTTTCTTTTTTTCTTTCTTCTGTATATTAAAAAAAATGTTTACTTCATTAACCGTAGTGAAAAAGAAAAGAGCCTAACCACACCCCTATGCTTCCTTTGGCGTTGTAGACTGCTGCCCTATCTTTCTGTATTTCCTCAACGAGCCCCTCATTTCCTTACTATATTATTCTGCGAAAGCCTGGCGAGGGTCTCGGTTCTGGCAGCCTTGATGCCTAGGTAGCATAAGAGGGCTTCCCGCCAGCTACCCGCTCATGACAGGCTGTAGACGCTCGAGTCACGCCCTGGGGGTTGAAAAAGAAGGTCCCCTTCTCCCCGTGTAGTCAGAGTGGCGCTGGCTACTACCCTCAAGCGTCAGATACACTTCTAGTAAATATAAATAGCCCAGAAAGTGAAGGAGAACACAGTCGCCCAGATAGCCGAATTGGTAAGGCATTCGACATGTAATCGAAAGGCGTGGGTTCGGTCCCCACTCTGGGCGCGTGTTTTTCTTTCTTTCTTTCTTCTGTATATTAAAAAAAATGTTTACTTCATTAACCGTAGTGAAAAAGAAAAGAGCCTAACCACACCCCTATGCTTCCTTTGGCGTTGTAGACTGCTGCCCTATCTTTCTGTATTTCCTCAACGAGCCCCTCATTTCCTTACCATATTATTCTGCGAAAGCCTGGCGAGGGTCTCGGTTCTGGCAGCCTTGATGCCTAGGTAGCATAAGAGGGCTTCCCGCCAGCTACCCGCTCATGACAGGCTGTAGACGCTCGAGTCACGCCCCGGGGGTTGAAAAAGAAGGTCCCCTTCTCCCCGTGTAGTCAGAGTGGCGCTGGCTACCACCCTCAAGCGTCAGATACACTTCTAGTAAATATAAATAGCCCAGAAAGTGAAGGAGAACACAGTCGCCCAGATAGCCGAATTGGTAAGGCATTCGACATGTAATCGAAAGGCGTGGGTTCGGTCCCCACTCTGGGCGCGTGGTTTTCTTTTTTTCTTTCTTCTGTATATTAAAAAAAATGTTTACTTCATTAACCGTAGTGAAAAAGAAAAGAGCCTAACCACACCCCTATGCTTCCTTTGGCGTTGTAGACTGCTGCCCTATCTTTCTGTATTTCCTCAACGAGCCCCTCATTTCCTTACTATATTATTCTGCGAAAGCCTGGCGAGGGTCTCGGTTCTGGCAGCCTTGATGCCTAGGTAGCATAAGAGGGCTTCCCGCCAGCTACCCGCTCATGACAGGCTGTAGACGCTCGAGTCACGCCCTGGGGGTTGAAAAAGAAGGTCCCCTTCTCCCCGTGTAGTCAGAGTGGCGCTGGCTACCACCCTCAAGCGTCAGATACACTTCTAGTAAATATAAATAGCCCAGAAAGTGAAGGAGAACACAGTCGCCCAGATAGCCGAATTGGTAAGGCATTCGACATGTAATCGAAAGGCGTGGGTTCGGTCCCCACTCTGGGCGCGTGTTTTTCTTTCTTTCTTTCTTCTGTATATTAAAAAAAATGTTTACTTCATTAACCGTAGTGAAAAAGAAAAGAGCCTAACCACACCCCTATGCTTCCTTTGGCGTTGTAGACTGCTGCCCTATCTTTCTGTATTTCCTCAACGAGCCCCTCATTTCCTTACTATATTATTCTGCGAAAGCCTGGCGAGGGTCTCGGTTCTGGCAGCCTTGATGCCTAGGTAGCATAAGAGGGCTTCCCGCCAGCCACCCGCTCATGACAGGCTGTAGACGCTCGAGTCACGCCCCGGGGGTTTAAAAAGAAGGTCCCCTTCTCCCCGTGTAGTCAGAGTGGCGCTGGCTACCACCCTCAAGCGTCAGATACACTTCTAGTAAATATAAATAGCCCAGAAAGTGAAGGAGAACACAGTCGCCCAGATAGCCGAATTGGTAAGGCATTCGACATGTAATCGAAAGGCGTGGGTTCGGTCCCCACTCTGGGCGCGTGTTTTTCTTTCTTTCTTTCTTTCTTCTGTATATTAAAAAAATGTTTACTTCATTAACCGTAGTGAAAAAGAAAAGAGCCTAACCACACCCCTATGCTTCCTTTGGCGTTGTAGACTGCTGCCCTATCTTTCTGTATTTCCTCAACGAGCCCCTCATTTCCTTACTATATATATATATATATATATTTATATATATATATATATATATATATATATATATATATATATATATATATATATATATATATATTTATAGCAGGTATTTGCCTCCGAGTGCTTCCCTTTCTTCTCACCCTCGTCCATGAGAGGTCTCGGGGAGAGTGAATGAGGGGGAGAGTAAGAATAAGAGGTCTCAACTATACTACAGAAGGTGGGAAAAAGCAAGAAAAGAGGAAGGGAAAGAGGAAAGTTGTAAATGGGAAGGAGGCACAGTTGAGGCATTGATAGACAGAAAACAGGCGCATAAAGTTCCACCAATGTGTGTCTACAGAGAAAACGGCGTGCTGCGTCTGCGTGCGGAAAGAGAGATAGATACGTAAAATTTGGAGAGTCGAAGCTCGAAAGCCTGAACGAAAAGTATGTGGATGGCAGAGAAGCATGCCAACTTCTGCCTACTGGTGATGAATGGTAAAAAAGAACGAAAAAGAGTCTTTTGTTAATGGCGGTTTGAGACCGTCGTTAGACAGAGACAAGAACCACATGGCCGCAGGTGCCTGAAGGAAGCTCATCGGGAAACAAAACATTCGTGGACAGCCTTGAAAAAAAGGATCAGTGAGTCCCCAATGCCCCGAGGTTCGTAGGGGTCCGTCTGTGTGAAATGGACCGGAAAGTTTGCGTAGAAAACGATTTTCGCCTTGGAAAGAACCACAGGCGGAGAAGGATTTATCACCTCACCGCCACCGGAGGGGCAGTCGCCAGGCCAACCGTCCCGCACCGCCACCCGCCCTCGTGCCCCCCCACCGACCCCCTCGTCTCACAGATGCCGACACAACGCGGTTCCCCTCAGGGGCGAAGGATGTGCTCTACGAACTTTAAAGAGACAAAATAAAAAAAGGGGGTTGGAAGAAAAAAAAAGAAAAAAAACTATGGGATGAGTATTCGTTCTGCCCTCCCTCAAAACATCTCACGGTGGTTACGTCAGTTTCGAAAGCAACTCAATCTCCCATTGGTCTCTATTATTCCTTCGGCAAACGTCCGAAATTTATGTATAAAGAAGGATTCTCTTTGTTCCCGCTCGTATGTGTTGCGGAAGCCGGACTGAATTAAGACGGCCTGTATTTTTGTAAACGAGTGACCCGGGAGTCGGAGATCCCTGGAAGGTCGGGGAGGCCCTTCACGTGTGACTTGTGATTATTAAATCTTTTGCGGAAAGATGTTTTTATTTGGCCGAAATATCCCTCCGGCGGCGGTGAGGTGATAAATCCTTCTCCACCTGTGGTTCTTTCCAAGGTGTAAATCGTTTTCTACGCAAACTTTCCGGACCATTTCACTCAGACGGACCCCTACAAGCCTCCGCGCATTGGGGACTCACTGATCCTTTTTTTCAAGGCTGTCCACGAATGTTTCGTTTCCCGATCAGCTTCCTTCGGCCACCAGCGGCCATGTGGTTCTTGTCTCTGTCTAACGACTGTCTCAAACCGCCATTAACAAATGCCTCTTTTTCGTCCTTTTTTACCATTCAGAAAAAAAGAGGTTGAGGCAGAGGTTGGCATGCTTCTCTGCCATCCACAGACTTTTCGTTCAGGCTTTCGAGCTTCGACTCTCCAAATTTTATGTATCTCTCTCTCTCTTTCCGCACGCAGAAGCAGCACGCCGTTTTCTCTGTAGACACTCATTGGTTGAACTTTATGCGTCGGTTTTCTGTCTATCAATGCTGCAACTGTGCCTCGTTCCCATTTACAACTTTCCTCTTTCCCTTCCTCTTTTCTTGCTTTTACCCACCTTCTGTAGTATATTTATTTATTTATTCATTTACCCTAAAGGCCCTTACGGGCGTTACATAGGGGTCGCAATGAAAAAGAACACATTGCAACATTAAAAACAGCAACACCCAAAAAAATGCGAATACAAATACATTCATGTCGAAATGCATAGTTTCAAAAAAAAGGGTACACAAAAGGCGCACAACAGTTATCCAATCCCTAAAATGCGAGGGTTAAAAAATGACCCAGGTTCAAAATAACACAAACATCGAACATTGAACCAATCTAAGAGGTTCAAACATGACACAAACACTGGAAAATGATTTATATATTGAGGAATCACTGCAACTCTTTGATAAATGAGTCGTGATTACTGAGGGTGACGATGTTACCCGGGAGCTGATTCCAGTGATGAATAGCAAGTAAGACTGGCGAAAAGAAAAATAGGTTGGTACGCGCGAATATTGGTTGAACTTTGAATGCATGATCTAAACGGGAAAAAACGCGACCAGCGGGTCTTATGTGCGAGGCAGCGAAAGAAGACTGGCTGTGGTATAGCCTATGAAAAACCGATAAAAGACTATGAAGCCGGCGTTGTTGTAGAGGTGGTAAGTTCAGGGATTGTTTCATTTCTGTTATACTTGATGTTCGTGAGTAGTTCCTGAGAATGAATCGGGCAGCTTTATTTTGGAGTGCCTCAAGTTTATTTACGAGATACGACTGATGGGGGTTCCAGATTAGCGCTGCATATTCAATCTTTGATCGAACAAGTGTTTGGTAGGCCAGAAGCTTTGTGGATGTGTTAGCTGAATGCAGATTGCGCCTAATGAATCCGAGTGATTTAGAAGTATAGTTAGTTACGACATCTTATTCTTACTCTCCCCCTCTTTTACTCTCCCCGAGACCTCTCATTGACGAGGGTTAGGAGAAAGGGAAGCCCTCGGAGGCAAAATGTGTATAAGCGTTTTTCTGTCTATTATAAAATAACCCCTGAAGAAGAAGGGTTCTCCTTTCGCAACTGTCGTGAACAATAAAACCCTTGTTCAGTGTTTTCCAAGTGTGTGCACCCATGTTTTGACCACGTTTTGATATATATATATATATATATATATATATATATATATAGCTGACTCAACACTAAGAATAAAAACATATACTGAACTAAATGATTAAGAGTAATTTCTCAAAAAAACATGGCCATAGTTCTTTGCTACGTGGGGGAAAGCAACGAATCGTACAGTACATTGAAACCTCGAGCACGTGCCCACAAAAAAGTCTGACACAGAACAATGTTCGTGTTGATCAGTTGTATGAGTTCCAGATGCTTTCCACAGTCTGTTTCTATTCTGTTGCTGTTTTTTACAGTAAAGTTTCATGGTCTACTGGAATTTTAAAGCACAAACATTCAGATGCATGCATCTGAAACCCTTGCTTAATTTACATGCGCATTCCTGTACGAAAATATAAACTGAAATATTCAACATATACACTCCCAGAAACAGTAAAGAAATAAAAGCAAACCGTTACTTTTTTCAAGAAACAATTCGTTTCATTCTTAGTGAGGTTGCAAGTGTTAGTTTTGCTAGTGGTTGTATTTCCCCTAGTTTTCTTCGTGTTTTTAATTTATTGTGATGTATTAGGTTGTATTTTTGTTGTATATCCTCGTAACGAAATATACTGTCATTCTGTAACATGTATATTTTAGCTTCGTAACCATTGCAAAATTTATGCAGTCCAGCAACTGTGCATCTTTGTAAAACAACGTGTTAATTTGTGTGCTTTTCGCTGGTTATTGTACCTCCTCCCGGGTTTTTATCAAGCTCCTATACTAGCTTATCCAGGAAAACCCTCCAGTGTGTCTGTAAATATAAATATATATGTAAAAACAAGATATAAACTACATTGATAATATTTTGGGTAACCAAACGTTTGTACGATTTCAAAAATGTGTGCAAAATTACTAAGACGAGCACTGAATGTCTTGTACTTACCCCAGTAAAAATCTAGATTGCAGAAAAGACAACAATACAAAATGAAAATGAGAAACGAAACGTTATTCGCACGTTCCATTCTAAATTATCAACGTAAACGTTTTTCACAACGATATAGGATACTCTAAAAATCCTATTTTTACGTGAAAGCGAGTAAGGTTTTTTTAAATATTTTGTGCAATAAATTGATCCTGTAAGCGATATTTGTTTCTTGCATCTTAGGTATATCTCTTGTAGTTTATAAATTGCCATTCATAGAAAACCCCAAACAAATCTAAATCACCTATTTAAAACAAGTAAAACAATTTTTTGGCTCTGGGTACTTCTGCCATGACAAAAAAACTGCGGTCAAGTAGCATCGAATAATTAGCAGTGTCCAGACAATGAGACAAAATCGCAACATCCAGACATAAGACCTATGCACCTACTGTTGCATACAGTGGGCAACGCACTTGTCTGTAACACCAGTTTCGTACTAAAAGCCTTATCTTGCCTTTGCCGAAAAGCGTTTAAAGAAAACTATTGTGCCACTTTGAAATCTTGACCATATATTTTGACCTCACGGCGTTTTGTGAGAAGTTTCACATCACCCTACGCATTATTTCCAGGAGGTTCGATGGAGTTGGATTTGTGATTTAAATAGGATTCTCGGTATTTTTGATCCCTTAGAGACCTAAAGTTTGACTGAAGTATATACCACTTAAGGAAATCGAAAGTGTGGCCTGGTCCGTTGAAATGCTGCGCTACAGCTATGGAGGATTTGCTAAGAGTATCTGTCCGGTGAATATTAATACGTAGGCTCATAGGTTGACTCCTTTGACCTATATACAGTTTGTGACACAATGATCATTTTAACATATACGCAATATTGGATGAAGTGCAAGTAAAACTTACAATATTTTCGTAAACTTATATACTGGCTGTGCTTTTTAAAGTGCAGTCTGTCTGCAGGTGCCTGCAAGTCTTGCATCTAGGACGGAAACAGCTGGCTATGATTGGTTACTTTGAAGGCGCGGTTTTTTCACACACTAAAATATCTTTTAGCTTCGTGTTTCTCCAGGAGGTAACCCTTCGTGCTTCCGGGAAGGTCATTATGAGTCGGTGGTTACTGGCTAAAATTGAGTGTTATTTCTGCAGGATATTCTTTACGTTAGGGAGGGCGTTTAAAAAGTTTGTAATCAGGGCAGGCGACTTGGCGCTTTCGTTTTGTCGCAGTTTGTTCAGCAGGTCATTCCTTTTTAGATTAGATGCACGTTGGTGCGCCTGATCCAGCGAGCTTCTAGGGTGGTTCGTGTTCATATTAGTGGACTTGAGTTCGTCTAGATGCTTTATGTATTCGCTGTCATTACTGCATACCCCTCTAAATCTGGTGGCTTGTCCTACACAGATCCCTTGTTTGCAGTGTCTCGGGTGATGGCTTTTATAATCTAGATACTGCTGCATGTCTGTTGGTTTTCTAAAAAGCGTGATTGTAAGTTTACCGTTGTCTAGAATGACGGTAGTATGCAGGAAGTTTACCTCTTTGCCCGAATGAAGAATTTAATAGTCTAATGCGAAGAATTCAGGTGAGATATAAGAGGTTCTAGAGTCTCGCGACTTTGTTCCCAAATCATTAGATTTCGTCTATGTAGCGAAGGTAAACCTGAGGTTTATGTGGAAAAGAGTTTAACAGGGTGGATTTAAGTGCCCTATAAAAATTTGGCATAGGTTGGCCCGAATGAACTAACCATTCTGTTTACAAAAACTTGCATGAAGTCACACGAGTCAAACTCAAAATAGTTAGTGGATAAAACTAGTTTTAACCCTTCTTTTTCCCTCAATATTCTACATACTCCCAAAGCAAACCGCTTTCGCAATTCCACTTCTTCAATCCTCTCACCTGGAAACCTACCGCTATATAAACCGTGCCAGCCAGGCGAGGGTTTGCCCTGGCGAAGGCAAATGTGTTTGCAGAAACGTTGGCAAAAATCGTGGTTTCTACATTGTTTGAAGTTTTCGTATGTATGTATGTATGTATGTGTATATATATATATATATATATATATATATATATTTATATATATATATATATATATATATATATATATATATATATATATATATATATATATATATATATATATATATATATATAGCGAATCAGAATAGGAAATGAGGGGCTCGTTGAAAATAACACAGAAATAAGGGTTGGCAGTCGAGAAAACCTCGGAAAGCAAAGGGGAGGATGTGGTAGATCATTGAAACAGATTAAGAATTTGGAAAGAAAGAAAGAAAGTGAAGAAAAAATGCCCGCCAGGTGGGATCCGAACCCACGACCTCCAGAATACCGGTCTGGTGCGATAACCACTACGCTACCGGCGGGGCGATTTTCCCATTCACTTTCTGGGGTATTTATGTTAGGTATGTTTGTTTCCTGTGCTTGGGGGTGGTAGCCAGCGCCATTCGGACTAATCGGGGTGAAGGGGACCTTCTTTTTAACCCCCGGGTCGTGACTCGAGTGTCTACGACATGTCCAGAGTGGTCGACCAGCTTTGAACCCTCTTAAGCTCCCTTTGGCAACAAGACTGCCAGAACAGAGGCCCTCGCTATGCATGTAGCGAATCAGAATAGGAAATGAGGGGCTCGTTGAAAATAACACAGAAATAAGGGTTGGCAGTCGAGAAAACCTCGGAAAGCAAAGGGGAGGATGTGGTAGATCATTGAAACAGATTAAGAATTTGGAAAGAAAGAAAGAAAGTGAAGAAAAAATGCCCGCCAGGTGGGATCCGAACCCACGACCTCCAGAATACCGGTCTGGTGCGATAACCACTACGCTACCGGCGGGGCGATTTTCCCATTCA